>NC_091067.1:12724962-13034605 GCF_000393655.2 Nicotiana sylvestris | reverse complement strand
TCCCTCAAATTCGCGAAGGCAACTATTTATATGTTCTGCCCAAGCATTTCCGCATTTGCGGCCCTAGGACCGTATCTGCGGACACAACGTCGCATCTGCGATTTTCATTAAAATGCCAGCTTCCGCATCTGCGGACCTCTAACTGCAGGAGCGGTTCCGCTTATGCGAGCTTTTCACCGCATCTGCGGTTCCTGAGGAATTGACACAAAGCCGCTCCCGCGGCCCTTTAGCCGCTTCTGTGGTGCCGCATCTGCGGTCCCCAAACTGCAGATGTGAAAATACCAGAAGATGAGCTGCTGCAGCCACTTCAACTCTAAAAATTTCCTCCGTTAACCATCCGAATTCATCCCGTGGCCCCCGAGACCTCAACCAAAGGCATCACCATATCTTAAAACTTTATTCAAACTTGTACAATCTTCAAAACACTTCAAACAACATCAAAACAATCAAAACACATTGAATTCAAGCCTAAGTTTCTAAAATCTTTCGAATCCCGCTTTCGATCAATAACCCAACCAAAACACGTGTGAATGGCCTGAAATTTTGTACACACATCCCAAATAACACAATGGAACTACTGCAACTCTCGGAATTCCATTCCGACTCTCGGATCAAAATCCCGCTATCGAACTGGAAACTTCAAAAATTTAATCTTCGGCATTTCAAGCCTAAATTAGCTACGGACCTCCAAAACACAATCCGAACACGCTCCTAATAAAACCATTGGATTTCCATTCCAAGGCCATCTTCACACTGTTCTGATTACAGTCAACTTTCCAACACTTAAGCTCTCATTTAGGGACTAAGTGTCCCAAAACTCTCCAAAACTTAAAAGCGAACATCCCGACAAATCAAAATAGCGAAAATAAACTCGGGGAAAGCAGTTAATAGGGGATCAGAGAGTTTATTCTTAAGACGACTGGCCGGGTTGTCACAGTTTAATTTCACATTTTTAGATAATTTAGGATTTTCAATTTTTTATGATTTTTTTATTATTTAAAAGAAAAAGAAAAAAATTATAAATAAAATAAGGAATTGAAAAGGGGGATTTTATTTTTTTAATTGGGTTAATCTTACACCTGATCTGATCCAAACCAGCCCAAATTGCCCCAAACCCGTCCAATTAACCTAGGCCCAAAGAGCCTCACCCGGTCCAGCTTCCCTAGTCCCCAAACAACCCCGTTTTGTGAATGATTAATCACAACCATTGGATCTCGTTGATCCAACAGCTTAGAACTGATCTATCACTTTACATATAATTGTCAGAACGAACCTCCTACATATTCCCCGCCGCCTCCGCCACAAACCACCGCCGGAAATTGCCTCACGGCGGTTCCAGTGGTCCAAAGCTCCCCAAATTTATACCCTGAACCCCCCTTCACCTCCTTATTCCCAATCTCCAGCTAGCTTCCCACGAATCCCTTCAGATTTGCTCGAATCTTAGATCAAAGTCTGGACCAAAAAAACCTAACTTCCCCAAATTACCCCAAATTCATACCATACAGTCCTCAACCTTCCCTCACCCGTGTCTCACCATTGATTACCCAAAAATCCCAGCCAAATTCCACAAATCTTAAATCTCAGAATCATTGAACCCTAATTTTCCCTTTTTCTAATTTTTTGGTCAAGATTTGGTCAAGTGGACTTAAAACCTCCATTAATCGACTGTTCTTGTTAAGAACAATCGATAATGGTAGTCAAAGTCCATTTACACTTTGAAGGATTTTGGATGAGTTCTCAAATTGACCTAGTCTTGAAATAATTTTAGGTAAATCTCCTTCCTTTCTTCTGTTTGTTTAAATTTTATCTTTGTTTTTCTTCTGCATGTTTAATGGTTTTTATTAGCCGCATGTTTAGTTTTAATTTTAGGTTTTATTTTTTCTCTCTCTTTCTTTATTCATGATTGTTTATTTGTTTACTAGTTCTTGATTGATTAAAAGCATGTTTTGAATTTCAGTACTCGATTGCATGATTTTTTTTAATTTAATTAGAGTTCTGTTTGTTTAAATCATGGATTCATCTCGAAATCAGTTAATTGTAGGGTTCCCTTAGTATCCAGATTCGTCCAACTGCTTAATTTTGCTCGTTTGATTTGTCTTGGCATGTTTGTTTGTGTTTTCCCTAGTCCGCAAATCAATAGATACTTAGAGAGGTCAAATGAACAAAAAGAAACTTAAGGGGTCATAACAGGGTGTGATAATTCTGAAATAGGATAAGGTCTATGCTGGAAATGTTCTAGAATGGGGGCAGCTGGCCTCATTTGGTTAGTACAAAGTACTGAAACCTATGAGGGACAACCAGCTGTCCATTCTTGTTAAAAATATTCCTTTTGTGGCTGAGGGAATAATTCTTTTATTTCTTCAGCACATGACATTGTATATGCCTATATATAGTACCTCTCATTCACACAAAAAAGATAGACAATCATTTTAGCAATCATCAGCACTCATTAGCCTTATTTTCTGCAAAAGGTTCCTTTTCTAGTTTCTGGAAAACCTTAGAAAGATTTCCAAAAAAAAAAATTCTTATTTTAGTTCACAAATTGAAAATGGTTTGAACTAGAAAATTTTCTTGGATGATTTAGCTGGGTATTCCTGGTTTCAAGCTGCTGTTTTTTGGGTTTAAAATCCTGAGGTTTTGGTTGTCGTTGTCTGTCTATTTGCTGTTCTTTATTCCTTTCAAGTTTTAAAAGCTATTCTTATGTCCTTTTGTTGTTGTTGCTGCTGTTAAGTACGCCCAAAACATTTGTAACTCTTTAGAATTTTTATAAAAAATGAAACTATTCAGCTTATTAGTTCCCTGATTATGCCCATGTTTGGATTTCTTTTTCTTGCTGCATACACTTGCTTGTTCTCTTTATTAAGGACAATATTTAATCTCATCTTCCTTGTATGATTGATTTTTAGTTGAATTTTCTTTGGTAAAAGCCATTCCAAATGAGTGTTTTCCTTTGTATGACTTTATTGATATGAACACTTGTGTAGTTGGTGCATGTAGTCACTTGATAAATGTCAAAATCTGGGTTTGTTAAGAGGGAAAACCATGCTAATTCCCTTCCACTTTAGCTAATAAAGTTGATGTTTCTTGTCTTCCTTGCTTATATATGGCTTCATTTTAATGTTTGCTTTGTTTGAAGTCAAGTAGGCTATAACTTGTAGATTTTGCCATTGATTGGCCAAATCAGTATATGTTAATGCCCGAAATCAGATATAATAGCATGCTGAAATTTGTGTGTTATTTTGTTGTATGGGTATGAAAATGGTCACAAGGCTGTTAGCTAATTTGAGGCTAGTACCTGCAGATTTGGTCACTAGTTGACCAAATTAGCAGGCTTAAAAGCTGAGATTTGGATTATGCAGTTCTAAATACAAGAAGATACCAAGCTTTGATGGACAAGTCATGTTCAAAAGAGGCAAGACATTTCTTTAGGTTATTAATCCTACAGAACTTGTAATAGACTAGTTTCATTTCTATAGGTACTTCATGTATTAATAGGCTATAATGTAATTTTAGAAAACATCTCATTTTAGTTGGAGTTTTGTAATAAATCAATTTCTTGTTTCATGATTTAAAACAGCTGCTTTAGGATTATAGTCATCTTATTATCATATTTTCATAAGTATAGTAGGACAATGGCCAAAGCTATGAGTCTAATATTTAAGACCAAAAGGTTTTTTTTTCTGATGCAAGTTGGGCCAGACCTGAAAATAAGCCCAGATGGAAAATGAGTCTTGACAGGTCCGGGCCTGGACCATTGGGTCTAGGCCTTAAGCCCTATAGTTTTGGCTCAACTACAAGGTTTCTTTTATGAGTTATGGTATATATGTATATCTATTATGTCTTGCAAATCAAAGTAGTGCAGTTGATTTTGAACTCGAGTTGTATTTTGTTTCTTCTCATTCAAAAATAAATTTGTTTATAGCATTTTCGACCAATGTATATAAATGCAAAGGTGGATAGGCCCAATTAAAAAACATATAGTAAATGGGTCCGCCTAACATAAGCCCAGTACGGGCCAAACGTGGTCCGAATCCAAGTGCAGCAAAGGCTTCCTAAGTTCCTCATTTCTGGGCTAAGTTCCAAGCCCAAGGCAGCTTTAAAGATGCTGATGGTTCCTTGATCATAACCTAACGGGCTACTTCTGGTCCAATTTCACTTGTCCAAACGATTAAAGGTCTAGTGAACGCACCCGAAATTCACTGATGATTAATAGATTTAGGTTTAATCTTAAGTTAGTTTCAAATAAGAATATCCCCTGATGGCCTTAATTAAATAAACTTCTATTAAAATCAATTGAGGTATGCCATGCCAAACAAATCTCTTAACTCATGGCTCTCACAAAACTAGTTAACTCTTATAGAAAAAAGATTTCGAGGCGTGCCATCAATTAAATTATCCGTGGACCTCACAAATGTTATTTCTAAATTCGAACCTTCGTATTGCTTTAAGAGCGTTTCTTTAAATAACTCATCATAGCTACGGGTACGGTTCCCGTAACGTAGTTGTGATTTTTAAATTTCGGGTGTACATTTCATGTAACCCAATTTCAATTTCTCAACAATTTTAAATGGAACGTGTCGCGAACTGCGGGTGCATTTCATATAGCGTGGTTCAAGACATGTTTTAAATAACGTTGAATCTTCCTAAAAGTGGTTTAAAATAATTAAAAGTGGTTAATAAGCTAAAAATGCATAATAGGTTTAAAACATGTAGTAAATCAAATAATAGGCCAATTATTAATAGATTAAGCAATCGTGCTAGAACCACAGAACCCGAGAATGCCTAACACTTTCTCCCGGCTTAACAGAATTCCTTACTTAGAATTTCTGGTTCGCAGACTTTTAAATCAAGTCAAATTTCCTCGATTTGGGATTTTAAAATAAACCTTTGACTTGAGACACCCTAAATTATTCCAAGTGGCGACTCTGACAAATTAATTAAAATAATCTCATTTCGAATAATGTCACTTTAATTGAAAAAACTCTCATATACCCTCGGAGTGTAAAAAGGAGGTATGACAGCTCTAGCGACTCTGCTGGAGAAAAGAACCCAGAACTTTTGTTCAGGATTTAAGAATTCAAGCTTAGAATAACTATTATACTTGACTTTATGTGACGACCCAAAGGGTCATCACCTGTTTTCTTATCCATTCTGTGCTTCTGAGGCCTTGAAAACCTCATTTAGAATCGTTCGATTTGCGTGCGCAGTCCGGGCACGTAGCCGGAAAGCTTAAATATGAAATTTTGTGAAAAATGCTAAGTTTTGATGTTAAAATGAATAAATTTGACTTCGGTCAACATTTTGGGTAAACGGACCCGGACCCGTGATTTGACAGTTCTGGAGGGTTCGTAGGAAAATATGGGACTTGGGATGCCCTGAATCGAATTCCGAGGTCCCAAGCCCGAGAAATAAATTTTTTTGTAAATTTTTTTTCTGAAAATGTGAAATTTGATCAGAACGTGTTGGTATCGAGCCCATATTTTGGTTACGGCGCCCGGTACAGGTCTTATATATTCTTTAAGATATTTCTGTAAAGTTTGGTTAAAATCAGACGTCGTTTGACGTGTTTCGGACTTGAAATCCTAAATTGGAAACTTAATGAAGTTTGAGGAAAAGCTCTTGATTTTGAGGTTTGATTCACTATTTTTGATGTTATTTTGGCTATTTGATCGCTCGGATAAGTTCGTAGGATGTTGTTGAGTTAGTGCATGTGTTTGGTTAGGAGCCCGAGGGCTCGGGTGTGTTTCGGATGTGTTTCGGGAAGTTTTGAACTTAGAAAAGTTGCAGAAATAGTTGTCTTCTGGTGTCCAGTGATTTTTTCTATGTGATTGCATAAGGAAGGCCGCGATCGCATAGAGTAAACTTCGGGGGTTCACAAATCCTTCTATGCGATCGCATTATCCCCTCCGCGAACACGTTGTATAAAGCCCAGCTTCCACTTTTCTTCTATGCGATCGCGTGTTATTGTCCGCGATCGCAGTGCTCAGAAACTCCACTCTATGCGATCGCAACCTTATGTCCATGATCGCAGTGCACAGCAGACCTTGCCCTATGTGATTGCAATCTCTTTTCCGCGATTGCGTAGAACAAATTCGCCCAGTTATTTTACTTCTTCAAAACAGAATGCAAACGGGGTTTTAATAACACTTCTCAAACTCTTTCTTTTCCAAAGTTCTAGGGCGACCATTGAAGCATCCTTTCGCCATTAACTCTTGGGTTAGTAATCTTTAACTCGTTTTCTTCATTTTCCATCAACATCTATTGAAATTCTAGGCCTGAAACATGTGATTTAGCGTAGAAAATTGGAGATTTAGGTAGAGTTAGGGCTTTTTGATTTTTCTTGATTTAGACCTCGTTTTGGGGTCAAATTTGAAAACAAATTATATATTCGGGCTCGTGGATGAATGGGTGATATGATTTTGGTCTGAACCTCGTGTTTTGACCAAGTGGGCCCGGGGTCGATTTTTGGGATTTTGGGAAGAATGCTTGGAAGACTATAATTAGGTATTGAGTTCGCATTGTTTAGCATTTATTGATGTATTGAAGTCATTATTGTATAGATACAATCGATTTGGAGCCGAATTCAAGAGGAAAAGCGGTAATTGAGGATTGATTTGGCCGTGGAAGTTTGAGGTAAGTGTTTGGTCTAACCTTAGCTTGAGGGATTAGGAGTTGAGTCTTATTTGCTAAGTGCTAATTGCCGAGTACGACGTATTGGCATGGTGACGAGTATCTATATGTTGGTGTCTAGCATGACCATGAGTCTTTATATTGCGGATATTCTGATTTTGTTGTATCTTTCATGCTTTAATGATGATTTCTACATGTTGTAAAAAGCTTGTGAATGAAATTGTGATCTTTGAACTTCGAGGAGCATTGGCTCGAGTTATAATACGAATTGTGATTGTATATGAGATAGTTGAACCCTTTGGAGCATTGGCTCAAGTGGTAAAGTGAGTTATGAGGTAAAAAGTGAAAGAAAGATAAAGAGTTATTAAATTGCTCCCTTGCCGGGATGTTTGTTGCTTTGTTGATTATCTCCCTTGTCGAGATGTTGAGATTTATTGATATTGTTCCCGTGTCGGGACTTAGCTGTTTAATTGTATTCCCTTGCCGGGATTCCTACCATTATTTGTCTACTCCATTGCCCCTTTGTTTATGATTGTTGTTTGGGTGAGGAAGAGCGTTAAAGCACGAAGGATAATGTCGTGCATTGTTTGTTATTGTGAGTAAAGAGTGTAAAGCACGAAGGGTGATGCCGTGCCGTATGATGTACCATTCCGTACCGACATACATTGACTATGTGGTGAGGAAAGAGTGTAAAAGCACAAAGGGTGATGCCGTGCACATTATTATGATATGATCGATTTGGTAAGAACGAGAGTAAAAGCACGAAGGGTGATGCCGTGCACATTTTTATTATAAATATTGCTTGGGTGAGGACGAGAGTAAAAGCACGAAGGGTGATGCTGTGCAAATTGTTGAGTTTTGATTCTTGTTGATATTCTGGCTTTGTTGCTTCTTCCTTTTATTGTGGATTTCTGTTTGAAACTGTTATCTCCCCACTGCATATTTCCCCTTCCTACATTGACTGGTTAATTCCTGTATTTCTTTTCCGCTGTACATGTATATATATTTTAACTGCACAGGTTATTTGGTTGTCTGGTCCTAGCCTCGTCACTACTTCGCCGAGGTTAGGCTTGGCACTTACCAGCACATGGGGTCGGTTGTGCTGATACTACACTCTGTGCTCTTTTGCACAAATCCAGGTATTGGACAGCAACAATAGCGCAGTAGTCAGCCTTCAGTCCACCGAGATACCGAGGTAGCCTTGCAGGCGTCCGCAAGCCCGACGTCTCCTTTATCTTACATTCCATTCTGTTATCTCATGTATTTGGGACAAACAGTACTATATTTCTTTCAAACGGTTGTATTTAGTACTCTTAGTAGTTCGTGAGTAATGTGACACCAGTTCTTGGGTAGAGGCATATGTTGATTTCCGTACTATCATTCAATTTCTTTAATTTAAGTCTTCCGCATGTTTATTTAATTCCGTTGTTTTGATGATATTACTGATAATTGTTAAAGAAGTAAGCAGTTAAGGATTGGCTTGCCTAGCTCTCATTAGTGGGCGCCATCACGACTCCCGAGGGTGGGAAATCCGGGTCGTGACAAGTTGGTATCAGAGCTCTAGGTTACATAGGTACACAACTCACAGACAAGCTAAGTAGAGTCTGAGGGATCGGTACGGAGACATTTGTATTTATCCCCCAGAGGCTGCAGAGTTAGGAAAAACTTCACATTTGTTTTTTCTTGTCGTGCAGTTTTGTTTCTCAAATGCTAATTGAACTTCTACTCTGTTCTTTCGCAGATGGCGAGAACACGTGCTTCCTCATCTACCACTTAGCAGCCCGAGCCCCCAACAGCAGCTCCCACGAGGGGAAAGAGGGCGAGGCCGAGGCCATGCTAGAGGTCGAGGTAGGGGCAGATCTTAGCCCCGAGCAACAACACTAGTGGCGGAGCCTCAGGTTGATTTTGAGGAGGAGGTTCCGGCCCTAGCAGTTCCGGTACGCCCAGCTCAGGTCCCAGAGGGGTTTATTGCCACCCCAGTTTTTCAGGATGCTCTTGTCCGATTGGTGGGTCTCATGGAGAGTGTCACCCGAGCAGGTTTTCTTCCAGTAGCACCAGCCACTTCTCAGGCTGGAGGAGGGGCTCATACTCCTGCTACGCGCACTCGGAGCAGGTAGCTACCCAGGTTCAGGATCCAGCGGTTCAACCAGCTGTGGCAGTTCAGCCGGGTGTAGCAGCACGAACCGGTGATAGATCAGCTACGTTTGCTTTTCACTTCTACATTCAGCGGTGCATCCACTGAGGATCCCCAGGATTATCTGGATAAATGTCACGAGGTTCTTCAGAACATGGGGATCGTTGAGACCAATGGAGTTGGTTTTGCTACCTTTCATCTGTCTGGATCCGCCAAGACTTGGTGGAGGGATTATTGCTTGGCTAGACCAGCTGGTTCTCCATCTTTGACATGGGAGCAGTTTACAGTGTTGTTTCTGGAGAAGTTTCTCCCTGTTACTCAAAGAGAGGCCTATCAGAGGCAGTTTGAGCGCCTCCAGCAGGGTTCCATGACGGTCACCCAGTATGAGACCAGGTTCATCGATCTAGCTCGCCATACTCTTGTCATACTTCCCACCGAGAGAGAGAGAGAGGGTGAGGAGGTTTATTGATGGTCTTATTCAGCCGATTCGTCTTCAGATGGCTAGGGAGGCCGGGAGTGAGATCACCTTTCAGGAGGCGGCCAATGTGGCCTACAGAGTTGAGATGGTTCTGTCACAGGGAGGTAGTCATGGGTCGGCTAAGAGGCCCCGTCATTCGGGTAGATTTAGTGGTACCTCGTCTTGAGGTAGAGATTCATATGGTATAGGTCATCCTCATAGTCCCTTTTAGTCAGCTCTCCACGTC
This sequence comes from Nicotiana sylvestris, assembly GCF_000393655.2. Taxonomy (NCBI): domain Eukaryota; kingdom Viridiplantae; phylum Streptophyta; class Magnoliopsida; order Solanales; family Solanaceae; genus Nicotiana; species Nicotiana sylvestris. Next base: position 13,025,137 of record NC_091067.1, on the reverse strand, counting down.
TCCCATGGCACTTCAGGTGGTCTTGGTTCTCAGACGCACTATTCTGATCAGTAGCCTTGTAGCGCACCACCAGCTCCCATCAGTGCACCACCGCTTCAGAGTTTCCGAGGTGGTCATTCAGGTCGACAAAGCCAGCAGTCTTAGCAGCCGAGGGCTTGTTACACTTGTGGTGATCCGAGTCACATTTTCAGATTTTGCACTCGAGCACCGGGTAACTCTCAACATCAGGGTTCTCGTGCTATGGTACAAGCACCAGGTGTTCCACAGGCCGCCCAGCCATTTAGAGGTGGGGGTAGAGGTGCTAGAGGTGGAGGTAGAGGTCCTAGAAGTGGAGCTCAGGCCGCCAGAGGTGGAGGCCAGCCAGCAGTAGGCCGTCCAGAGATGTGGTTCAGGGTGGTGGGGCCCAGCCCCGATGTTATGCCCTTCCAGCTAGGCCCGAAGCTGAGGCTTCAGATACAGTTATTACAGGTACTATTCTGGTTTATGATAGATATGCTTCAGTATTATTTTATCCGGGGTCTATGTATTCATATGTGTCTACACCGGTGGGTGATTCTATTGTGGTAGATCGAGTCCATCGTTCTTGTATTGTGGTGATTAGGGGTTTGAGACTCATGTGGATTTGTTTCTTCTAGACATGGTCGACTTCGATGTTATATTGGGGATGGACTAGTTATCCCCATACCACGCTATCTTGGACTGTCATGCCAAGACTGTGACCTTAGCCTTACTGAATTTGCCCCGTTTAGAGTGGAGAGGGACTCCTGGTTATTCTACCCGCAGTGTTATTTCGTATGTGAAGGCTCGACGTATGGTCGAGAAGGGGTGTTTGGCCTATTTGGCTTATGTTTGTGATTCCAGTGCTGAGGTTCCCTCTATTGATTCTGTGCCCGTGGTTCGTGAGTTTCCTGAGGTTTTCCCTTCAGACTTGCTGGGGAAGCCACCTGACAGGGATATTGATTTAGCTTCGGGCACCCAACCCATTTCTATTCCGCCATATCTCATGGCCCCGCCAAAGTTGAAGGAGTTGAAGGAGAAGTTGCAAGGCTTGCTTGAGAAGGGTTTCATTAGACCAAGCATTTCGCCTTGGGGTGCGCCGGTGTTGTTTGTTAAGAAAAAGGATGGTTCAATGAGAATGTGCATTGATTACCGGCAGTTGAACAAGGTCACCATCAAGAATAAGTATCCACTGCCGATGATTGATGATTTGTTTGATCAGCTTCAGGGTGACAAGGTATTTTCAAATATTGACTTGAGATCTGGCTACCATCAGTTTAGGATTAGGGCATCCGATGTCCCTAAGACAGCTTTCCGCACTCGGTACGGGCATTATGAGTTCTAGGTTATGTCATTCGGGTTGACAAATGCCCCAACAACTTTTATGGGTTTGATGAACCGAGTGTTCAGGCCTTATTTGGACTCATTCGTGATAGTCTTCATTGATGATGTTCTGATATATTCCCGCAGCCAGGAGAAACACGAGCAGCATCTCAAGGTGGTTCTTTAGACTCTGAAGGATAGCCAGCTATATGCGAAGTTCTCGAAGTATGAGTTCTAGTTGAGTTCAGTTGCATTCCTGGGTCATGTCATATAAGCAGAAGGTATTCAGGTTGACCCGAAGAAGATTGAGGAAGTCAAGAACTAGCCTAGACCAACATCAGCTAATGAGATTCGGAGTTTCTTCGGATTGGCAGGCTACTATCGTTGGTTCGTGGAGGGATTCTCAGCTATCGCAGCCCCGATGACCAAGTTGACCCAGAAGGGTGCCCAATTCATTTGGTCGGACGAGTGTGAGGCAAGCTTTCAGAGGCTCAAGACAACTTTGACTACGGCACCGGTGTTAGTTTTACCCACAGGTTCAGGGCCTTACATAGTCTATTGTGATTCTTCCCGTATTGGGCTTGGTGCAGTGTTGATGCATGATGGCAAGGTCATTTCCTATGCTTCGAGGCAGTTAAAGATTCATGAGAAGAACTATCTAGTGCATGATTTAGAGTTGGCAGCCATTGTTCACGCATTGAAGATTTGGAGGCATTATCTGTATGGCGTGGCATGCGAGGTGTTCACTGATCACAAAAGTCTTCAGTATTTGTTCAAGCAAAAGGAGTTGAATTTGAGACAGAGGAGGTGGTTGGAGTTGTTGAAGGATTATGATATCACTATCTTATATCACCCGAGAAAGGCCAATATGGTGGCCGATGCTTTGAGTAGAAAGTCAGCCAGTATGGGCAGTCTTGCTTATATTCCAGTCGGTGAGAGGCCGCTTGCTTTGGATGTTCAGGCTTTGGCCAATCGATTTGTGAGGTTGGATATTTCTAAGCATAGTCGGGTATTAGCTTGCACGGTCACTCATTCTTCATTATTGGAGCGTATCCATGATCGGCAGTTTGATGATCCTCATTTGTGTGTCCTTAGAGACACGGTGCAGCGCGGAGGTGCCAAGCAAGTCACCTTAGATGATGATGGAGTTTTGAGATTGCAGGGTTGAGTTTCTGTGCCTAATGTTGATGGGCTTCGGGAGTTGATTCTAGAGGAGGTCCATAGTTCCCGGTACTCTATTCATCCAGGCGTCGTTAAGATGTATCAGGACTTACGGCAACATTATTGGTGGCATAGAATGAAGAAAGATATCGTTGCATATGTGGCTTGATGTTTGAATTGTCAGCAGGTTAAGTATAAGCATCAGAGGCCTGGCGGATTGTTTCAGAGGATTGAGCTTCCCGAGTGGAAGTGGGAGCGGATCACTATGGATTTCGTTGTTGGGCTCCCGCAGACTCGGAAGAAGTTCGACGCAGTTTGGGTCATTATTGATAGGCTAACCAAGTCAGCACATTTCATTCCTGTGGCAGTCTCATATTCATCTGAGAGGTTAGCTAAGATCTATATCCGGGAGATTGTTTGTCTTCATGGTGTGCCTATGTCTAACATTTCGAACTGAGGTACGCAGTTTACCTCCCGTTTCTAAAGAGTAGTTCAGCGAGAGTTGGGTACACAGGTTGATTTGAGCACAATATTTCATCCTCAGACGGACGGGTAGTCCGAACGGACTATTCAGATTTTGGAGGATATGCTCCGAGCTTGTGTCATTAATTTTGGAGGTTTGTGGGATCAGTTTTTGCCTTTAGCAGAGTTTGCCTACAACAACAGCTACCAGTCAAGTATCCAGATGGCTCCTTATGAGGCTTTATATGGTAGGCGGTGTCGATCTCCGGTTTGATGGTTTGAGCCGGGAGAGGCTCGGTTGTTGGGTACGGATTTGGTTCAGGAGGCCTTGGACAAGGTCAGGATCATTCAGGATAGGCTTCGTACAGCTCAGTCCAGGCAAAAGAGCTATGCAGATCGTAAGGTTCGAGATGTGGCTTTTATGGTTGGTGAGTGGGTATTGCTCCGAGTGTCGCCTATGAAGGGCGTGATGAGATTTGGGAAGAAGGGCAAGCTTATACCTAGGTTCATTGGTCCGTTTAAGATTCTTGATCGAGTGGGAGAGGTGGCTTATAGACTTGCATTACTTCCAAGCTTATCAGCCGTGCATCCAGTGTTCCATGTGTCCATGCTTCGGAGGTATCACGACGATCCATCCCACATGTTAGCTTTCAGCACTGTCCAGGTGGACAAGGACTTGTCCTATGAGGAGGAGCCGGTAGCTATTCTAGACCGGCAGGTTCGTCAGTTGAGATCTAAGAGTTTCCCTTTTGTTCGTGTTCAGTGGAGAGGTCAGCCTCCTGAGGCATCGACCTGGGAATCCGAGTCCGATATGCGGAGCCGTTATCCTCATCTATTCCCTGACTTAGGTACTTCCTTCTTCTGTCCGTTCGAGGATAAACGGTTGTTTTAGAGGTGGAAAATGTGACGACCCAAAGGGTCATCACCTGTTTTTTTATCCATTATGTGCTTTCGAGGCCTTGAAAACCTCATTTAGAGTCGTCTCGATTTGCGAGCACAGTCCGAGCGCGTAGTCGGAAAGCTTAAATATGAAATTTTGTGAAAAATGCTAAGTTTTGATGTTAAAATGAATAAATTTGACATCGGTCAATATTTTGGGTAAACAGACCCGGACCCATGATTTGACAGTTCTAGAGGGTCCGTAGGAAAATATGGGACTTGGGCGTATACCCGGAATCAAATTTTGACGTCCCAAGCCCGAGATGAATTTTTTTGTAAAATTATTTTCTGAAAATGTTTAAGGAATCTTGAAATGAAATTTGATCAGAATGTGTTGATATCATGCCCGTTTTTCAGTTCCGGCGCCCGGTACAGGTCTTATATATGCTTTACTATATTTCTGTAAAGTTTGGTTAAAATTGGACGTCGTTTGACATGTTTCGGACTTGAAATCCTAAATTTGAAACTTAATGAAGTTTGAGGAAAAGCTCTTGATTTTGAGGTTTGATTCACTGTTTTTAATATTATTTTGGCGATTTGATCGCTCGGATAAGTTCATAGGATGTTGTTGAGTTAGTGCATGTATTTGGTTAGAAGCCCCGAGGGCTCGGGGTGTGTTTCAGATGTGTTTCGGGAAGTTTCGAACTTTGGAAAAGTTGCAGAAATAGTTGTCTTCTGGTGTCCAGTGATTTCTTCTATTCGATCGCATAAGGAAGGCCGCGATTGCATAGATTAAACTTCAAGGGTTCACAAATCCTTCTATGCAATTACATTATCCCCTCTACGAACGCGTTGTATAAAGCCCAGCTTCCACTTTTCTTCTATGCTATCGTGTGTTATTGTCCGCGATTGTAATGCTCAGAAACTCCACTCTATGCGATCGCAACCTTATGTCCGCGATCTCAGTGCACAACAGACCTTACCCAATGCAATCGCAATCTCTTTTCCGCGATCACGTAGAACAAATTCGCCCAGTTATTTTACTTCTTCAAAACAGAATGCAAACGGGATTTTCATAACATTTCTCAAACTCTTTCTTCTCCAAAGTTCTAGGGTGACCATTGAAGCATCCTTTCGCCATTAACTCTTGGGTTAGTAATCTTTAACTAGTTTTCATTATTTTCCATCAACATCTATTGAAATTCTAGGTCTAAAACATGTGATTTAGGGTAGAAAATTGGGGATTTGGGTAGAGTTAGGGCTTTTTGATTTTTCTTGATTTAGACCTCGTTTTGGGGTCGAATTTGAAAAGAAATTATATATTCGGGCTCGTGGGTAAATGGGTGATTTGATTTTGGTCCGAACCTCATGTTTTGACCAAGCAGGCCTGGATTGATTTTTGAGATTTTGTGAAGAATGCTTGGAAGGCTATAATTAGGCATTAAGTTTACATTGTTTAGAATTTATTGATGTATTGAAGTCAATATTGTATAGATACAATCGATTTGGAGCCGAATTCGAGAAGAAAAGCGGTAATTGAGGATTGATTTGGCCATGGAAGTTTGAGGTAAATGTTTGGTCTAACCTTAGCTTGAGGGATTAGGAGTTGAGTCTTATTTGCTACGTGCTAATTGTCGAGTACGATGTATAGTCATGGTGATGAGTATCTATACGTTGGTGTCTATCATGACCGTGAGTCTTTATATTGCGGATATTCTGATTTTGTTGTATCTTTCCTGCCTTAATGATGATTTCTACATGTTGTAAAAAGCTTGTGAAAGAAATTGTGATCTTTGAACTTCGAGGAGCATTGGATTGAGTTATAATACGAATTGTGAAAGTATATGAGATAGTTGAACCCTTTGGAGCATTGGCTCAAGTGGTAAAGTGAGTTGTGAAGTAAAAAGTGAGAGAAAGAGAAAGAGTTATTAAATTGCTCCCTTGCTGGGATGTTTGTTGCTTTGTTGATTATCTCCCTTGCCGGGATGTTGAGATTTATTGATATTGTTCCCTTGCCGGGACTTAGCTGTTTAATTGTATTCCCTTGCCGGGATTCCTACCATTATTTGTCTACTCCCTTGCCCCTTTGTTTGTGATTGTTGTTTGGGTGAGGAAGAGCGTTAAAGCACGAAGGGTGATGCCGTGCATTGTTTGTTATTGTTAGGAAAGAGTGTAAAGCACGAAGGGAGATGCCGTGCCGTACGATATACCATTCCATACCGATATACATTGACTATGTGGTGAGGAAAGAGTGTAAAATCACGAAGGGGTTTTATTATAAATATTGCTTGGGTAAGGACGAGAGTAAAAGCACGAAGGGTGATGTCGTGCAAATTGTTGAGTTTTGATTCTTGTTGATATTCTGGCTTTGTTGCTTCTTCCTTTTATTGAGGATTTCTATTTGAAACTGTTATCTCCCCACAGCATGTTTTCCCTTCCTGCATTGACTGGTTAATTCCTATATTTCTTTTCCGTTGTACATTTATATATATTTTAACTGCACAGGTTATTTGGTGGTCTGGTCCTAGCCTCGTCACTACTTCACCAAGGTTAGGCTAGGCATTTACCAGCACATGGGGTCGGTTGTGCTGATACTACACTCTGTGCTCTTTTGCATAGATCCAGGTATTGGACAATAGCAGTACCGCGGGAGTCAGCCTTCAGTCCACCAAGACACCGAGGTAGCCTTGTAGGCGTCCACAGGCCTGGCGTCTCCTCTATCTTACATTCAATTATGTTAGCTCATGTATTCGGGACACACAGTACTATATTTCTTTCAAACGGTTGTATTTAGTACTCTTAGTAGTTCGTGAGTAATGTGACACCAGTTCTTGGGTAGAGGCATATGTTGATTTCCGTACTATCATTTAGTTTCTTCAATTTAAGTCTTCCGCATGTTTATTAAATTCCGTTGTTTTAATGATATTACTGATAATTGTTAAAGAAGTAAGCAATTAAGGATTGGCTTTCCTAGCTCTCATTAGTAGGCACCATCACGACTCTCGAGGATGGGAAATCTGGGTCGTGACACTTTATTTATTATCTGATTTTTACATGTTTTGAGCCTAATGTGCTAAATGTCATTTTTACCGCTTTGATATTGTTTGAACTGTATATAAATTATTACGAAACCCTCTTCTCTATGAGTTTCTAAATCATCTGGGAAGTATGCACTTCATGTAACTTCTTTTCTGTTAGAGTCATATCCCAATTTTAGAACGAGGTTCGGACAAGTTGCAAAGTTGGTGAAGCTTTTGTATTCTCGGTATGTTACCCCCCCTCGGCTCGAGTTGTCTGCTCGGGTAAGCCAGGTCTAGAACAATACACCCAGGGTTTTAAACCTAGTATAACAAAGCCTCATGCCAGATCCCTAGTAGGAACACTTCTTTGCATCACGTGCATTTGACTTTGGGGACTCAACACAGGGGTTGGGTCCGTCTAGGACAGGTGTACCTGAAATGAAAAGACCATCCTGATGCATTCTACTTGCTACTTGTGCATTTATTTGCTTCGGATTGTATGCTGACCGGCTTATGAATAGTGGAGAAAAGTTGGAAAGAAAAAATCAAATTGAGGTAAGAGAGAGATAATTACCTGTCTTTGAAAAAATCGGTGTCCAAAAAGTACCGAAACTCTGCCAAAATTTTGGAAAAAAAAAAGAAAAGGAATTTTTGCTTCAAAAAAAAGTATTTGGTATTGTTTTTATTATTTCAAAATTGCCTGAACTACGCAAGTTTGATTCTCAACGGATGTGGGATACGTAGACAATCCTCACCGGGTCCAACTCCATTTTTGCAAAAATAACCCAAAAATAACAAAAAATATTTGTTGTTTGTCATAAATAAGTTAGGTGATGCCATTCTTGTCTAAATAGCCAAAATGTCCCCAAAATGGCACCGGAAGGCTGCTTTTGCGAGAATAGCCACCTATGGTTCCTTTTTCAAATGTTGGCCAATTAGCAAACACAACCCTAAAACTTCTTTCCTTAGGTGCTAAAGGGCCGTATTTGCAAAGGCGGTTTTTTATTTTGAAATGAAAATTTTTGAAAGAAAAACTGATAACTTTCTCTTGAGTTAAAATAAATCATGGTCTTTTAACCAATCACTCTAATAAATGTGCAGGATGAGCACAATTGAAAATGAACCCTTCACAGTCCTTGAAGAAATCCCATTGGGACTCCATATATGGTAGAATGACTTAGGAAAAGTCAGCAGAGATACTGTGGTAAAAGTTTTGGGCGGTCTTGTTGGTCTTCTGAAAATCAAACCGAGGTTGGATATAATCGAGGCTTTGATACCTTTTTGGGATCCGACGCATAATGTATTCCATTTTTCTAATTTTGAGATAACCCCCATGCTTGAGGAAATAGCAGGCTATGCCGGACTTAGTAGGAATCTCAGAAGTCGTTACCCGGTGGCACCAAGAACAGTGACTCCTCATAAGTTTTTGGACCTTCTGAGCATCAATCGGGAGGTTCAAGATGGAAATCTATCTGAGAGATTTTATACATTCTACTTCTTGTACCAGCGTGCGATCCCCACGATTTTGAGGCTCCAGATACCGGCCTAACTCATGTAGGAAACAAAGATAAATGGGGAACATGTCGGGGACTGGCTTTTATAGTGGCCTTCCTGGGTGTTTTAATCTGCCCAAGAAAGGATGGAAATATAGAATTGGGTCTTGTGGGAATGGCCGATGTCATGATTAAAAAAGCTAATGGAACCCTTGTTCCAATGATCTTAGCGGAGATTTATCGAGCTCTAACTGTCTGCCGAGAAGGGGGGAAATTCTTCGAGGGCTGTAACGTGCTTCTACAACTTTGGATACAAGAACATCTCCGCCACCGCCTGTGCTACATAAATTATGGTATGACTGGTCTGAACTGCATTGAAGAACATGAAAACCGGATGGTTGGTTGTGAATTTCCAGAAGGTACATAGGCCTGGTTTGCGTATTTGAGTTCCTTAACTTCAAACAAAATTGAGTGGACATTCGGTTGGCTCCTGGTCACTGAAGTCATTTATATGTCTATTGAGGTGTGCTATCTTCTCTTAATGGGTCTCCGGAGAATTCAGCCATAGGCTACACACCGGGTGTTACGCCAACTAGGCAGGTACCAAACTATCCCACATGACGAAGATCTGAGCCGACAAGTCGTCGAATTGGGTCCAAAAGCTGTGTTCCCAGAAGGAAAAGTTTGTCAAATTTGGAATCAGTGTAGATTTCTGGAGCCAAAGTCTCTGGTACAGGATCAATCTAGCGGCGAATTAGACCCTAATTACATGACTTGGTTTGGTAAAAGGTTTCAAGTCCATCAGGAGCCTGAACAGCCTGCTAAAAAACCCCACGTCCAGCAATTCACTGACGATTCATGGGAGCAATAGGATTGGTTGGAAAAAGAGGCAAGCTATAGGGCCAAGATAAGCAAATTGGAGGGACAAATCAGGGACCTCAAATTTGACAATAGTGTACAAGCTGTTGCTGATGAAGGGGAAAAGAAGAAGTTGTATCAAGAAAACAAAGCCCTTCGAGCCCAGATCCAAAAAATGAAAATAGCTGCTGAGAATTAGGAAAGGAGCCGAATAAATGAAAGGCTCATGGTCTTAGAAGGAAAATATCTGAGTATCAGGAAGACTTGAAAAAATCTGAGGTTAATCTGGCAAGAGCTCGGGCATAATTGACAAAGAACGCAGAGGGAGGGGCAGAGTTTGTACGGTAGTTGAAAAGGAAATATGAGGGAACAGTCACAAATTTGAAGATATGCAATAGCTGCAGAGTCAAAATCATCATGATGCCCAAGTACTAGAAGCTAGGTCTCAGCAAATAGGGTGTTTGCTCCAAGAAAAGGGTATCATTAGGGAAAAGGTTAGAGCAATTGCTGACTACATCATCATGAAGTGCCATGAATGTGAAGACATGACTAGAACCACTTTCTTTGCTGCAGTAATGACCTTTGTTCGCCAAATAATGAGTGACCTGGAGCGTCTCCAAGGGTATCTTGCACATAGGCTCGTGGCAAGACCGACTGATGTCCCACGGTCCCCTAGAGTAGAAGCACTTATGTATTCTTAATTTTTGTATCCAATCTGTATTTTCAGTTTCCAGTTTTAAGAAAAGTTTAGGAGTATTTATTAATGAAATTTGAAGAAAAACCAAAATTATGTTTATTTATTTTAATGCATCTATTCCTTGAACTACGTAATGATCTGATTCACGCGGCGTCGTGATACGTAGGCAATCCTTATCGGATCCGGTCATGATTTTTATAAATAACTCAAATAAAAGAGAAAATATGGAAAAGAGAAAACCAAAAGAAAAAACAAAAAGAAAAGAGAGAAAACAAGGAAAAGAAAATGAGAACAAGAGAGAAAATGAGAGTGCAAAAGAGAGCAAGAGAGACGATCGGGGAGATAAACAAAGTTGGGATGAGACATGCAATTGTTGCAAGACATGTAGAAACATATTTAACTGTATAGGTGCATCACACCCCAATGTGCGATTTCCTATCTGTTAATTGCTTCAAACTATCCGGTTTGTTGTCTACTGTTGAGTTAGGTTCTGTTTTAAGGTGGTTGGTTTGTGGTAACCTGGATTCACACCCGTACTTTACAATATCAAAGGGCAGTGTACAAATGTCATCAGAAGGTCATCCACCAACAATTCCCATATCAGAGGATAGCCTGCTATCGGTTATTCCAACCTCAGAGTCAGTAGCAGCTAAAGAGAATAGGGCACTGCGCCTCCGCGTGCTAGAAATGTGGGATGCCTGGTCCAATGGTAGAGAGCTGCCAAGTGCCATACCCAGTTTCCCCGAGTTTCTTCCTAGAGCAAGTGGAAATTCCAACGTCCCAATAAATTACCCGAATACCCCACTTGGATACCCCACCATATCAGCTCACTTCACCGGAACACCTTCTGAGGTTTTCCCCCCAGGTGGTTTCAGGAGCGGCCTCTAATATATTTACAGCACCACCAACATTGGCTGCGGTACAACCGACTATGCCCAGGCCAAGCTTTGATCCATCATCTTTCACTTTCCAAGTACCATCTTTTCCACCAGAGCCTACTTATTTCACCACCAATTCTTACCCTCAACAACCCTGGTATGAGTTTACCGCGGGACAGGAGAAGGCTACAAAGAACCCCGAGCAGGAGGAAATCACTCGGAAAATGAGGAGCATGGAACAGACCCTTAAGAATATACAAGGCTTGAGTGGACAAAAGAGCGTATCTTATGCTGATCTATGTATGTTCCCACATGTGCATTTACCCCTGGGTTTCAAGACCCCAAAGTTCAAAAAGTATGATGGGCACGGGGATCCCATAGCCCACCTCAAGAGATATTGCAATCAATTAAGGGGGGGCAGGCGAAAAAGAAGATCTCCTAATGGCTTATTTCGGAGAGAGTCTATTTGGCACTGCATCTGAGTGGTACATGGATCAGGACATATCTCGTTGGCATATTTGGGATGATCTGGCTCGAGATTTTGTCAGGCAGTTTCAGTATAACATAGACATAGCTCCGGACAGGAATTCTCTTTCGAATCTCAAGAAGAAGTTATCGAAATGTTTCCGAGAATATGCTGTTAAATGGCGCGAACAAGTGGCCAGGGTCAAGCCCCCTATGGATGAAACAAAAATGGTTAGTGTTTTTCTACAAGCCCAAGAGGCTGACTATTTTAGAATATGATGTCTGCAATGAGGAAACCGTTTGCTGAGGCCATCAAGATTGGTGAGATGGTCGAGAATGGTCTGAAAACAGGGCGCGTATTGAGCCAATCTGCCATAAGAGCTACATCCCAAGCAATTCAAAGAGGGTCAGGAGGTGTAGCGAAAAGAAAGAAGAAAAAAGAGGTGGCGATGGTAGCTTTGAGTCTGAGAAACCCCCGTCCACCCAGAGGTTACTTCCCTCCAAGCACCCCACAACATTATTATCCTCATCAGGATGTGGCCTATGTTATGGCTCCTCAGCCGTACGCAATAATGAACGCCCAGCCATACGCTCGTCCACAACAATAGTTCAACCAAAACCGAGCTCCATTTCCTATAAATCACCCTCCTCACCAAGCTCAGTATAATCCCCGACCTCCAAAAAATAACTTCCCTTATAATGCCCGTGCTCGGGATCCACCCAGGAGAACAAACTTCACGCCTATTGGTGAATCATACTCTAGCCTTTTCCCTAAACTGGTCCAAATGGGTTTGTTGCAACCCTACCCCAAACCAGGCAAAACCCAGAGTCACCCTCCTACCGACCCAATACTCGATGTGCTTATAATTTAGGGGCAGAAGGGCATGACACTGAAGACTGTTGGACTCTGAAAAGGACTGTTGAAAATCTCATAGAGCAAAAAAGAATAGTGATAAAGGATGAAGAAATTCCTAATATGACCAACAACCCATTACCAGCTCATAATAACTGGCCGGTTATTGGAATGATTTGCGAAGATAAGAAGTTTGATCCTGCTTTGAAAGCCATCAATGCAATCGCTGATGTCGAGAAGAAGACAAACGCTGCCGCAAAGCAAGGTAAGGGGGAGATAAATAATAACTCAGCTCCTCGAAGTGAAGAAAAGATTGTGGAAAGTAAAATAGGTGAAGTAACCCCTAAAAATGCCATTCTTTATGTTCCCCGAGCTCACATGAAAGAACAATTGGTGTTGAGTCCTCCTAAGAGGTTCGAGCTGAACAAGGGACCTAAGATGTACGTTCATAAAGGGACCTATATGTTACGGGGTCCAGTAATTTCACCAAGGCTGAATGAGCCTGTGGTTATTGGCTGCCCACCACAGAAGCCCATGATAGGCCCTATTTCCATCCTATGGAATTACAAAAAGGTAGTAGTAACCTACAAGGGAAAAGAGGTCCTAGGAGAAGCAAATGAAACTAACCCAATTGAGAAATACCTCAATCTGGAGGAAGTGAACAATGCCAAGCAGAAGCGCTTCCCGCTCAAAAAGCTAGTTAGTGCCGAAGAAGTAGAGGAATTCTTCAGGAAAATGAAAACGACAGACTATGAGGTAATAGACCAACTCCGGAAGTCTCCTTCACAGGTATCACTCCTGTCTCTACTGGTCAGCTCAACCGAGCATCAGAAAGTGTTGATAAAAACCCTCAATGAAGCTTATTTTCCGATTGAAACCACTGTTGAACAACTAGAGAGAATGGCGGAAAGATTCTTTGCAGTCAATCAGATTTCCTTTAGCAAGAATGATTTTCCCCCAGAAGGGGCCGCCCACAACAAAGCCCTTCATTTGACAGTTAAGTGTGAGGGGTACTATGTGAAGAGAGTCATGCTGGATAGTGGATCCGGAGTTGATATCTACCCTCTCTCAACTTTGCAAAGAATAGAGATTGGGACTAAGAGAATTAGGCCTAACAATGTCTGTGTGCGTGCCTTTGATGGCATCAAGAGAGACACCATAGGTGAGATCGATTTAATTTTGGCTATTGGTCCTGTGGATTTCGAGGTGACCTTTCAGGTCCTAGATATGGACACTTCTTATAATTTCCTCTTGGGAAGGCCTTGGATTCGTGCGGCAGGGGCCGTACCTTCCACTCTCCACCAGATGGTGAAATTTGAATATGCAGATCATGAGATTGTAGTCCACGGAGAGGACGAGCAGTCAATTTACCGGGACCCGTCAGTCCCGTGTCTCAAAGTTAGGGAAGGTAGCGAGCATATAGTTTATCAATCTTTCGAGGTGGTGGTCGCAGATCAATGTGGGAAGGGAAGCCCGTGTCTTCAGCCTTTTCTGTCAAATACATCCATCATGGTCGCTACTGAAATGATCAAGCATGATTATAAGCCTGGGAAGGGACTCGGGGCATCATTGCTAGTTATCACAGAACCTATCACTTTACCTGCTAGCAAGAAGTTCTTCGATGTGGGTTTTCACGCCACGGAAACTGATGTAACATGGGCAAATAAATGAAAGAGCAAGGGTTGGGTTTTACCTAAGGTGGTTCCGCATATCTATAAAACATTCATCAGGCCCAAGTACAACGAAGAAGAAGAAGATGAGGCCTTCACGACCGAGGAAATTGAGGACATATGTGGAGCCATGAGGAAGATATTGTATGAAACCCACATGGTCCAGCCAGGAGAAGGCTCGAGCAACGCTGAGGTGCTGTATATAGGGTCCAATGCCAAGTTGCAAAACTGGAAGGCTATTCCGTTCCCAGTCAGGCGGGAATCCCGGTAGTCCAGTTTTGCCACCTTTTCTACATCATGAGTTATTCCAGGGTGTAACTCGGATGTTTCTTTTAGTTTACTATCTTTAAATTCCAATGTAAACCATGTTATCTTCAAAATTCAATGAAATGAAATCAATATTTCATCTTTCATGAATCTCTCTTTATTCTTTTTGATTTTTGTTACTTTTTTTTATTTCTTCTTTCAGTTCTAATAATGCATCTTTAAATAACATCACATACTTGCGGACTTCATGCCCAGATCCAAACGCGCTGTCTCATTGTGAAATAATGAATCAAGAACCGGAATATGATGAAGAAGAGACTTTTAGGAAAATAAACCGAGAATTGGAACAATTCGAGAATAAACCTAAGCCAAACTTAAATGAAACCGAGCCAGTTAATTTGGGTAGTTCTGAAGAGGTCCAAGAACCACGATAAGCATTCACACATATGAAAGAACCATGGATGCATTGATCTAACTTTTGTTCGAATTCAAAGATGTGTTTGCATGGTCCTACGATGATATGCTAGGATTAAGTGTCGATTTGGTGGTCCACAAGTTTCCGACTTACCCCGATTATCCCCCTACCCCATAAAAGCAAAGAAAGTTCAAAACTGATATCAGTGACAAGATCAAAGAAGCAGTCACCAAACAGTTGAAAGCGGGGATGAACCGAGTGGTCCGATACATCACATAGTTAGCTAATGTGGTTCCCATGCCAAAGAAAGATGCGAAAACTCGGGTATGTGTTGACTATCGAGATTTGAACAAAGCAAGTCCCAAAGACAACTTCCCTTTGCCGAACATTCACATCTTTGTTGACCACTGTGCCAAATATGAGATACAATCTTTAGTGGATTGTTATGCTTGATATCATCAGGTCTTGATGGATGAAGAAGATGCGGAAAAGACAACCTCCACCACACCCTGGGGCACCTATTGTTATAGTGTCATGCCTTTTGGTTTGAAGAACACTGGAGCAACTTATATGAGAGCCATGACTGCCATCTTTCACGACATGATGCACCAAAAAATCGAGGTGTATGTGGACGATGTGATCATCAAATCCAGAACACAGGACAACCATGTTCGGGACCTGAGAAAGTTCTTTGATCGGCTGCGTAAGTATGATTTGAAGCTAAATCTGGCTAAATGTGCATTTGGGGTTCTGTCTGGCAAACTCTTGGGATTTATAGTTAGTCGTAGGGGCATCGAGCTAGATCCAACGAAGATAAAGTCTATTCAGGATTTGCCTCCTCCGAGAACCAAGAAAGAGGTTATGAGTCTTTTGGGAAGGTTGAATTACATCAACTGATTCATCGCTCAGTTGACTTCCACCTGTGAGCCCATATTCAAGCTACTGAAGAAAGATGCAATAATTAAATGGACCGATGAATGTCAATAAGCCGTTGACAAAATTAAAGATTATCTGTCAAATCTGCCAGTCTTGGTCCCGCCCGAACCTGGGAGGCCTTTGTTTTTGTACCTGACAGTCTTGGAGAATTCCTTCGACTATGTCCTCGGGCAACACGATGTGACCGGGAAGAAAGAGCATGCAATCTACTATCTGAGCAAAAAGTTCACTAGCTACGAAGCCAAATACACTTTGTTGGAAAGGGCTTGTTGCTCCCTAACTTGGGTCGCTCAGAAGCTTAGGCATTACCTATTGGACTATACCACCTATCTCATCACCAAGCTAGACCCGTTGAAGTACATATTCCAAAAGTCCATACCCACAGGGAGGTTAGCGAAATGGCAAATCCTGCTCACTGAGTTTGACATAGTCTTTGTCACCCGCACGACGATGAAGGCCCAAGATTCAGATCACTTAGCTGAAAACCCTGTTGATAATGAATATCAGCCTTTGAGTACTTACTTCTCGGACGAGGAGGTGAATAAAGTTGAGGTAACATCAGAAGAAACTAACGCTTGGAAAATGTTCTTCGATGGAGCTGTGAACGCAAAAGGTGTTGGGATTAGGGCAATTCTGATCTCCCCCACTGGTCAGCACTATCCAGCCACAGCCCAGCTTTGGTTTTTCTACACAAACAACAATTCCGAGTATGAAGCCTGCATTATGGGCATGAATATGGCAATCGACCAAGATGTGGAAGAATTGATAATCATGGGAGATTCAGATCTGATCATCCGACAAGCTCAGGGAGAATGGGAAACTCGGTATGTCAAGCTTATTCCATACAGGAAACATGTGGATGATCTTAGCAAGTAGTTCAAGTTAGTTGAGTTCAGGTACATTCCTTGTTTCCACAATGAGTTAGCCGATGCACTCGCTACTTTGGCCTCGATGTTATCATATCTAGGCAATGTCCACATTAATCCGTTGGAAATCCAAATCCGGGAAAGGCATGGTTACTGCAATACGGTTGAGGTGGAACCAAATGTTCATCCATGGTATCATGACATCAAGAGATTTCTGAAAACAAAGGAATATTCCGAGCAAGCCAATGGAGACCAAAAGAGAACCATTAGAAGGCTTGCTAGCGGTTTCTTTTTGAGCGGCGAGGTCTTGTACAAAAGGACTTTAGATCTCAACTTACTAAGATGTCTGGATGCCGAAGAGGCCAGAAAAATCATGTATGAAGTGCACACAGGGGTGTGTGGACCCCACATGAATGGATACATCCTGGAAAAGAAGATCCTTCGAGCATGCTATTACTGGATGACGATGGAAAAAGATTACTTCAGTTTTGTCCGAAAATGTTATCAATGTCAGGTGCACAGTGACCTGATTCATGCACCGCCTACAGAACCGCATCCTATGTCAGCACCGTGGCCGTTCGTTGCTTGGGGTATGGATGTCATTAGGCCAATCAAGCCAAAAGCTTCAAATGGGCATAGATTAATACTGGTTGCAATTGACTACTTCACAAAATGGGTTGAAGCAGTCACCCTCAAAGCCGTCACTAAGAAAGCAGTGGTGGATTTCGTGCATTCCAATATCATCTTCCATTTCGGTATTCCTACGACCATCATTACAGACAACACTGCGAACTTGAATAGTTATTTGATGAGAGAGATATGCACACAATTCAAGATCATGCATCAGAACTCTACCCCTTATCGACCCAAAGTTAATGGCGTTGTTGAAGCAACAAACAAGAACATCAAGAAGATTCTTAGGAAGATGATCTAAAGTTCCAGGCAATGGCACGAAAAGTTTCCATTTTCATTGTTGGGATATCGCACAACTGTGTGCACATCATTCGGAGCAACCCCATATCTATTGGCTTATGGCACTGAAGTCGTGATACCCGCAGAAGTTGAAATCCCTTCTCTTCGGATCATTATTGAAGCTGAGATTGAGGACAGTGAGTGGGTCAAAACCCGTCTAGAATAGTTAACCCTGATTGATGAAAAGCGAATGGCCGCAGTCTGCCACGGGCAGTTGTATCAACAAAGAATGGCCCGCGCCTACAACAAGAAAGTGCGACCTAGGAACTTTGAAGTGGGGCAACTCGTTTTGAGGTGTATTCTCCCTCACCACCAGGAAGCAAAAGGAAAGTTCGCTCCAAACTGGAAGGGTCCATACGTTATAAGAAAACTGTTGCCAAAAGAGGCATTGTACTTGGGAGACATTGAAGGAAATGATCCCGAAACAGCTGTAAATGCAGACGCAGTCAATAGGTATTATGTTTAGTCATTCTACAGCAACAATATTATCCAATTGGGATGACGAAGGCCTTCATTCTCGCTACCCCAAACACTTCTACCCTTTGCTAACCTTTTGAGCCGATTACCTTTCTTTGATTACCCTCTTTGGAACCTGAAAATGTTTGTAGAAAAAAAGTTTATATCAAAATCAAAAACAAAGTTTCTCTGAACTACATTCGAATTGATTCTGAAAGGATACGTAGGCAGCCTCTCTTTGGGGTTCAGTCACACTAAAACAAAAAAGAAAATTCCCCCAAAAGTGAAACTGGGGCATATGTGATGATGGTTCGGCGACGGTTCGCCAGAAAGGTTCCAAAGTTGTATTTCAATCCAAACTCTTTTTACCCTAAATCTTGTTCAAGTCCTTTTGATCAAGTGGGGAGAATGTTCAAGAATCGGAGAATGTGGCTGCTTGGATCCGATATAATCAAAATGAAGAAAATAAAATGAGAGAGTCTTGTTGGTGAAAACCCACACGGGCACCATAAGGCGATGGTAAGCAGGGAACTAAAAATGAGAGAGTCTTGTTAGTGAAAACTCGCAAAGAGCACTATAAGGCGACAGTAAGAAGAGAAATGAGAGAGGTCCATTGGCAAAGGCCCGCAAAGGGCGCCATTGATCGTAAAGACAGAATTCCTTACAACCATCGGCACTGACAAGAGTCCTAGCAAGGTTTCTTGATTTTGAGATATGGATTATGAAGGGTTTTTGCGAGATTGGATGGCTGCGCAGATCGGGTATCCAGTCTAAGAAGCATGTCATGTCTAGTGAAGTCTGCATGCACTCCAGATAAGTCCTTCTTTCTTTCCCCCAAAAGGGACGTTTCTCATTAAATTCATTATCCTGTCCTTTGTTTACTTTTCTTTGAGTCCCTTTTGGTCTAATCCCTCTTTGAACCTGATACAAAGAAAAGATGGCAAGATTGGTTTTACAGGGTTCTGCTTAACAAAAGCCAAATTCAAAGAAAAACACCCTGCCTCAGCAGGTGCATCAAGTCGATCTCGACTAGCCATGATGGCCGATGCTCCAAGTTTAAATTTATTGAAAAGGAAAGAAATCCAATGTCAAGTGCCCATAAAGCCAGAATAAGATGAAAAAGACAAAACCCTACACGGGTGAACCATCATGTGAAATTTTGGAAAGTCAAGGCCCCTGGTTTCAGAAGAGAGATCGATAGCCAGAAAGCCAGCGAGCAGTAGAGGTTTTCATCAGAAGAGTTGGGCCAAGATCAAAACAATCAAGGCCACAAAACCAATAACCGTTTCAAACTAACCATTGTTCTTTGTTTGAAAACATGAAACATGTGCAATCCAAAGCGACCTTGCAAGAAGCAGGTGTAACCAAAGAGAAACTGCGCAAGGGCTAGAAGCCGCTTTGCAGCAACAATACATAAAGGGAAGTCCCCTCCAAAATTCTTTCCCGCATTCACTTATTCTATGAAATAAAAAAAGAAAAAAAAGAAGAAAAAAAAGATAAGAAGAAAAATTCAAAAAATATGGTAACCTAGGGTCCCCAATCTCATATCCCATGTACTGCAAAGCATGCCTATGCATCTATTATCAGCTGTAAACCCTCCAAATTATGTGATAAATAGGTTGCACAAATTGTTTGCTCAGTTTTTCTGGAGCAGCTCTGTAGGAGGAACTAGTAGGCATTGGGCTTCATGGAATACATTATGCATGCCAGTTGAGGAAGGAGGAATAGGTTTCAGGTTACTGCATGATGTAACAAAGGCATTATTCAGCAAGTTGTGGTGGAATTTCAGAACAAAACCAAGCCTATGGAGCTCTTTCGTATGTCAGAAATACTGTAAGAAATTGAATTCTGTAATTATTCCATGGAAGAAGGGGTCTCACATTTGGAGAAAAATGTTGGAATGCAGAGATCTGATTGAACATCAAATCTTTTGGCAAACAAAAAGGGGATCCTCACTATTCTGGTTTGAAAACTGGACAGGTCTTGGGGCACTATATTTTTTAGTTCCTCAGGACTTTGGCATTGATGAAACTGTACATAATGTATATGATGTTACCTTAGATGGTGAGTGGGATGTGGACAGGCTATTTGAACTGCTTCCTGAAGACTTAGCAGTACACATTCTGGAGAAAATCAAACCACCTTCACCTCAGCAGGTTCTTGACATGCCTTGTTGGATGCTGGAAACAAGAGGATATTTCAGTGTTAAGTCAGCATGGGATTATACGAGAAGAAGAGACGAACCAAGAACAGCTTATAGGATGATTTGGGTAAAGGGACTGCCTTTTAAAATAGCTTTTTTCATGTGGAAAGTGTGGAAAGAAAAGTTACCTTTAGATGATTTCATGAAAAGGGGTAGGCTACTGTATGCCATCAAAATATTGGTGTTGTGTACAGCCTGACGAGGAATCTCTTCAGCACTTGTTTTTTAGATCAGAAACTGCAAAGACAACTTGGAAGTATTTTCTATCGAGGGAAGGAATAGTTGTGGAGGGATTAACATTGCACCAAGCAATCACAAAATGTTGGACTGCAAATGTGTGCTTAAGGCTCAAACCAGTAATGCAAGCACTCCCCTCATGTGTAGTCTGGGAACTCTGGAAAAGAAGAAATAGTATGAAGTATGGTGATGCTGTGACAACTAGCAGGGTGATTTATCAAGTTTCATCAAATCTGCAGGCATTGGTGAAAGTGCGAAAGCCTGGGATGGACATGGTACCTCACAAATGGCAAGATCTATTAGTTATGATGGAAAATTTCACTCCTAAACTTAAGGTTACCAAAGTCATGTGGGAATTTCCAAGTGCAGGATGGCTAAAAGGTAATATGGATGGTGCATCGAGGGGAAATCCAGGCAGGAGCTCAATACGTTTTTGTATAAGAAATGAAAATGGTGACATAGTCAAGTCAGTAGGGAAGGAGATTGAGGAGACAACAAACACAGTAGCTGAAGAGAAGGCCATGGTAGAAGCACTAAGGTTCTGCAGATTTCAACAATACTCTCATGTATGGCTTCAAACTGACTCAATGTTATTAAAAAAGATAACGGATGGGATCTGGAAACCACCATAGATCATATCTGAGCTGGTAGAGGAAATGATGCAACTAATGAATGGGGGCAATTACACAGTTACTCATATTCATAGGGAGGGCAACAAGCTGGCAGATCACTTGGCTAATTATGCTTTAGATCATGGAGAAATAGAATGCCAACAATTCTGGCATCTAGATGCACAGGGAAGGAGGTTAGTTAATGAAGATAAGCTGCAATGTCCAAGTCTAAGGGTGAATGTGGGCAGGAGATAAGAATCAAAGAGAAAAGGAAAAGCAGGAGGCATGTCAACTTAATCGACCAATATATTCAAATCCTAAGGGAGGAGGATATAATGGTTGGTATTTCTAAACTATCTTTTCTCTCGTGCAGGTGCCACTACGAGTATATTATCCTATGCTTTAAAAAAGCCAAGAATTAAAATGCATATATGGGCCATGACTTGGGAATGTCTTGTTTTCCATCAAGACAAAAGGAACGACAAAGGCAGGCACGCCTGGAGTTTTAATTTAATACAAATGCAGGGGATCGAGGAGTCATCGTTAGAAGCAAAATTCGAGCTTTTTGTAAGCACGCAACCAGCAGCTTGATAGAATATGAAGGCATGCGCATTGGGATAACACCACTGGGTGTAATCTTTGACAAAACCAAAAGCTGGCACAAAAAATTGGACCACTCTTGTTGCATACATCAAAAAGAAGAGGCGTTGGGATTTCACATTCAAACGATTATTTATTGGCAGAAGAGTACAGCCGTTACTTTTGGATTTTTTTATTACTGGCAAGTGCATAGGCTATTCATGCCTGGCTACATGCCAAGAAAAAAGGTCCTGATGGAATCTTTGCGATATTATTGACCGAATGCTTTCAAACATTGCATGTGGAGCTTTGCATGAAAAGCTGGACATATGCTTTTTCAAATTGACAGCATGCTTCAACAAATGGAAAGAGGATATACAATCTTAAACGGACAAACTAGAAAAAATAAGGCACACCTGGAGTGCACATGACAGAATATTTTGGAAACATGGATCATTAAAGAAAGGGACAATGCATGGGAATCATTGTAGGCATGTGCCTTACTTTGGGTGCAAATGCCAAGGACCTTGGACCCCTTAATAGTGTGGGAATCTCAAGGGGACATCACATGATCACGTGCTACAGTACCGGATGGCTACAGTGCGTATGCTACAGTACCGTATGCTACAGTCCGAGCTACCAAATTAGTGGAGTCTACGTGAAGTTGCTGAAAAGGGGCTATTTACGCAAATCAAATTTCACACTGGAACTGTGACGCTTTGGACTGGAGATACAACGGCGACATGGACTCACTTCGGCTGTTTTTACAATTACAAAGTTTTAGTAGGCATAATGTGATATCAATTTGAGTATTATGCTCAATTTTGATAGTACGTTACATTAGAGTGCAAAGTCTATTTCCTTTCATTGAAGGAAGACAATGACAATTTCCTAATTGTTGTATTTTTCTTTTCTGTTATTAATAAAAAAACTAGCCCTAGGCGCTTGCCTAGCGGATTGAAAAAAAAAATCTCTAGTTACATTTTTTCCAGCATAGGGTCTCCACTCCCTAGTTGAATTTATTTTAGACATAGGACCTCCACTCCCTAGTCGCTTTTCCAACATAGGGTCGCCACTTCCTAGTTGAGTTTATTTTAGACATAGGGTCTCCACTCCCTAGTTGCTTTTCCAACATAGGATCTCCACTCCCTAGTTAATTTTATTTTAGACATAGGGTCTCCACTGCCTAGTCGCTTTTCCAAAACAGGGTCTCCACTCCCTAGTTGAGTTTATTTTAGACATAGGGTCTCCACTCCCTAGTTGAGTTATTTTAGACATAGGGTCTCCACTCCCTAGTTGAGTTTATTTTAGACATAGGGTCTCCACTCCCAAGTTGAGTTAGTTTAGATATAGGGTCTCCACTCCCTAGTCGCCTTTCCAACATAGGGTCTTTTAACGACCCGAACTGTTGTTTCCTGTATTTTCATCCCGTATTCCCTGTTAAATGCTTATTCATGTTTCAATATGTGTACTTGGTGAATTTGAGTCAATTCGGATCGAGTTTGGTATGAAATGGGACAATTAGTCTCTTTAAGGAAGAATTAGTTTGGAAAAGTCAACCGGATGTTGACTTGTGAGTTAGAGGGCTCGGAATTTAATTCCGATGATTCGGTTAGTTTCAGGGGATGATTTAAGGCCTAGGAGCGCAATCAGAATTAATTTTGGAGGTCCGGTAAAGAAATTAGCTCATTTTGGCGAAGTTAGTATTTTGGCAATTTCCGGTTGATAGGTGAAATTTTGATCCGACTGTCGGAATGGAATTCCGAGAATTTATGTAGCTTCGTTATGTCATTTTGGACTTGTGTGCAAAATTTTTAAGTCAATCGGACGTGATTTGATAGGTTTCGGCATCAGAAACTTTTGAAGTTGGAAAAATTTCATAATAGACGAAAATTGTAAATGAGTGCACGTAAGACCTAACTTTGGATGCTCATATATCCCTTTATATAAGGAGTTGTGTGACCCAGAACTATCAAATTAAATCCCTTTGAGTCTATTTTCCAAAGCAACAAACCGTTCGTCATTTGGAGGTGTATACAGAAAGTTATGACCATTTTACTGGGCATGTGTCACTAGCGCGCCCAGATGCGCGCCCGCGCTAAAATATGCGCGCCCAAGACAGAACACTGGGCAAACTAGCGTGCCCAGATGTGCGGCGGCGCTAGTAGAAGGCCCCTAAATACCCCAAGACCGGGAATAGAGAGATCCCAAGCCATTTTTGGAGCAAGGGCTTGCTCTCTCAAGGGGATTTCGTCCCACTCTTCATTTCTATGATCCAAGGTAAGATTTTTGGAGTACTTTGAGTTGATTACTACTCCTAAACACTTATATTAATATGGATTGATCTTGAAAATCCTTATATTTTCAAGAAATTCCTTCAAGAACTCAAAGAAGGGTTTTGCAAGATTTCTTCCAAAAGGTAAATCCTACACCTTGGACTCACATATATGGATATATTATGGAAATATGAGTATGAATCAAGTATTACAACTTATTGTATGGTGGTTGGAAGCCATAAATTCCCAATTTAAATATATGAATATGGTAGGGATTTAAAGGTGTTTCTTTGATGGAATTTTTGTTGGTTTGGGTGTGAATAGTTGATCACACATGTGATGTTAGGAGTATAAATTGTTAAAGAATAATAGTGGGATGAATTGTTGGTTAATGGTGATAGTTGGAGGAACCAATGCTATAGTTAAGAGGTGTAAATATTTATGCCTACAAGATGTTTGATAATATGCCTAAACGGCATAATTTATGGGATCTAGTACTAATATTGGCCCTATTGAGTGTTGTATTGTAGATTGAAGTCACATAACTGTATGGGATCATTATAGTATCATTAAGGGGCGAATTTCAGATATATATGGTTAAAACCCCGTCTTTTAGAAATTGAACTTCATCGATGTTTGTGTGATTTTTGGCAGATTCGTCACACGAGGAGGCCAATTAGAGAGGCAAGGGCATAGCGAGCTAGAGGTGAGTAATGATTTTAAATGATGCACTGAGGGTTTGAAACCCCGGATTTCACAACATACTGCTATGTTGAGATGAGACACGCGTTGTATGACGAGCGCGGTGTCTTTTACTATTGGGGATTGTGACTTGGTCCATCCCAGTTGATATTTTTACCGCGTAATTGATAAAGATTTATTGTTTTTCACTATGATTGGGGCTTATTGCCATATTTGGGCTTCGTGCCAATTATCTGAAATCTTTTGTGAATTTACATCACTATTTTCCTCACGAATTGAAATATTATTTGAACTCAGTCCAATTGAATTATATTATTTTGTGAACTCAGCTACATTTATACTCAACTCGAGATTTAATGATATTTATAATGTTGTTGAGCTGAGCACTATTGTTTTACTGATGCCCAAGAGGCTTATGATTATTTTCTGGACTGATTAAGGCCGAGGGCCATACGTGAGGATATGTTGAGTGACGTGAGGAGGGTTTCAGGCTTCGAGTGTTATATGAGGAGGCTTTCAGGCCTCGAGTGTTATATGAGGAGGCTTTCAGGCCTCGAGTGTTATATGAGGAGGCTTTCAGGCCTCGAGTGTTATATGAGGAGGCTTTCAGGCCTCGTGTGTGATGTGTGAAGGCTTTCAGGCCTATTGATATTGCGCTTGGGCTGTAGGAGCCCCTCCGGAGTCTGTACACACCCCCAGTGAGCGCAGGGTACCCAGGTGAGTTGGGAGTGGGCCCGAGAGGCCGTTGCTTGTGTGTGGTGAGTTGGGAGTGAGCCCGAGGGGCTGATGTTGTGTGCTGGTGAGTTGGGAGTGAGCCCGAGGGGCTGATACTATACTGAGATTTACATATTGAGCCCGAGGGGCAAGCTTTTGATTTATCCTTACTGTGGAAATTATTTGTCTTTACTGTTTTAAAAGAAGAATTATCTGATACTCACTATTTTACTGTATAACTGATTTTACTGCTTGGGATAGCGCTATATTGTGCCGTTATGAGATTTCATGTTTTCAGTCGTTATTTATTTTTATTACTCACTGGGTCGGAGTACTCACATTACTCCCTGCACCATGTGTGCAGATACAGGCAGAGCTGAGTTCGCTCCTGAGCGCTGATTCTTTCCAGACCAGGCGGTGACTAGGAGTAACGAGGTAGCTGTTGACGTCCGCAGCCCCGTTTTCTCCCTTATCTTTGTTATTTATGATAATTCCAGACTTTGTAAAATATTAGTAAACTCTGTAGTAGCTCATGACTTGTGACACCCCGATTTCGGGCTGAGTTGGGATGGTTTTCCTTGTTCTATCACGTTTATTTCGCATTTAAGATTATATTGCCCATGATTTAGACTTATTCCTGCTAAGTAATTATAAAGAGATGTACTGTTTTGTTGATTGGCTGGCCTTGTCCTCACAAGAGGCGCCATCACGACCGGGTTGGGATTTTGGGTCGTGACAAGTTGGTATCAGAGCCTAGGTTACTAGGTCTTGCGAGTCATGAGAAGGTTTAGTAGAGTCTCGCAGATCGGTACGGAGACGTCTGTATTTATCCTCGAGGGACTGCAGAACCTTTAGGAAAAACTTCATATTCTTGAATTCTTATCGTGCGTCCTTGATTCATCTTGAAAAAGTAACTTTTACAATTCCTTCCACGTATTCGTATGCGCGAACGAATGCTCAGTATTAGATGTGCCTTGATGGCTTGTAATTCCCTGATCGAAGGGCGAGATGTGGTCGTTTTGAGTTTGATTTTAGGCCAGTCTGGAGGACTTGAGGCCGGATCTTTGCCAATGGCTTTAGCACCGAGGTGCTTATTGTGTGAGCAAGTATTTTGAACTTATATGTTCGGTATTGCCTCTATTAGTGGGAATCATGGCCGGATAGCTACGTGAGGAGTATGATAGTACTGCGATATGTATCTATATGACTTGGAAGTGACGAGGAAGGTCTATTGGATGATAGATGAACTATTGAATGTATGATTTCCATTGTGATAGGATGTGTAGTCCCAAGTTATGGGTGCGTGAAGGATCTTTTTATGTCTCCTATTTGAAGTGAAGTAAATTTCATGTTACGGTATGAGTTTAGACTCAGGAAGATTAAGTGATGGTGTAATGTGTATGGCAGTGGAATGTATACAAAAATATTAACTAAAGGTAAAGCTAGTGGGTAATTGGCTTATGAGGGAAAGTTATTTGTCATACTAGTTAGATAAGTTTGGGAGCTGAGATCGCTTCTGTAAATGTATTATGACGAAATCGTTAAGTCAAGGAGACCACCTTGAAGGTCTAAAACATTAAAGAAAGAATATGTTCTTACTCGGTTGAATATCCCAATAATGGAGTATTGAAAGGTATTTTCTATGTGTTATGATTCAAATAGGTGCAACAAATGTCCATTGTATCAATTTTGATAGTATAATACATGTAATATTGATATTAATGTAATTGATATACGTTGTGATGATTTGTCAAGTTGTGGATGTGTTGTTAGGATGGTTTTGGTGATTCTCTGGCAGGTGGATAGGCCCAATTACAAAGGAGACTCTGCCGAAATTTTTGAAAAATTTGGGACTTAGTAAAAATTTGGTTCCCTAGAGAGTAGGCTTAACTATTATGTGAGTGAATGCAAGAAAATACGGAAGAGTTAAAATTTTAGATGAATTGTGTTTCCACAAGCTTATGAAGGAGTGAGTTTAATCTCACTATAGTATTATCTCAGTCTGCCACACAGATGCCTCTGTCTTATTTGATCCGGGATCCACCTATTCTTATGTGTCTTCATATTTTGCCCTTCATTTGAGTATGCCCCGGGAGTCTCTTACTTTACCTGTTCATGTGTCTACCCCACTGGGTGATACTATTGTTGTGGACCGTGTGTATCGGTCATGTGCTGTGATTATTAGGGGTCTGGAGACCCGAGTTGATCTACTACTGTTAAGCATGGTAGATTTTGATATTATTCTGAGCATGGATTGGTTATCTCCATATCATGCTATTCTATACTGTCATTCTAAGACAATTACTTTGGCTATTCCGGGTGTTCCGAGGATCGAGTGGCGTGGCATGACTGATTATGTCTCTAGCAGAGTAATTTCTTTCTTGAAAGCCCAACGTATGGTTGGGAAGGGTTATCTATCATATCTGGCTTTTGTGCGGGATGTTGGAGCTGAGACTCCTAGTATTGATTCTGTCCCAGTTGTGAGGGACTTTCCTGATGTATTTCCTGCAGACCTGTCGGGCATGCCGCCGGACAGGGATATTGATTTTGGCATTGACTTAGTGCCGTGCACTCAACCCATTTCTATTCCGCCATATCGTATGGCACCAGCAGAGCTGAAAGAATTGAAGGAGCAACTTCAGGAACTCCTAGATAAGGGGTTCATTCGGCCTAGCGTGTCCCCGTGGGGTGCACCTGTTTTATTTGTGAAGAAGAAAGATGGCACAATGAGAATGTGCATTGATTATAGGCAGTTGAATAAGGTAACAGTGAAGAACAAGTATCCTTTGCCTCGCATTGATGACTTATTTGATCAGCTTCAGGGAGCGAGGGTATTTTCTAAGATTGATCTCCGTTCGGGCTATCACCAGTTGAAAATCAGGGAGTCGGATAATCCCAAGACTGCTTTTAGGACTAGATATGGTCATTATAAATTTTTGGTTATGTCTTTCGGGCTGACCAATACCCCAGCAGCGTTCATGCATTTGATGAACAGTGTATTTCAGCCTTATCTAGATGTATTTGTTATTGTATTCATTGATGATATCCTGGTGTACTCGTGTAGCCAGGAGGAGTATGCCCAACATTTGCATGTAGTGTTGCAGAGATTGAGAGATGAGAAGCTTTATGCAAAATTCTCCAAATGTGAATTTTGGCTAAGTTCTGTGGCATGTTTGGGACACATAGTGTCCAGCGAGGGTATACAGGTTGATCCAAGGAAGATAGAAGCAGTGCAGAGTTGGTCTAGACCATTCTCAGTCACAGAGATTCGGAGTTTTCTTGGGCTAGCAGGTTATTATCACCGATTTGTTCAGGGGTTTTCTTCTATTGCATCGCCTTTGACCAAGTTGACTCAGAAAGGTGGCCCATTTGTATGGTCCGACGAGTGTGAGGAGAGCTTTCAGAAGCTCAAGGCACTTCTGACCACAGCTCCAGTGTTGGTGTTACCATCAGCTACAGGTTCATACGCGGTATATTGTGATGCTTCCAGAGTTGGGATTGGTTGTGTGCTAATGTAGGAGGGTAGAGTTATTGCATATGCTTCTCGTCAGTTGAATCCCCATGAGAAGATCTACCTTGTTCATGATTTGGAGTTGGCTGCTATAGTTCATGCCTTAAAAATTTGGAGGCACTATTTATATGGTGTATCTTGCGAGGTATTCACTGATCATTGCAGTCTTCAGCACTTATTTAAACAAAAAGATCTTAATTTGAGGCAGCGGAGATGGCTTGAGTTACTTAAAGACTATGATATTACCATTCTATATCATCCGGGAAAGGCCAATGTAGTGGCCGATGCGTTGAGCCGAAAGGCAGTCAGTATGGGGAGTTTGGCTTACATCCCAGTTGGGGAGAGGCCTCTTGCAGTTGATGTTCAGACCTTGGCCAATCAGTTGGTGCGGTTAGATATTTCTGAGCCTAGCCGGGTATTGGCTAGTGTGGTTTCTCGATCTTCCTTATATGATCGCATCAGAGAGCACCAGTATGATGATCCGCATTTGCTTGTCCTTAAGGACAGAGTTCAGCATGATAATGCCAAAGATGTGACTATAGGTGATGATGGCATATTGAGGATGCAGGGCCATATTTATGTGCCCGATGTTGATGGGCTTAGAGATTTGATTCTTGAGGAGGCCCACAGTTCGTGGTATTCCATCCATTCGGGTGCTGCGAAGATGTATCAGGACTTGAGACAGCATTACTGGTGGAGGAGAATGAGGAAAGACATTGTGGGATATGTGGCTCGGTGTTTCAACTGTCAGCAGGTGAAATATGAGCATCAAAGACTGGGCGGTTTGCTTCAGCAGATGATTATTCCTGAGTGGAAATGGGAGAGAGTTACTATGGATTTCGTGAGTGGCCTTCCTCGGACTTTGAAGAATTTTGATTCGATTTGGGTCGTTGTGGATAGGCTGACCAAGTCAGCACATTTCATTCCGGTGTGTACCACATATTCTGTGGAGCGGCTGGCTAGGATCTTTATTCAGGAGATTGTGCGGTTGCATGGTGTTCCAGTTACTATTATTTCGGATAGAGGTACTCAGTTCACTTCTCAGTTTTGAAGGACTTTTCAGCACGAGTTGGGCACTCAGGTGGAGTTGAGTTCAGCATTTCATCCTCAGACGGACGGACAGTCCGAGCGTACTATTCAGATATTGGAGGATATGGTGTGTGCCTGCGTGATTGATTTTGGAGGTTCTTGGGTTGAATTTTTACCACTTGTAGAGTTTGCCTACAACAACAGCTATCAGTCCAGTATTTAGATGGCACCGTATGAGGCCTTATATGGGAGGCGGTGTAGAACTCCAGTGGGTTGGTTTGAGCCCGGTGAGGCGAGGTTGTTGGGGACAGATTTTGTCCAGGATGCCTTAGAAAATGTGAAGGTGATTTAGGAAAGACTTTGCACAGCTCAGTCGCATCAAAAGAGTTATGCGGACCGGAAGGTCCGAGATGTGTCATTTATGGAGGGCGAGAAGGTTTTGCTGAAGGTTTTGCTAATGAAGGGTGTTATGAGGTTCGGAAAGAAAGGGAAGTTGAGTCCGCGGTTTATTGGACCATTTGAGGTACTTAGGAGGATTGGAGAGATGGCTTACGAGCTTGCTTTGCCGCCTAGATTGTTGGGTGTTCATCTGATATTCCATGTGTCCATGCTCCGGAAGTATATTGGGGACCCGTCTCATATTTTAGATTTCAGTACAGTACAATTAGATGAAAATTTGACATATAATGTGGAGCCAGTGGCTATTTTGAGTCGACAGGTTCAAAAATTGAGATAAAAAGATATAGCATCGGTGAAATTATAGTGGAGAGGTCGGCCCGTGGAGGAGGCTACGTGGGAGACCGAGCAGGAGATGCGGAGCAGGTACCCGCACCTATTTGAAACTCCAGGTATGTTTCTTAACTCGCTCGAGGACGAGCGTTTGTTTTAGTTGGGGAGAATGTAACGAACCGAACCGTCGTTTCCTGTATTTTCATCCCGTATTCCCCGTTAAATGCTTATTCATGTTTCAATATGTGTACTTGGTGAATTTGAGTCAATTCGGATCGAGTTTGGTATGAAATGGGACAATTAGTCTCTTTAAGGAAGAATTAGTTTGGAAAAGTCAACCGGACATTGACTTGTGAGTTAGAGGGCTCGGAATTTAATTCCGATGATTCGGTTAGTTTCGGGGGACGATTTAAGGCCTAGGAGCGCAATCGGAATTAATTTTGGAGGTCCGGTGAAGAAATTAGCTCATTTTGGCGAAGTTAGTATTTTGGCAATTTTTGGTTGATAGGTGAAATTTTGATCCGACGGTCGGAATGGAATTCCGAGAATTTCTGTAGCTTTGTTATATCATTTTGGACTTGTGTGCAAAATTTGAAGTCAATCGGACGTGATTTGATAAGTTTCGGCATCGGAAACTTTTGAAGTTGGAAAAATTTCATAATAGACGAAAGTTGTAAATGAGTGCACGTAAGACCTCACTTTGGATGCTCATATCTCCCTTTATATAAGGAGTTGTGTGACCTAGAACCTATCAAATTAAATCCCTTTGAGTCTATTTTCCAATGCAACAAACCGTTTGTCATTTGGAGGTGTATAAAAATGGTTATGACCGTTTTACTGGGCATGTGTCACTAGCGCGCCCAGATGCGCGCCCGCGCTAAAATATGCGTGCCCAAGACAGAACACTGGGCAAAATAGCACCCAGATGCGCGGCCGCGCTAGTAGCAGGCCCCTAAATACCCCAAGACTGGAAATAGAGAGTTCCCAAGCCATTTTTGGAGCAAGGGCTTGCTCTCTCAAGGGGATTTCATCCCACTCTTCATTTCTATGATCCAAGGTAAGATTTTTGGAGTACTTTGAGTTGATTACTACTCCTAAACACTTATATTAACATGGATTGATCTTGAAAATCCTTATATTTTCAAGAAATTCCTTCAAGAACTCAAAGAAGGGTTTTGCAAGATTTCTTCCAAAAGGTAAATCCTACACCTTAGACTCACATATATGGACATATTATGAAAATATGAGTATGAATCAAGTATTACAACTTATTGTATGGTGGTTGGAAGCCATAGATTCCCAATTTAAATACATGAACATGGTAGGGATTTAAAGGTGTTTATTTGATGGAATTTTTGTTGGTTTGGGTGTGAATAGTTGATCACACATGTGATGTTAGGAGTATAAATTGTTAAAGAATAATAGTGGGATGAATTGTTGGTTAATGGTGATAGTTGGAGGAACCAATGCTATAGTTAAGAGGTGTAAATATTTATGCCTACAAGATGTTTGATAATATGCCTAAATGGCATAATTTATGGGATCTAGTACTAATATTGGCCCTATTGAGTGTTGTATTGTAGATTGAAGTTACATAACTGTATGGGATCATTATAGTATCATTAAGGGGCGAATTTCAGATATGTATGGTTAAAACCCCGTCTTTTAGAAATCGAACTTCATCGATGTTTGTGTGATTTTTGGTAGATTCGTCACACGAGGAGGCCAATTAGAGAGGCAAGGGCATAGCGAGCTAGAGGTGAGTAATGATTTTAAATGATGCACTGAGGGTTTGAAACCCCGGATTGCACAACATACTACTATGTTAAGATGAGACACGCGTTGTATGACGAGCGCGGAGTCATTTACTATTGGGGATTGTGACTTGGTCCATCCCAGTTGATATTTTTACCGCGTAATTGATAAAGATTTATTGTTTTTCACTATGATTGGGGCTTATTGCCATATTTGGGCTTCGTGCCAATTATCTGAAATCTTTTGTGAATTTACATCACTATTTTCCTCACGAATTGAAATATTATTTGAACTCAGTCCAATTGAATTATATTATTTTGTGAACTCAGCTACATTTATACTCAACTCGAGATTTAATGATATTTATAATGCTGTTGAGCTGAGCACTATTGTTTTACTGATGCCCAAGAGGCTTATGATTATTTTCTGGACTGATTGAGGCCGAGGGCCATACGTGAGGATATGTTGAGTGATGTGAGGAGGCTTTCAGGCCTCGAGTGTTATATGAGGAGGCTTTCAGGCCTCGTGTGTGATGTGTGAAGGCTTTCAGGCCTATTGATATTGCGCTTGGGCTGTAGGAGCCCCTCCGGAGTCTGTACACACCCCCAGTGAGCGCAGGGTACCCAGGTGAGTTGGGAGTGGGCCCGAGAGGCCGTTGCTTGTGTGTGGTGAGTTGGGAGTGAGCCCGAGGGGCTGATGTTGTGTGCTGGTGAGTTGGGAGTGAGCCCGAGGGGCTGATACTATACTGAGATTTACATATTGAGCCCGAGGGGCAAGCTTTTGATTTATCCTTACTGTGGAAATTATTTGTCTTTACTGTTTTAAAAGAAGAATTATCTGATACTCACTATTTTACTGTATAACTGATTTTACTGCTTGGGATAGCGCTATATTGTGCCGTTATGAGATTTCATGTTTTCAGTCGTTATTTATTTTTATTACTCACTGGGTCGGAGTACTCACATTACTCCCTGCACCATGTGTGCAGATACAGGCAGAGCTGAGTTCGCTCCTGAGCGCTGATTCTTTCCAGACCAGGCGGTGACTAGGAGTAACGAGGTAGCTGTTGACGTCCGCAGCCCCGTTTTCTCCCTTATCTTTGTTATTTATGATAATTCCAGACTTTGTAAAATATTAGTAAACTCTGTAGTAGCTCATGACTTGTGACACCCCGATTTCGGGCTGAGTTGGGAGGGTTTTCCTTGTTCTATCACGTTTATTTCGCATTTAAGATTATATTGCCCATGATTTAGACTTATTCCTGCTAAGTAATTATAAAGAGATGTATTGTTTTGTTGATTGGCTGGCCTTGTCCTCACAAGAGGCGCCATTACGACCGGGTTGGGATTTTGGGTCGTGACAGGTCTCCACTTCCTAGTTGAGTTTATTTTAGACATAGGGTCTCCACTCCCTAGTCGCCTTTCCAACATAGGGTCTCCACTCCCTAGTTGAGTTTATTATAGACATAGGGTCTTCATTCCCTAGTCGCGTTTCCAACATAGGGTCTCCACTCCCTAGTTGAGTTTATTTTAGACATAGGGTCTCCACTCCGTAGTCGCTTTTTCAACATAGGGTCTCCACTCACTAGTTGAGTTATTTTAGCCATAGGGTCTCCACTCCCTAGTCGTTTTTCCAACATAGGGTCTCCACTCCCTAGTCGCTTTTTCAACATAGGGTCTTCACTCCCTAGTTGATTTTATTTTTAGATATAAGGTCTCCACTCCCTAGTCTCATTTTCCCAAATATACACAATCCTGATTTTATTGCTTTCAATAAAGAAATAGTTTAGATTTTGTTACAAATAACTCACGAAATTTTCCTAGTGAAAACTGGGGCAAAAAAATTTCGTTCGTTTGTTGTCTTTGGTGCCTAAATAGGTTTTCACCGTGAGTCATAAGGTTTGAAATGACCAAAAGAAGAAGTCTCAACCCAAATAAAAGAAAAGAAGAAACAAGAAAAGAAGTTAAACTCAAGGTGCAAAAGCGGAGAAAAGATGCGAACTACTCAAACTTTGATTGAAGTCACAAGCTTCGCATGTCCCGCCTTGATATGAAAAGATGAAGAAGAACAAACCAGCGGTTGCAGCTAACGAGCATCAAGATTCAGATCAGAGTCTGCAGAAAGAATTATCCAAGACTCAAGATCAAGCTTTAGAAGGTTTATAGATAGGAATCTTGTAACTCGTAGTTAATAGGTTTGGCTTGTTTAGCTTTTCATCTTTCATTTTGGTGCAATAAGGAGCTCGGCAAGCAGAAACAGCAGCAACAACAGTGAAATCACAGTTTCCCGGTAGTCCCAACTACTAAAACATCCAGAACTACACTGACCTGATTCCTTTATAGCCAAGGATATGTAGGCAACCTCTGAAGCAACGTTCGGTCGGGCTTGTTCAAAAAATGCTTCCCATGAAGTTTCAAACGGGCAAAAATCCCTTACAATTGCTCATTTTGTCTTTGCCCGAAAACCCTCTGTGTTTTAGAGCAAAGAGGGGCAGCTGTGAGCATGTGATTTTTTCCCTATACGAAATACTCCTATAAAATCCCAAAAAATAGGTTTTCTATTAATTATTTGCCATTTTAGGAATTTTTGTAGAATTTTCTTAATTATTTGTATGTCTGTGCATCTTTAATTTTTATTTAAATCGTGAAAAATGCCAAAAATAACATGCATTGTATTTAGGATTTGTTTTTATATTTTTAGAATTAATCAGTAATTATTTATTTTATCGAAATTTTTAAATTACAAAAATAGCTCATTTTTACATTTTGTCTTTTAATTTTTAGTTTACTAGTTTAGAATTAAGAGATGTTTATAATTTTCATAATTAGATAACTGGTTTAATTTCACATTTTTAGATAATTTAGGATTTTATTATTATTTAAAAGAAAAAGTAAAAGAAATTAGAAATAAAAGAAGGAATTGAAAAGGGGGATTTTATTTTTTTAATTAGGTTAATCTCATACCTGATCTGATCCAAACCAGCCCAAATTGCCCCAAACCCGTCCAATTAACCCAGGCCCAAAGAGCCTCACCCGGTCCAGCTTCTCCAGTCCCCAAACAACCCCGTTTTGTGAATGATTAATCACAGCCGTTGGATCTCGTGATCCAACAGCCCAGAACTAATCTATCACTTTACATATAATTGTCAGAACGAGCCCCCTACCCCCAAAAGACCCCTCATTCAGTCTCATCTCTCTCTCTCAAGAACGAACCCTAGCCGCTTATATTCCTCGTCGCCTCCGCCACAAACCACCGGTGAAAATCGCCTCACAGCGGTTCCGTTAGTCTAAAGCTCCCCAAATTTACACCCTGAACCCCCTTTCACCTCCTCAATCCCAATCTCCAGCTGGCTTCCCTCGAATCTCTTCAGATTTACTCGAATCTTAGATCAAAGTCAGGACTAAAAAAACCTAACTTTCCCAAATTACCCCAAATTCATACCATACAGTCCTCAACCTTCCCTTACCCCTCTTTCACCATTTATTCCCCAAAAATCCCAGCCAAATTCCACGAATCTTAAATCTCAGAATCATCGAACCCTAATTTTTCCCCTTTTCTGATTTTTTGGTCAAGATTTGGGCAAGTGGACCTAAAACCTCCATTAGTCGACTGTTCTTGTTAAGAACATTCGATTAATGGTAGTCAAAGTCCATTTACACTTTGAAGGATTTTGGACGAGTTCTCAAATTCACCTAGTCTTGAAATAATTTTAGGTAAATCTCCTTCCTTTCTTCTATTTGTTTAAATTTTATCTTTGTTTCTCTTCTGCATGTTTAATGGTTTTTATTAGCCGCATGTTTAGGTTTTATTTTTTTTTCTTTCTTTATTCATGACTGTTTATTTGTTTACTAGTTCTTGATTGATTAAAAGCATGTTTTAAATTTCAGTACTCGATTGCATGATTTTCTTTTAGTTTAATTAGAGTTATGTTTGTTTAAATCATGGATTCATCTCGAAATCAGTTAAGTGTAGGTTTCCCTTAGTATTCGGATTCGTCCAACTGCTTAATTTTGCTCGTTTGATTTGTCTTGCCATGTTTGTTTGTGTTTTCCCTAGTCAGCAAATCAATAGATACTTAAAGGGGTCAAATGAACAAAAAGAAACTTAAGGGGTCATAACAGGGTGTGGTAATTCTGAAATAGGATAAGGTCTATGATGGAAATGTTCTAGAATGGGGGCAGTTGGCCTCATTTGGTTAGTACAAAGTACTGAAACCAATGAGGGAGAGCCAGCTGTCCATTTCTGTTAAAAATATTCCTTTTGTGGTTGAGGGAATGATTCTTTTATTCCTTCAGCACATGGCAGTGTATATGCCTATATATAGTACCTCTCCTTCACACAAAAAAGATAGATAATCATTTTAGTAATCATCAACACTCATTAGCCTTATTTTCTGCAAAAAGTTCCTTTTCTAGATTCTGGAAAACCTTAGAAATATTTCCAAATTTTTTTTACTTATTTTAGTTCACAAATTGAAAATGGTTTGAACTAGAAAATTTTCTTGGGTGATTTAGCTGGGTATTCCTGGTTTCAAGATGCTATTTTTTGGGTTTGAAAGCCTGAGGTTTTGGTTGCTGTTGTCTGTCTATTTGTTGTTCTTTATTTCTTTCAAGTTTCAGAAGCTATTCTTCTGTCTTTTTGTTGTTGCTGCTGCTGTTAGGTACGCCCAAAACATTTGTAACTCTTTATAATTTTTATAAAAAATGAAATTATTCAACTTATTAGTTCCCTAATTATGCCCATGTTTGGATTTCTTTTTCTTGCTGCATACACTTGCTTGTTATCTTTCTTAAGGACAACATTTAATCTTATCTTCCTTGTATGATTGGTTTTTAGTTGAATTTTCTTTGGTAAAAGCCATCCCCAATGAGTGTTTTCCTTTGTATGGCTTTATTGATATGAACACTTATGTAGTTGGTATACGTAGTCTCTTGAGAAATGTCAAAATCTGGGTTTGTTTAGAGAGAACACCATGCTGATTCCCTTCCACTTTAGCTATTAAAGTTGTTGTTTCTTGTCTTCCTTGCTTATAAATGGCTTCATTGTAATGTTTGCTTTTGTTTGAAGTCAAGTAGGCTATAATTTGTATATTTGGCCATTGATTGGCCAAATCAGTATATGTTAATGCCAGGAATCAGATATAATAGCATGCTAAAATTTGTGTGTTATTTTATTGTATGGGTATGAAAATGGCCACAAGGCTGTCAGCTAATTTGAGGCTAGTACCTGCAGATTTTGTCACTAGTTGACCAAATTAGCAGGCTTAAAAGCTGAGATTTGGATTCTGCAGTTCTAAATACAAGAAAATACCAAGCTTTGATGGACAAGTCAAGTTCAAAAGAGGCAAGGCATTTCTTTAGGTTATTAATCCTACAGAACTTGTAATAGACTAGTTTCATTTCTATAGGTACTTCATGTATTAATAGGCTATAATGTAATTTTGGAAAGTATCTCATTTTAGTTGGAGTTTTGTAATAAATCAATTTCTTGTTTCATGATTTAAAACAGCTGCTTTAGGATTACAGTCATCTTATTATCATGTTTTCATAAGTATAGTGGGATAATGGCCAAAGCTATGAGTCCAATCTTTAAGACCAAAAGGTTTTTTTTTCTGATTCAAGTTGGGCCAGACCTGAAAGTAAGCCCAGATGGAAAATGAGTCTTGACAGGTCTGGGCCTGGATCATTGGGTCTAGGCCTTAAGCCCAATAGTTTTGGCTCAACTACAAGGTTTCTTTTATGAGTTACGATATAAATGTATATCTATTATGGCTTGCAAATCAAAGTAGTGCAGTTGATTTTGAACTCGAGTTGTATTTTGTTTCTTATCATTCAAGAATAAATTTGTTTACAGCATTTTTGACCAATGTATATAAATGCAAAGGTGGATAGGCCCAATTAAAAAACATATAGTAAATGGGTCCACCTAACACAAGCCCAGTACGTGCCAAACGTGGTCCGAATCCAGGTGCAGCAAAGGCTTCCTAAGTTCCTCATTTATGGGCTAAGTTCCAAGCCCAAGGCAGCTTTAAAGATGCTGATGGATCCTTGACCATGACCTAATGGGCTACTTCTGATCCAATTTCACTTGTCCAAATGAGTAAAGGTCTAGTGAACGCACCATAAATTCACTGATGATTAATAGATTTAGGTTTAACCTTAGATTAGTTTCAAATAGGAATATCCCTAGATGGCCCTAATTAAATAAACTTCTATTAAAATCAATTGAGGTGTGTCATACCAAACAAAGCCCTTAACTCAAGGCCCTCAAAAAATTAGTTAACTCTTATAGAAAAAAAAATATTTTCGACGCGTGCCATCAATTAAATTATCCATGGCCCTCACAAATATTTTTTCTAAATTCGAACCTTCGTAGTTGCTTAGGCGCGTTTCTTTAAATAATACATCATAGCTATGAGTATGGTTTCCGTAACGTAGTTGTGATTTTTAAATTCTGAGTGTACATTTCATGTAACCCAATTCAAATTTCTCAACAATGTTAATGGAACGTGTCGCGAACCGCGGGGTGCATTTCATGTAGCGTGGTTTAAGGCATGTTTTAAATAACGTTGAATCTTCCTAAAAGCGGTTTAAAATAACTAAAAGTGGTTAATAAGCTAAAAATGCACAATAGGTTTAAAACATATAGTAAATCAGATAATAGGTCAATTATTAATAGTTTAAGCGACCGTGCTATAACCATGTAACTCGGGAATGACTAACACCTTCTCTTAGGTTAACATAATTCCTTACTTAGAATTTCTGGTTTGCAGACTTTTAAATCAAGTCAAATTTCCTCGATTTGGGATTTTAAAATAAACCGGTGACTTGGGACACCATAAATTATTCCAAGTGGCGACTCTGATAAATTAATTAAAATAATCCTATTTCGAATTATGTCTCTTTAATTGGAAAAACTCCCATATACCCTCAGGGTGTAAAAAGGAGGTGTGACAGAAGCTCCTACGAGGGGCAGAGGGCGAGCTCGAGGCCGTGCTAGAGGCCGAGGTAGGGGCAGAGCTCAGCCAAGAGCAGCAGCACCAGCGGTGGAGCCTCAGGTTGACTTTGATGCTGAGGTTCCGGCCCAGACAGTTTCAGTGGGCCTAGCTCAGGTCCTAGAGGGGTTTATTGCTACTCTAGTACTCCAGGATGCTCTGGCCTGTCTAGTGGGCCTTATAGAGAGCGTCACCCGGGTAGGCTTGCTTCCTGTAGCACCAGCCGTCTCTCAGGCTGGAGGAGGAGCCCAAACTCCTGCTACTCACACTCCGGAGCAGATGGCTCCCCAGTTTTAGACTCCAGCAGCCCAGCTAGTTGGAGCAGTTCAGTCGGGTGTGGTAGCCCAGACCGGTGATGGAGCAGCTATGTATGCCGATGCTTTGTGGAGATTTGACAGGTTCACCAAGCTCTTCATTACTACTTTCAGCGGTGCACCTTCTGAGTATCCCCAGGATTATCTAGACAGATGTCATGAGGTTCTCAGGAACATGGGATAGTGGAGACCAATGGGGTCAACTTTGCTACTTTCCGCTTGTTTGGATCCGCCAAGACTTGGTGGAGAGATTATTGTTTGGCTAGGCCAGCTGGATCACCAGCTTTGACTTGGGAGCAGTTTACTCAGCTATTTCTGGAGAGGTTTCTCCCCATAACTCAGAGAGAGGCCTATCGGAGGCAGTTTGATCATCTCCGGCAGGGTTCTATGACCCGTTACTCAATATGAGACCAGATTCATCGACTTGGCACGTCATGCTCTTATCATACTTCCCACCAAGAGAGAGAGGTTGAGGAGGTTCATTGAGGGACTTATTCAGTCGATTCGACTTCAGATGGGTAGGGAGACAGGGAGTGAGATTTCTTTTCAGGAGGCGGCCAATGTGGCCAAAAGAGTGGAGATGGTTCTGTCGCAGGGAGGTGATCAGGGGTTGGACATGAGGCCTCGTCATTTAGGCAGATTCAGTGGCGCCTCGTCTGGAGGCGGGGATTCGTATGGTAGAGGCCATCTTCCTAGGCCTTTTCCGTCAGCACTTCAGGTTTCTCACGGTGCCTCAGGTGGTCGTGGTTCTCATATGTGATGGATATAATTTATTCATATATTTTTATATGTAAATATTAAATATTTTAAATAAAACATGAATAAATATACCATGTTCTCCCATATTTCTAACATACTTCGCAGGAGGAAAAGCGTATGAAAATTAAAAAAAAAGCAAAAAAGAGTTAGAATTGAGTAGTCAACCGGGAATGAAGAAGCAAATATATAACCATAGTTGCGATAGTGGCAATTGGAAATCATGAAGGAAATCACATAGTTGCAACTAGAGAACTATAGTTGAAACTATAGTCTTTCTCTGCAAAATGAAGCTCAATTGATAAAGTCATAGTTGCACCTACAATTTTCATAGTTGAACCTATGGAGAACCTTAGGCAAGAAAACCCTATAAATAGAGTGTGAATTTTGAAGAGAAGACATAGAGTCTTACGGGAGAGAACTATTCTTTGGTCTCTCTTTTCTTTAGTATTTTCTACTAGTTGTCTTTCTTTTAGAATAATAATATTTCTTCATAAGTTCTTTGTTCCTAATAGTTTTTTCTTACTTCATAATGGAGTAATCTTTTTTTGTTGGGATAGTTGATGAAGCTTGATATATATATTATAATACTACCTCAGTTTTAATGCATTCTTGGTTTGGAACTTTCTATTTATATTTTATATTGTGCTATAATAATAGTTTTTAACTAGTCATTGTTATCATTTATATATATATTATCTTTAAGTTACTCTTATATTAATTTTGTAATTATCACGGAGCAAAATTAATATATAGTAACTATTGAATAAAATAGTGAAGTGAGAGTAATTATTAGTAAGCTATTATTAAAAGTCTGTAATCTTGCTTACCTCAATTTTAATTCTCATGGAGGAATTGTAGTCGCAGGAGTACTGATTTAGTAAAAATATTTTCATGAAGTTTTTACTATCTTTAGCACAATTCAGACCAGAAGATATTTCGATTTAACTATGTCACGACCCGAATTTTTCACCCTCGGGAGTCGTGATGGCGCCTACTAATGCGAGCTAGGCAAGCTAAAACTTTAATCTAATTACTTCATTAACTAATTATTTATTTTTAACAAATATAAGACGATAACGTGGTAACAACGGAAATTCAAATTTAAGTGGAAGACAACAATAAGATATATGGAAATTGCATCTATTACAAATACTTAAGCCTTAACCACCCAAAACCTGGTGTCACAGTATCACAGACTGTCTAAGATTGCTACATACAAAGTCTAAAGAAATAACAGTACATTGTTTTTGAATAAAAGGAAAATGAAACAGGAAATAGGGACAGAGGGAGACGCCAGGGCCTGCAGATGCCTGCAGGTCTACCTTGGGTCTCCGGATGGATTGAAGGAAGCCTCCAAGCTATTGTCCAAAAGCTGCTCTAGGATCTGCACATAGTGCAGAGTGTAGTATCAGCACAACCGACCCCATGTGCTGGTAAGTGTCCAGCCTAACCCCGGCGAAGTAGTTACGAGGCTAGGACCAGACTACCAAATAAACATGTGCAGTTCAAATATATATACAGCAGAAAAGAAATACATAAATAAAAAAATAAAGATAGGAGGGGGAAACATGTTTTGGGGAATAACAGGTAAAACAGAATAGCAAGAGAATTATAAAGGAATCAAAATCAACCACTAACAAGAATAAGGAAAACAAAGGCAGATTTCAATTTCCTTTCACATCTTGTTGCAGGCGTGCAACTCGATCCCATATCCTGTATCTCGTGGCAGGCGTGCCACCCGCTCCCATTTCATGTATCTCGTGGCAGGCGTGTCACCCGCTCCCATTTCATTTATCTCGTGGTAGGCGTTCCACCCGCTCCCATTTCACTTATCTTATGGTTGGCGTACCACCCGCTCCTATTTCATTATATCTCTTGGTAGGCATACCACCCGCTCCCATTTCATTATATCTTGTGGTAGGCGTACCACCCGCTCCCATTTCATTATATCTTGTGGTAGGCATACAACCCGCTCCCATTTCATTTTATCTTGTGGTAGGCGTACCACCCACTCCCATTTAAAAGTCAACAATATTCACAAGGAATCCCGACAAGGGAACAAGAGCAATATAACAACTTCCCCGCAAGGGAACAATGATATTTCAACAACATCCCGGTAAGGGAACAATAATATCAAAACAAATATCCCGGCAAGGGATCATTAATATCAAACAAATATCCCGGCAAGGGAACAATGGTGATAATAACATATGAAGCGGAATAAACCACAATAGAGTCATAACAATTATAATACAAGACTCAGGGCATGCTTGACACCAATGTATAGATACTCGTCACCATGCCTATAAGTCGTACTCCACAATTAACATGTAGCAAATAAGACACAACACCTAATCTCTAAAGTTAAGGTTAGACCAAACACTTACCTCGATGCCACAAACACAATTCACGTTTCAATTATAGCTTTACCCCTTGATTCCACCACCAATTCGCTCGAATCTAGCCACAGGTTACTTTATTACATCAATAAACGCTAAATGAATCAACCTCAATGCATGAAAATGAGTTTTTCTAAAGTTTTTCCCAAAAAGTCAAAAATTTCCCCCGGGCCCACATGGTGAAACCCCTAGGTTCGATCTAAAACCTGATTACCCATTCCCCCACGAACCTAAATATATAATTTGTTTTGAAATTGGACCTCAAATCGAGGTCCAAATTCCCAATTTTTGAAAAACCTAGGTTCTACCCAAAACACCCAATTTTCCCCATGAAAATCATTGATTTTGAGTTGAAATCATGATAAAAGATGTTAATGATTGAAGGAAATGAGTTAAAATTAACATACAATCGATTTGGAAGAAGAGTTGTTCTTGGAAAATCGCCCAAAGGAGTTTGTGTTTTGAAAAGATGTGAAAAATGAGTTTAAAATCGTCTAAGTATAAAAGTTGCAGGTCTCAGATGTGGGAATTGCGAACAGGGGTTCGCAATTGCGAACCCCGACCTCTGCTAACTTGGAAATTGTGAAACAGGGCTTGCATTTGTGAACCCTTCAGGGAAAACTGGACTTTCGCATTTGCGATCAACATGTCGCATTTGCGACTTGGGAATTGCAACCACAACATCGCATTTGCGATCACCGACCAAATGGGAAACTTCGCAATTGCGAAGATAATCTCGCATTTGCGAGAGGGAGTTCGCCTGGGATTTCTTATAAATTGTGACAAGCCGCTCGCATTTGCGAGCCAGGCTTTGCAAATGCGAAGTCTGCAGGCCTGCTATACACATCTGAAAACCTGCAATTTTCTAAGTTAAAAAATGCACCCCGTGGCCTATCCAAATCTCAACCGAACCCTCGGGGCTCCAACTAAATATACACACAACCTCAAGAATATCCTACAGACTTATTCGTGTAAGAAAATCACCAAAATAACATCATGAACATCGAATTAAACCTCAAGATCAATGAAATTTCTCAAAACTTCTTTAAACATCAAATTTTGCATTTAAGGTCCGAATCACATCAAACGGATTCCGTTTCTCACCAAACTTCACAGAATTATCTTAAATCATATATAAGACCTATACCGGGTGCCGGAACCAAAATACGGGCCCGATACCAACACGTTCTAATCAAAATTCATTTCCAAATCTTATGAACAAGTTCAGTAAATAATTTTCTTCAAAAATTCATTTCTCGGGCTTGGGACCTCGGAATTCGATTTCGGGCAAACGCCCAAGTCCCCTATTTTTCTACGGACACTCCGGGAC
This sequence comes from Nicotiana sylvestris, assembly GCF_000393655.2. Lineage (NCBI taxonomy): Eukaryota > Viridiplantae > Streptophyta > Magnoliopsida > Solanales > Solanaceae > Nicotiana > Nicotiana sylvestris. Next base: position 12,981,327 of record NC_091067.1, on the reverse strand, counting down.
CGTCAAATTATGGGTCTGGGTCCGTTTACCCAAAACGTTGACCAAAGTCAAATTAATTCATTTTATAGTCAAAATTTATCATTTTTCACAGACTTTCACATTTAGGCTTTCCGGCTACGTGTCCGAACGGTGCACGCAAATAGAGGTGATGCTAAAAGAGGTTTTTAAGGCTTCCAAATGTATAATTTCATTTTAAAACAAGTGATAACCCTTTGGGTCATCACATTCTCCACCTCTAAAATAACCGTTCGTCCTCGAACGGACAGAAGAAGGAAGTACCTGAGTCGGGGAATAGATGGGGATAACGGCTCCACATATCGGACTCAGACTACGCATAAGGCTCCACATATCGGACTCAGACTCCCAGGTCGATGCCTCAGGAGGCTGACCTCTCCACTGAACACGAACAGAAGGGAAAGTCTTCGATCTCAACTGACTAACTTGCCGGTCTAGAATAGCCACCAGCTCCTCCTCATAAGACAAGTCCTTGTCCAACTAGATAGTGTTGAAATCTAACACGTGTGATGGATCGCTGTGATATTTCCGAATCATGGACACATGAAACACTGGATGCACGGATGATAAGCTCGGTGGCAACGCAAGTCTATAAGCCACCTCTCCCACTCGATCAAGAATCTCAAACAGGCCAATGGACCTAGGGATAAGCTTGCCCTTCTTCCCAAATCTCATCACGCCCTTCATAGGTGACACTCGAAGTAATACCCACTCACCGACCATGAATGCCAAATCACAAACTTTGCGGTTTGTATAACTCTTTTCCTTAGACTGAGCAGTACGAAGCGTATCCTGAATAATCTTGACCTTGTCCAAGGACTCCTGAACCAGATCCGTACCCAACAACCGAGCCTCTCTCGGCTCAAACCATCCAACCAAAGACCGACACTGCCAACCATATAAAGCCTCACAAGGAGCCATCTGGATACTTGACTGGTAGCTGTTGTTGTAGGCAAACACTGCTAAAGGCAAAAACTGATCCCACGAGCCTCCAAAGTCAATGACACAAGCTCGGAGCATATCCTCCAAAATCTGAATGGTCCGCTCGGACTTCCCGTCCGTCTGAGGATAAAATGATGTGCTCAACTCAACCTGCATGCCCAACTCTCGCTGAACTGCTCTCCAGAAATATGAGATAAACTGCGTACCTCGGTCTGAAATGATAGACTCGTTCACACCATGAAGACTAACAATCTCCCAAATATAGATCTCAGCTAACCTCTTGGAAGAATAGGAGACTGCCACAGGGATGAAATGTGCTGACTTGGTCAGCCTATCAACAATAACCCACACTGCATCAAACTTCCTCCGAGTCTATGGGAGTCCAAAAATGAAATCTATAGTGATTCGCTCCCATTTCCACTCGGGAAGCTCAATAACCACCGGGCCTCTGATGCTCGTACTTAACCTGTTGACAATTCAAACACCGAGCTACATATGCAACGATATCCTTCTTCATTCTCCGCCACCAATAATGTTGCCGCAAATCCTGATACATCTTAACGGTTCCCAGATGAATAGAGTACCGGGAACTATGGGCCTCCTCTAAAATCAACTCTCGAAGCCTATCCACATTAGGCACACAAACTCGACCCTGCAATCTCAAAACTCCATCATTACCTAAGGTAACCTGCTTGGCACCTCCGCGCTGCACCGTGTCTCTGAGGACACACAAATGGGGATCATCATACTGCTGATCTCGGATATGCTCTAATAAAGAAGAACGGGCAACTGTGCAAGCTAACACTCGACTGGGCTCAGAAAAATCCAACCTCATGAACTGATTGGCCAAAGCCTGAACATCCAAGGCAAGCGGTCTCTCACCAACCGGAATATAAGCAAGACTGCTCATACTGGTTAACTTCCTACTCAAAGCATCGGCCACCACATTGGCCTTTCCCGGATGATATAATATGGTGATGTCATAATCTTTCAACTACTCCAACCACCTCCTCTACCTCAAATTCAACTCATTTTGCTTGAATAAATACTAAAAACTCGTGATCTGTGAACACCTCACATGCCATGCCATACAGATAATGCCTCCAAATCTTCAACGCATGAACAATGGTTGTCTACTCCAAATCATGAACCAGATAGTTCTTCTCATGAATCTTCAACTGCCGTGAAACATAGGCAATGACCTTGCCATCCTGCATCAACACTGCACCGAGTCCAATACGAGATGCATCACAATAGACTGTATAAGGCCCTAGACATGTGGGCAAAACCAACACTAGTGCTGTAATCAGAGCTGTCTTGAGCTTCTGAAAGCTCGCCTCACACTCATCCGACCATCTGAACTGGGCACCCTTCTGGGTCAACCTGGTCATCGGGGCTGCGATAGATGAAAACCCCTCTACGAACCAACGATAGTAGCCTGCCAATCTGAAGAAACTCCGAATCTCTATAGCTGATGCTGGTCTAGGCCAGTTCTTGACTACCTCAATCTTCTTCGGATCCACATGAATACCCTCTGCTGATACAACATGACCCAGGAATGCAGCTGAACTCAACCAGAACTCACACTTCGAGAACTTAGCATATAACTGACTATCTCTCAAGGTCTGAAGAACCACTCTAAGATGCTGCTCGTTCTCCTCCCGGCTACGGGAATATATCAAAATATCATCAATGAAGACTATCACGAACGAATACAAATAAGGCCTGAACACTCGGTTCATCAAATCCATAAAAGCTGCTGGGGCATTTGTCAACCCGAATGATATCACCAAGTTTTCATAATGCCCGTACCGAGTGCGGAAAGCTATCTTAGGGACATCGAATGCCCTAATCCTCAACTGATGGTAGCCATATCTCAAGTAAATCTTTGAAAATACCTTGGCACCCTGAAGCTAATCAAACAAATCATCAATCCTCGGCAATGGATACTTATTCTTGATTACCTTGTTCAACTACCGGTAATTAATACACATTCTCATCGAGCCGTCCTTCTTCTTAACAAACAACATTGGCGCACCCCAAGGAGAAACACTCGGCCTAATGAAACACTTCTCAAGCAAGTCTTACAACTGCTCCTTCAACTCTTTCAACTCAGGCGGGGCCATACGATACGATGGAATAGAAATGGGATGAGTGCCCAGAGCCAAATCAATGCAAAAGTCAATATCCTTGTCGGGTGGTATACCCAGCAGGTCTGAAGGGAAAACATCAGGAAACTCACGAATAACGGGCACAGAATCAATAGAAGGAACCTCAGCACTAGAATCACGAACATATGCCAAATAGGCCAAATACCCTTTCTCGACCATACGCCGAGCCTTCACATAAGAATTAACACTACGGGTAGAATGACTGGGAATACCTCTCCACTCTAAATGAGGTAAACCTAATAAGGCTAAGGCCACAGTCTTGGCATGACAGTCCAAGATAGCATGGTAAGGTGATAACCAGTCCATCCCTAATATGACATCAAAATCGACGATGTCCAAAAGAAGCAAATCTACACGAGTCTCAAGACCTCCAATCACAACTATACAAGAACGATGGACTCGATCTACCATAATAGAGTCACCCACCGGTGTAGACACATAAACAGGAACACTCAAAGAATCACTAGGCATGACCAGATATGGTGCAAAATAAGATGACACATACGAGTATGTAGACTCTGGATCAAACAACACTGAAGCATCTCTATCACAAACCAGAACCGTACCTGTAATACCTACATCAGAAACCTCAGCCTCGGGCCTGGCTGGAAGAGCATAACATCGGGGCTGGGCCTCACCACCCTGAACTACATCTCTGAGTCGGCCTGCTGCTGGCTGGTCTCCATCTCTAGCGGCTTAAGCTCCACCTCTAATACCTCTACCTCAACCTCTAGAACCTCTACCCCCACCTCTAGCTAGCTGGATGGGCTGTGGAACACTCGATGCCTGAACCATGGCACGAGAACCCTGATGCTGAGAGATACTCGGTGCTCGAGGGCAATACCTAGCAATGTGCCTCGTGTCGCCACAAGTAAAACAAGCCCTCAACTGCTGAGGCTGACGACCCTAGAAACTCTGAAGCGGTGGTGCACTGATAGGGGCTGGTGGTGCACTGTATGACAGCTGATCAGAATACTGCATCTGAGAACCACAGCCACCGAAAGCACCATGAGTAACCTGAAGTGCTGACTGAAAAGGCTTGGGAGGATGGCCCTTACCATATGAATCCCTACCTCCAGACGAGGTACCACTGAATCTACCTGAATGACGAGGCCTCTGGTCCGACCCCTGACCACCTCCCTTCGACAGAACCATCTTAACTCTCTTGGCCATATTGGCCGCCTCCTGGAAAGATATCTCACTCCCAGTCTCCCTAGCCATCTGAAGATGAATCGGCTGAATAAGTCCATCAATGAACCTCCTCACCCTTTCTCTCTCGGTAGGGAGTATGGCATGAGCATGACGAGCCAAGTCGATAAATCTGGCCTCATACTGGGTAACAGTCATGGAACCCTACTGAAGACGCTCGAACTGCCTCCGATATGCCTCTCTTTGAGTGATGGGGAGAAACTTCTCTAGAAATAGCCGAGTGAACTGCTCCCAAGTCAAAGCTGGAGATCCGGTTGGTCTAGCCAAAAAGAAATCCCTCCACCAAGTCTTGTTGGATCCAGACAAGCGAAAAGTGGCAAAATCGACCCCATTGGTCTCAACTATCCCCATATTCCTAAGAACCTCGTGACAGCTATCTAGATAATCCCGGGGATCCTCAGTAGATGCACCGCTGAAAATAGTAGTGAAGAGCTTGGTGAACCTATCAGACCTCCACAAAGCATCAGCAGATATAGCCGCTCCATCACCGGTCTGAGCTACCACACCTAGCTGAACTACTTCAACTAGGTGAACCGTTAGAGTCTAAATCTGGGGAGCTACCTGCTCTGGAGTGCGAGTAGCAGGAGTCTGGGCTCCCCCTCCAGTCTGAGAGACGGTGTTGATACCCAATTTTTTTATATGTATTTTTATACTCACAATACTTTCAAAAATAACATATATATGCATATATAAGCATACCCAAGTGTTTTGGTATTTTTCCTAAATTTTTAGAGTTTTTCAAACCAATTTATTGTCTATTTTAGCAGTACAAAATCCATAATTATTCCCAAAATCATCAATTTTGGTAAATAATTTATTTTATTCCTACATTTATACCAAAATATAGTTAAGGTAATTTTTGCACGTTTTTACAAATTTATTTGGCATTTTTAAAGGTAAATTACATATAATTGCAATTATAGCCCACTTTAAGATTAATAGACTTTTATAATTGTAATATTAATTCCAATATTTTTAAATTGATATTTATATATTATTTTTTGGCTCAGTACTTTCAATTTGCTTTTGAAATCTTTTTTTCTATTTTTTATAAAATAAAAGGGAAAATTGGCTATTTAACATTTAGCCTCATTTCATTGCAATTACAGTCTATTTACATTTAAATTTTGGCCCACAATTGATCCAATCCTAACCCCAATTGGACCAGCCTAATTTTGTTTTTAACCCGACCCCCGACCCAACTAATTAACCCGCCTGGCCCTTTCTTTCAATCCAGGCCATTGATCATTTAGATCATCGGCCACGATCACCCCTTACCTTTTTTTAATTCACCTAACCCTACCCTAATCCCCCCATTTTATTCTGATATCCGCCTTTGGATACTCTCCTCTCCCAAAACTCTCTCGAAGGTTCCTCGGAACCCTAATCATCTTTTACCCCTCTTCAACCCCAAATCCACCGGAATCCATGGTTGTTCTGACCATGGACGACCTATACTCACCCCCTACTACTCTCATGTGCTTGATACCTAAAGTTTCAAGGCAGACTCCCAAGGGTCTTCGCCCAGACCTTCGTCGATTCAAGGTTTCCAGCCATCTCCGGCGTGTCTTAGCCTCCTGAGCCTGATTCCGACCTGATCGACTCCAGATCTGATTTTGTTTCTTCCAAGCCTTTCTCGTTTCTAGGGTTCTCAGAAAACTTAGCCTATTCGAGGTTCTTTTTCGTTTACTTGTATAGATCTGTGCTTGATCTGTGCCATATTTGATGTTTTATGCTTTTTCCCAAAATTTCCTTTTCCAAATCTTTTGATTTCAAACTAGGGTTTCTGAGTCCGTTTGTAATGTTTTGATCGATTCATCTGCTTATCATCTCTAAGTTCGACTGGTGTTGAAAACCTAATTTTTGGGGATTTGTTTGAGTTTCTGAGTCTATCTGTTTGATTTACTTTGTTTACACCAGATTAGTATTGAAAACCTAATTTTTGAGGTTTTATTTGAGATTCTGAGACTGTTTATTTGTTTCCCTTGCTTATCGCCTCTAAACTCTACTGATTTAGAAAACCCTAGTTCTTTGGGGTCTGTTCGAGTTCTTGAGTTTGTTTGTGCAGCTCGCCTGTTTGAAATCGCTCCGTCTGATTTCTTTACTTCAGCATCTCGTTTTCTTTATGTGATTCCTTTGTTCTGAGCTCTTGCTATTTGTCAAACTCAACTATGTTTTCAGAGAGGTTTTCACCTAACTCTTGCATGCTTCCGATCTTTTCTCTATTACTAAGCTAATGAAGTTTGACCTAAGTGACTATCATGCTATTACTGTATGCTACCTCTTCTTGCCATAGCTTGGCCTCACATGTCTATTACTTGTGTACTTCATTTATATACTGAGTCCCTGCTGTGATTGATTTTTTAAACTCGTGATTGATTTTCAAAACTTTTCCTTGTGAAATTCTGATTTTTACTCGCCCGTTAAGAGTTAATTGATTTTCTTTCTTTGTTTGGCCTTACCAGATCCTTTCCAAAAATAAGTACACTCCTGTATTTAGACTTAATCCCTTACTATATGGTTTTACTGCTCCTTTTATGGTAACAATCACTCTGATTACAAATTGATCTTCTTTCCTTATATTAATCCTGTTAGTGTCCGTTGAGCAGTAATCCTTTGATTAAAGGGAAAAACCTGTAATAAATTGATTTTGACTGTGATTATTTCCATGTTTGTGTTGAAACCTTATTTGTTACCTTGTTTTCTACTCGTTTTCAAAGCTATAAATACCTGTACCTTTTTCTCTTTCAAGAATAAGTTCTAGCAGAACAAGTCACTACTTCTCTCAAATACACTTAGAATTTCTTAAACATTCGAGTTCTCTGAACTCACAAGCATGAAGCTTTCTGCTCTGATTGTGGTTTGGTTGAAAGAAATCCTGCTTTTCTCTTTGCTTACTTTTTCTGCAACTGGTATGTCTATCTTTGTTTAGTTTCTGTCTCTCCACTACATGTTTATCCTTCAGCCTTTCCTCTGTTTGTCTTACTGTTTCGATGCTGTAATTTCTGCAAGTTTACTTACTTCTTTTCTCTGTGCTTACATGAATTCCCACCCCCAATTCCCTTTGTATGATGAGTTATGGTCCAGAAAGCATGACAACACTTGACATTATTGCTCATGTGTATGGGCTGGACTCCCTGAGTCCTAAACTCTTTCCATTTCCCATTCCCCTTCCCCTTTACATGTATTCTGAGTTTAAGACTATGGTCTAACAATGTCCTAATCATTGTCTGGACCATATCCTGACCTTCAACAGGTCTGTGCTCATATTTGTTGGCTGAACAGGCTTGGTCAGGGGTGTGCCAGTCTACCTTGTGACTAGGTATGACTACCAGCCTGCCTTGGCACTCCCTAACCCCTCTATTGCACTTGCACTCATTCTTAGAACATTAAGTTCTACCCCCCTCTTGTGAGCCTTGCTTTGGAATCCATGAGCTCCCTCTGAACTTGGACACCTGAGGGCTGGCTCTTCCACTGTACTGTAACTCTTTTCTGATTAATATCTCGGGTGTAAGCACTGCCTGGAGTTTTTGAAATTCCTTGGATCTCTGAAACACCCTAGATAAGAGAAGGCTTTGGAAATCTTGATCCCAGAAGTGGTTCATCCCAAATTGTTAGACATTAAGTCTGAATTAGGTTCCTCGGATGCAGCTGTTAGTTTCTGATGTACTTTTAATTTCAGTCCGATTCACTGGTTTGTAATAATTTGTATTAAACTCATGGGGATTTAGTGAAGAAGGGAGGGGGGTTTACTTTTATGCACAAGGGTAGAAAGCATGCCTATAGGGGTGTTACTTCTGATTTCCGCAACTCCACACGTAGATATCATGTCTATAGATTCCTATGATTCTATGTAAATGCCATTAGGCAAACAGTTAGGCTTAATAATAAAGTTGTACATAGATATCATGTTCATAGGACTCCTATTAAAGTTTGAAAGGTGTTAAAATCAGTAAAAACTTGTAGAAAGCATGCCTATAGGGAATCTTGGATATAAACTGTCTCACTCGTTTAAAGCCATATCACATTTCTGAAATGCGCAAACCTTTTCTGAAACTCGTCTTGTTTGCTAAAACTGGTAGTCTTCTGCATACCTTTTCTGAAAACTCGTTTCTTCTTGAACAAAATTGGCAAACCTTTTTCCGGTAATCAGTCCGCATTTTGAAACCCATCTCTTTCCTGATAAATCTGATAAACCTTTTCAAAGTTGACAAAGGTTTTTTTTGTAGTAAATCTGCACCTTTTCTGAAACTTATTTTTACTCTGTCAAAAAAAAAATGGCAACTCTTTTATCAGTTTGTTTTCGAAATCAGTAGTTCTATTCGACACATAGACAAAAGTTTGATTAATAAATTGGATCAGTCTTAAGCAACTGCATTCGAGCGAACCTAATGCAGACTTCCTGTCTAAAAGTCTGTGTTGAATTAGTCCGCTTATCGCTTTAATTTTTTAAGGCCAAACCAGTACATGGAAGACATGCTAAACTCTATGGCCTATCTGATTTAAGGAGGTTTACTTGAGCCTTATTTGTTTATCTGCCTCCACTTGTACTTGTATTACGTGTTTTGATTGACGCCTTAGTATTTTGTCCTTTGAAACTCTCAAAAGGCCCCAAATCCGTTTCCCTTTAGGATTAGTAGTCCTAAATGCCTCCGGGACTGATAGGATTGGGACGGGTACTAGCATGCAATAAGCAACGATACCATCCGCGCTTTAATACCTTAATGGGGTGGGAAAGGTAGAATATGGATATGATGACCAGTGCGATAATATCACGTGCAACCCCTCTTTTGAGGAGTGATTGCTGGATATTGCATTGAAGTGATTCATATTATCGGTAAACCTAGGAACCCCTTTCCTCTTTACTTGTTAATTTTTTTATGTTTTCTTTTTAAACTAATTTTCTAAACTCTCTACTTCTTCAACTCTTAAACCTGTTTGCAAAGCTATGTGAAGCCCTTTACTTTATTTTTCTACTTGTCTTCTTAAAGTCACAATTGCAACATGGCCGGGAACCACACTTGTGGATCCTGAGGGGTGCCTAACACCTTCCCCTCGGGATAATTTCTAGCCCTTACCCTAATCTCTGGTCTCTTCATCTCAAACCTCTCTAAAAGTGTCCTAATGCACTATAATCATGAGGTGGAAACTCTTCAAAACTTCATAACCCAATTCTCGAAAGGGAATAGAGTTGTCCAATGTCGTACACCCGATTTCAACCCCAAAGGTAGAAAAATGGGGGCGTCAACAGCATGGCGACTCTGCTGGGGATTTCTTTAGGCTTTTACCATTGCATGTTGCTTGTGACTTTATTATCTCATTAATTGTTTTATTTATTGTCCTTTATTCTTTCACTGCGAAACTAACTTGGCTCTTCATGTCTTCTTCTTTTTTTTAACTGCTTTCCTCTACTGCTTTATTTCAATACTGTTGTAATCACTGCAATTATTGTAATCCTTTATCTTATGAACATGGAAATACATGTCAATTTGTTTCATTCTTGTAAACTGCATATTCAACATCATATTCCACTTGTGCCAAACAAATACCATAGCAACGCTTATAATGAGTGATTGCGCTCTTCCGATGTTATCACCCTTCAAATTTGGCAAAGGCGTATTTGCGGTAAAACCAGTCGATCAGCGGTGCAGTCGAAGGTTCCGTTTCTTTCCCTCTTGAGTTGTCCGCTCAAGGGTACCTGTCTAATACCCCAATAGAAACCTTACTCTGTTTAATTGTGCATGCATCATGGTCAAACCTAGCCGAGTTAGTTATGTTGTCCACGTAATGACTCATTAAGATAGCCTTGTCCAAAGTCCATCGGGTTTCCCTGAAATCCAAACGGACACCTACATGTTATATGCATTTATTTGGAGAATAAATGCTTGCTATGCTAATTATTGGTTTAAATAGTCGAGTCTGGTGGGGTAAGGGTCTAACACTCTATTTTGCAGAAAATGAGGCACGAAGTCCCCAGATTTGGCATGGTAACCAACATTCATCCAAGGCTGCTAGATTGGTGGGAAGACCTCCAATCCAGTGATCAGACGCTCGTCCGCAAATACTTAGGGTATCTGCCTTCTCTTCTAATCCAGCCTGACAACAAAATCATAGAGGCCGCGACACTGTTCTGGGATAGTGACAGGTCCGTATTTCGCTTAAGGGACCTTGAAATGACTCCTTTGATCGAAGAAATAGGAGGTTTAGCTGGTACCCTTGGGAGACTTCGGGTTTGCTTATGCCAGAGAATCGCAAGGGTAGGGGTTTCCTTAAGATGATGGGATTGAAGAAGAACCCAAACTTGACCTGTTTGAAAGACTCATACATCCCATTCGACTATCTATACGAGAGATATGGTCATAACAAGTCATACCGCACTTACTCAGACGAATTTTCCCTCACCTCACTAGCGCACATTCATAGAAGGGTCTTCATATTCATGTTTTGCTTCCTGGGGATGATAGTGTTCCCTATGAAGAAGGCTAGGATCCACACCAGACAGGCCATAGTAACTAAGACTCTGATGGAAGGAATTGGCGGGCAGCCTTTCAGTATATTGCCCATGATTGTTGCTGAGATATACCGAGCCCTGGACAACTATTAGCGAAAGGCCAGTCATTTTGAGGGATGCAATTTATTACTTCAGCTTTGGCTCATGGAGCACCTCCAGAAAGGAGAATACCGGCAGGAGATCCTACGCAGAGACTGGGATGATTACATTGCCTTCCACAAGCCAAGGCGTATGAATTATATGCCCAATATGTTCGCTCGGCCAGAGGACGCCGAAGGACGGGTGGAATTATTTGAGAATCTTAACAAAGACTAGGTACAGTGGATGGTTGAGTGGTTCCCTACAGAAGAATTCATTGTTCGATCCTGAGACGCACCATTTCTCATACTCATTGGCCTAAGAGGAATTTATCCCTATGTTCCCCTCCGGGCCATGAGGCAGGCTGGAGGAAAGCAAATCATACCGAGGGTCGACAAAATGAGTCACTTTAGGGCTGATTTCCAGGACGATGATAGCCCTCACAAATGCCAAGCTCGGCACATGTGGCATTGCAAGCTCGTCTTGGGGAAAGAATCTATTGAGCCAAACAGGTATCACGTCGGTTGTATGTCGCACTATTTGGGTTGGTTGGAAGATAATCACAATGGTATGGGTCAGCCCGGGTTAATTCACGGACACAGAATCATTGACGAGAAAGCTGAAGCACGGGTTAAGTACAATCAACTGCGCAAGAGAATTCGAGAGTGTGAAAGTGAGCATCGGGAAATACAAGAAGCCCATCAGAAGTTAATCGAGGAATGGAAGGATATGGCTGTTAGCGCTAACAAGCGACTAGGGTATTTAGAGCGGGGTCTAGTGGAGCAAGAAGGAAAGTTCCTCAAGAGGATTGAAGATTGTCGAAACGCTGAAGGGAATGCAGGCGGACATTTGGCCCAAGCTTATCTGCTGCTAGGACTGCACGAGCTGGTGAAGCTGTTCGAGGGAGACAAAGATGCCGAATCTAGGGAAGGTCCTTCTGGGACCAAGTAGTTAGGAGTCTTTTATTTTGTTTTTAATGATGTAATAAGGCCAATGGCCACTAATGGCATTTTTACTTTCCGTTATTTATTGTCGTTTTGGATTCGTCTTATTTTTATCAATAAAATGAGGCATTTACCATTATAAGTTCTCCAAATTAATTTATCGTTAAGCCTACCTCGGGCACAATGAGGCACCCAAATTAGGAAGAGATTTATATTCTTCCACAATGTGTTTAAATATTGCAACATTTTCTTCTCATAATTCGCACTAACTTGTTACCTTTTTTTGTTTTGCTTTATTTATTCCCCTTCCCAAAGGTTAGTTCGTGCATTCTGGCACCATCATCATACAGTACGAGATCCAAGGGCCCTCCAGCTCCTCCTCCTCCGAGTACTATCCGGAACAAGAACAAAGGCAGAATGGGAGATTCAAGAGCCAGAAAGGAAATCAAAAGAATTGAGATTCCTCAAGGTACCGCGGTTGCTAAGGAAACTGTTGCCCAACTTGAGCAGAAATTGTTGAAGTTCCAAGAAACTGGATCAAGTTCGGAACTTGGCAAATTTATCATTCACTCTCACCGCTCCTGATGTCAACTTTCCAAATACTCAAAATCCCGCACCTCCACAGAACACCCCACAACTACAGAAACAACCCACTCATGCTCAACACTGTAACACATGCCACACTTCAAACAACACTCCACTACTAATTCCTGAACCACTGAACACCACAAACGACCACCTCCACAACACTCCCATATACATAGACACTATACCCCACTACACCCCGACCAAGTACACCTAAGTCTGATGACAAGGACTCTCTCATCAGAAACTTGGCAGCAGAACTCAAGAAGTTGACCAGCCGAGTCTAGGGCATGGAAGGAAGCAAAGGTATAGAGGGGCTGAATTATGAAAACCTCTACATTCAGCCAGATGTTGAACTTATGGAGGGGTACAAACCTCCCAAGTTCGAAATGTTCGATGGCACGGGAGATCCCAGAGTCCATTTGAGGACATATTGTGATAAGTTGGTTGGAGTCGGAAGGGATGAGAAAATCCGTATGAAACTCTTCATGAGAAGTCTGAAGGGGGATGCTTTATCCTGGTATATCAGCCAGGACCCCAGGAGATGGACAAACTGGGTAGGTATGGCATCATATTTCATGGATAGGTTCCGATTCAATACAGAGAATGCACCGGATGTATTCTACAACCAGAATTTGAAGAAGAAGCCTACCGAGACATTCCGCGAGTATGCTACTCATTGGAGAGCAGAGGCTGCTAAGGTTAGGCCAGCCTTAGAAGAGGAACAGATGAACAAATTCTTCGTCCGGGCTCAGGATCCACAATATTATGAGAGGTTGATGCTGATCGAAGGCCAGAAATTCTCCTATATCATCAAGCTGGGAGAAAGAACTGAGGAAGGCATTAAGAATGGTATGGTTACTAATCTTGAAGCATTGCAGGCCACCAACAAGGCTTTACAGTCTGGTGGCACGTCTAAGAAGAAGGACGTGAGTGTCGTGATGGTCGCACAGAGAGCCAAATCTCCACCAAAATACCACACTTACCCGTCACCTCCACTTATATATCAGCCTATCCCGAATTACAAGGCACCCGCACCCTCTTACCAATCATCCCCACCTCCCACATATCAGCCCACTTCATCCAGATACTCTCAACCTGCACCTATTTACCAAGCTTATAATGTCCAACCCTCTCACTACCAATCACCTCCCACTCGCCAAAATTTCCCTAGACCCAGGCTAAATTTTGACCGCAGACCTCCCAGACAATATACAGCCATCGCTGAGCCAATTGACCAGCAGTATGAGAAACTTAAAGCTGCTGGTTACATCTCCCCTATCCCTTCCATAACTCCAGAAAATCCTTCCCAGTGGGTCAACCCTAATAAGACCTGTGCGTACCACTCTGGCATGAAGGGACATACCATTGACGAGTGCCGCTCGTTGAAAGACAAGATTCAAACTCTACAATAAGGTTATCGTAGCAAAGGAGCCTGCTCTTAATGTCTGCATCAACCCTTTGCATGATCACAAAGTTGGAGACATTCACATGATCGAGATCGAAGATGACTGGGACCCCAAGGGTTCGATAGAATTAATTGCTGAGGGTGATGAGCCAAAGAATCGGCGGTCACACTTAACCCAATCGTTGTGCAGAATCACCCCTCCAAGGGCGATGAAGTAAACATGTCTATACCTCTCGAATTTGAAGCACCTCCTTCTGCAAAGGCGCCCGGACCAATTGAAGTTGAGTTTGGAGTCCCGAAGGCACCTACACCTTTCGAAGTTGTTGTGTTACCACCAAGGGTACCTATTCCTATAGCAATGTCAGACATAATACCGTTCCACTCAAATGCCATACCATGGGATTACACAGCTGAGGCGAGGAGGAAAGGGAAGACCAAGATGGGAGAAGCAATTGTTGCGCAGGGTATGACCAGAACAGGCAGGGTTTACACTCTAGAGCACCTAGATTAGTCCAGTAAGCAAGCCTCTGGACGGACTATTGAAACCGGGTCGATGATCTTTGGAGAAAAATACAAGCTAAGGAGTATTCAGTCGTCGAGAAGTTAAACAAAACACCAGCACAGATCTCCATCCTAGCTCTTCTGCAGAGCTCTAACGCACACAAAAATGCCTTGATGAAGATATTAAGCGAAGCTTATGTGCCTAGCAACATAACTGGGGGCGAAATGGCAAATATGGCGGGGCAAGTATTGAAAAGACACAAGATCACCTTCCACGAAGACGAGCTACCGCCGGAAGGACTGAGTCACAACATAGCCCTGCACATCACCGTGTTGTGCGAGGATTACTTCATCACTAGAGTCTTGATCGATGGAGGCTCCAACCTCAACATTTGTCCGTTGATAACTCTCAGAACATTGGGAAAGAGCCTGTACGAGATCAAAGATGGAGCCATCAATGTCAAAGCCTTCGATGGGTCCCAAAGGTCTACTATTGGGGAGATCAGCCTATGCTTGCAAATGGGACCAACTTGGTTCGACGTTGACTTTCAAGTGATAGATGTTCCAGCATCATACAACTTGCTGTTGGGACGACCATGGATATACGCCGCTGGAGCGGTAGCATCGACCCTGCATCAGGCAGTGAAATTCGAGTGGAATCACCAAGAGGTGATTATTCATGGCGATGGTAGCAACCCTATATATAGCCGCCAGACCATCCCAATGGTTGGAGGCAGAAGGAAAATAGGTGGAGAAACATACCACCACATCGAGCGGGTCAACGCCGTAGACAAGGATAAATGGTGGGATAACAAGATTGAAAGTATCTTGAATTGGTGTGGATACGAACCTGGAAAGGGACTCGGCAAAAACCTCAAGGGAATCACCAAGCCCATCAAGCTGAAGGAACATGGTACTACATTTGGTTTGGGGTATGAGTACACTTGGGAGGAGTTCAATCACTGGTCGCCACCATGGCGCGGTCCCTACTATCCACTGGAGCATCCGATACCTCACTTGGAACAGACTTTCCAACCGACAGACATCATATATGAATCAGAGGAAGATGAAGCATTAGCAGCCATGAAGAATCTGTTCCTGGAGGACGATGATATGGACTACTATGTTATTTTCGAGGAGGAAGGGGAGGAAGGCCCTTCTATACAGGCTGTGAACCAAGGAGAGCGCCTCAACAATTGGTCAATCAGAACCACCAGGTCCCGGAAAGTCTCGGGGTATAAAAAGGCTAAACAAAAGCACCATGCATCACATTTTACTTTTTACTAGCTGATTTAATTTCCGCATTATCTTTGATTTTGAAAAGAGCTCTGACATTAAAAACAATTATGAATTCAATCGAAGCATTTCAGTTTATTATATATCCCACTCTTATTATTTTTCTATCATTCACTTTATTTTACAAAGCATTACTATTGCTTGCCTTGACGATGAACCAACGATTGTGACTTGCAACGAGACAACGCAACAAACGGATATAGATTCAGAAGAGGATGATATACCCGAAGAGGTCTTCAGAGAGGTTGAGAATTTTAAGAATAAGCCTAAGTCTAACTTGGACGAAACTGAGGTCGTTAATCTGAGAGATACCGAGAATGCCAAAGGAATGCGCATCAGTGTTCACCTGTCACCATCAGAAAAGAAAGAGTACACGGAGTTCCTAAAGGAATATGAGGACATATTCACCTGGTCGTATGATGATATAACTGGTCTCAGTACATCCATTGTAGCTCACAAACTGCCAATAGATCCAACATGTCTGCCGGTAAAACAGAAGCTCAGGAAATTCAAACCCGACATGAGTTTGAAAATCAAAGAAGAGGTTACCAAGCAAGTCAAAGCCAAGGTTCTCAGGGTAGTAGAGTATCCGACATGGTTAGCCAACATCGTGCCAGTGCCAAAAAAGGATGGGAAAGTTAGAGTTTGTGTTGACTACCGGGATCTTAACTGGGCCAGTCCCAAAGACGACTTCCCCTTGTCGAACATACACATTCTAATTGACAACTGCGCCAAGCATGAGTTGCAGTCTTTTGCTGATTGTTTCGCTGGGTATCATCAGATATGGATGGATGAGGAAGATGCAGAGAAAATGACTTTCATCATGCCATTGGAAATGTAATGTTACAAAATGATGCCATTCGGTTTGAAGAATGCTGGGGCCACCTATATGATAGCCAGGACTACCATCTTTCATGACATGATACACAAGGAGATCGAGGTATATGTGGATGATGTCATCATCAAATCCAAGAGAGCCAGGGATCATATGGAAGACCTAAGAAAGTTCTTCAACAGACTGAGGAGGTACAATCTGAAACTGAATCCCGCCAAGTGTGCATTCGGGGTTCCTGCTGGTAAATTATTGGGTTTCATCGTGAGTCGTCAAGGAATAGAACTGGATCCATCAAAGGTCAAAGCTATCCAAGAATTTCCACCGCCAAAGAACAAGAATGACATGATAAGTTTCCTGGGGAGACTCAACTATATCAGCCGGTTCATAGCTCAGTCCAACGGTCATTTGTGAACCTATCTTCAAAATGTTGAAAAAGGACGTTGCTACCAAATGGACTGATGATTGTCAGAAAGCTTTTGACAGAATTAAGGAATACCTGTCAACGCCACCGGTCTTGGTTCCGCCTGAGCCAGGAAGACCCCTATTGCTTTATCTTACGGTATTGGATGGAGCATTCGGTTGTGTTCTAGGACAACATGATGAAACAGGGAGAAAGGAGCCAGTCATCTACTATCTCAGTAAGAAGTTCACACTGTATGAGGCCCGGTATTCTCTTTTAGAACGCACTAGTTGTGCTCTGACTTGGGTCGTGCATAAATTGAGGCATTACTTCTGTGCTTACACTATTTATCTCATATCCAGAATGGACCTTCTGAAGTATCTCTTCCAGAAGCCCATGCCCACTGGCAAGCTCGCCAAGTGGCAAATCCTGCTAAGTGAATTCGACATTGTTTATGTGACCCAGAAAGCAATCAAAGGGCAAGCCTTGGCGGATCATCTCGCCGAGAATCCTGTGGACGGAGAATACAATCCCCTAAAAACGTATTTTCTCGATGAAGAGGTATCTTTCATAGGAGAAGATATTGCAGAATCCTATGATGGTTGGAGGCTGTTTTTCGACGGAGCTGTAAATTTCAAAGGAGTTGGCATAGGAGCAGTCTTAGTATCAGAAACCGGCCAGCACTACCCGATATCCGCCAAGCTCAGGTTCCTTTAAACCAACAATATGGCCGAATATGAAGCCTGCATCTTGGGGCTCAAAATGGCCATTGACATGAACGTTCAGGAGTTGCTAGTGATAGGGGATTCAGACTTGCTCATACATCAGGTTCGAGAAGAGTGGACAACCAAGAACTCTAAGATACTTCCCTACTTGCATCACATACAGGAGTTGAGGAAAAGGTTCACAGAGACCGAATTTCAGCACGTCCCCAGAGTCCAGAACGAGTTTGTTGATGCCTTAGCTACTTTATCGTTCATGATCCAGCATCCAAATACAAATTTCATTTATCCTATCCCAGCCATAATTGCAATTATATGCAATTTAACTTTAAAAATGGCAAATAAATTTGTAAAAACGTGCAAAAATTACCTTAACTATATTTTGGTATAAATATGGGAATAAAATAAATTATTCACCAATATTGATGATTTTGGGAATAATTATGGATTTTGTACTGCTAAAAAATAGACAATAAATTGGTTTTGAAAAACTCTAAAAATTTGGAAAAAATACCAAAACACTTGGGTATGCTTATATATGCATATATATAGTTAAGGTATAAATATGGGAATAAAATAAATTATTCACCAAAATTGATGATTTTGGGAATAATTATGGATTTTGTACTGCTAAAAAATAGACAATAAATTGGTTTTGAAAAACTCTAAAAATTTGGAAAAAATACCAAAACACTTGGGTATGCTTATATATGCATATATATTATTTTGAAAGTATTTTGAGTGTAAAAATATATAGGGAAAAATTGGGTATCAACAGCTGCCCCTCTTTACCCGGGAAGGATGAAAGAATTATCGGGTAAAGATATGATGACCAATTTTGACCGAAAGAAAATGATTTGCAAAGAATTCCGACCGAGCTCTGGCTCTTGAGCTGCCTACATATCCCTGGTCTTACAGGAATCAGGTCATATGTAGTTCAGGATCCATCGGCAGAATATGCCGATGGAGATTTGAAACGGACGAACGCGATGTTTATATTGGGAAGGATGGTCAGAGTCCAATAAGCTGCGTGAACTGGAGCGGGATCGCTCCTGGTGAGACGGTCGTTGCCAGCCGGTGTACCTGCAAGTATACGAGCGCATATCGTGCGTAAAATTTAAACGTGATGCAAGTTCCCATTGGACCATGAATGCTGTCTTTGGACGGTTAGGATGACATCTTTGGACCATGATGTCCTGGGCCATGAAGCGTATGATAAAGGATTTGCAAGCTATGAAATGACATTCTCGGGCTATGAGAATGATGCCTCCGAACAATGATGCCTTTGAATAATGATATGCAAAAGATAAAATGGGGTCCTCAGGCCATGGCATGGCGTTCTCGGGCTATGAGAATGATGCCTCCGAACAATGACGCCTTTGGACAATTTGGCGATCTTTCAGCCCATGAAATGTAGAAGGTGGCGATATTTCAACCGATGCAAGACGTAAATAAAAGGTGGCGATATTTCAGCCGTGCAAGAGAGATGAAGTGGCGATATTTCAGCCATGCAGGATGGAGGTAGAGCTTAACCTCGGAAGGCAGAAAGATAGCCTTATGCAATGCAGAGAAATGCAGGATGGAGACAATGCTTAGTCTCGGAAGGCAGAAAGGTAGCCTTATGCAATGCAGAGAAATGCAGGATGGAGACAATGCTTAGTCTCGGAAGGCAGAAAGGTAGCCTTATGCAGATGATAATAGAGGTAGAGCTTAACCTCGGAAGGCAGAAAAATAGCCTTATGCAAAATGCAGATGGAGACAGAGCTTAGTCTCGAAAGGCAGATAAGTAGCCTTATGCAGATGATGACGGAGGTAGAGCTTAACCTCGGAAGGCAGAAAAGTAGCCTTATGCAAAATACAGATGGAGACAGAGCTTAGTCCCGAAAGGAAGATAAGTAGCCTTATGCAGATGATGATGGAGGTAGAGCTTAACCTCGGAAGGCAGCAAAGTAGCCTTATGCAAAATGCAAATGGAGACAGAGCTTAGTCTCGAAAGGCAGATAAGTAGCCTTATGCAATGCAAAAATGCAGATGGAGGTAGAGCTTAACCTCGGAAGGCAGAAAAATAGCCTTATACAAAATGCAGATGGAGACAGAGCTTAGTCTCGAAAGACAGATAAATAGCCTTAGGCAGATGATGATGGAGGTAGAGCTTAACCTTGGAAGGCAGAAAAGTAGCCTTATGCAATGCAAAAATGCAGATAGAGACAGAGCTTAACCTCGGAAGGCAGAAAAGTAGCCTTATGCAAAATGCAGATGGAGACAGAGCTTAGTCTCGAAAGGAATATAAGTAGCCTTATGCAGATGATGATGGAGGTAGAGCTTAACCTCGGAAGGCAGAAAAGTAGCCTTATGCAAAATGCAGATGGAGACAGAGCTTAGTCCCGAAAGGCAGATAAGTAGTCTTATGCAATGCAACGAATGTAAAAGGGAAATTAGTAGCAAGATCTCTTAGATGATAGCTGATTATGACAATATGACTGCTGGGAAGATTGTGTACGAATATCAATTGCGGGCAAGTGTTGATTCTGAGAAGTCGCATTCTTGGGAAAGTATGCATACATAAATATACCTGGCGATATTACAAGTCGAGCACCTGCATCCAAAGAAAAATCATGAGTTCTGTAAAGGGGGAAAGGTTAGTTCGTCTTCCCCGGGCTCTTGGCGTTGTGCGTCATTGGGGTAGCGTTGCTAAACAACAGCAATTCAGATAATAGTTATGCATGATTTAGTGAATATAACGTAAACATATAATCGAAAATAGTTTTCTTTATATGAACCAACGACTACGACGTGGTCCAAGACATTGCAACCTCTTTCGCTCCGGAATTTTGAGGGTCCTCCTCAAAATTCTGCCCCAGTTTGCTGAGCGGACATTTCTGACAGCTGTGCTGAATGACCAAAAGAAATCATCTTTGGAATTTTGAGGGTCCTCCTCAAAATTCTGCCCCAGTTTACTGGGCTGACGCTTCTGGCAATGCATGGACTACAATCAACTTCGGAATTTTGAGGGTCCTCCTCAAAATTCTGCCCCAGTTCCGACAGTGGGGGGGAGGGAAATGGGGTTTTTATTAAATTATGACCGAACCCATAGGGCTGCCTACTTATCCCCTCTTAAACAGGAATCTGGTCAGGCATAGTTCAAATTACATCATTACGGGAATTATAAGTGGCTACAAGTAATATCGTTTCACTGCGTCTGAATTAATTGGCTTCGGCCAGACTTCTCCATCCATTTCCGTAAGAATAAGGGCTCCTCCGGTTAGAACCCGGTAAACCATGTACGGACCCTGCCAATTGGGAGAGAACTTCCCCTTGGGTTCATCTTGATATGGGAATATTTTCTTCAACACCAGTTGCCCCGGTGTAAACTTCCTTGGCTTAACTCTTTTGTTGAAGGCTCGGGACATTCTGTCCTAATACAACTGACCATGGCAAATTGCATTCATCCTTTTCCCATCTATAAGGGCTAACTGCTCGTAGCGACCTTTTACCCATTCTGCATCATCCATCTCTGCTTCTTGTATGATCCTTAAGGAGGGAATTTCTACCTCGGCGGGGATGACCGCCTCTGTACCATAAACCAGCATGTAGGGAGTTGCTCCGGTCGATGTGCGCACTGTGGTGCGGTATCCCAATAAGGCGAATGATAATTTCTCATGCCCTTGTTTGTACCCTTCGACTATCTTCCTTAGTATCTTCTTGATATTATTGTTGGCGACCTCCACAGCTCCATTCATCTGAGGCCTATAGGTTGTAGAGTTCTTGTGTTTGATTTTGAATGTTTCACACATTGCTTTCATCAAGTCGCTGTTGAGATTGGAACCATTATCGGTGATGATTGATTCCGGAATTCCGAACCGACAAACAATGCGGTCGCGGACGAAATCTGCCACAACCTTTTTAGTGACCGCCCTATATGATGTCGCTTCGACCCATTTGGTAAAATAGTCGATTGCTACTAAGATGAACCTGTGCCCATTTGATGCGGCAGGCTCGAGAGGTCCGATAACGTCCATTCCCCAAGTGGCGAATGGCCTATCCAAATACACAATATAATTTTTCGGTGAAGGATGTTCAACTGACCACCCTTAATCAACTGTAGTTCCACTCCTAGGTAAGGGATGAGCATCTGGACAGCCCGGATTAGATATAAAAATATATCGAAGTAATCTGTAACAGATCAAATCGATACAAGTCTGTTAATTACCACGTTCTTTACGTTTTTTTTTTTTTTTGTGTAAAAAATATATATCAAGAAAAAAGAATATTTTATCACATACTTTCAGATGTTTGGATGGTAATCTTAGGGTATAATATTTGAGCTTCAAAAAGCTTAATTAAAATGCTAGTCTTATGTACATAACTTTGCAAAAATGATTGGTTAAACTTAATATATTATTAAATTAGGTTCTTAAAAGATGAATGCCTATCATATCTCTCTTTATTTAAAAAAAAAAAAGGAAAGTGGAGGAGGAAATTAGGAGGTAGTGAATCGAACTATCACCAACAAGATCAAAATTAAGGTAGCAAACAAAGTGAACCACTAAGAATCTTAGGGCCTATCGATTCCTGATTAATTTCATAAGTTAACTGAAATATATTCTATTGAATGACTTTTGCATTATCTAAAAAAATCATATCCTTTAAATCGAGGGTAAATTTATGTTTCCAAAATTCTAGCAATGAGTCATCATTTTCAAGGACAGATTCAGGATTTAAACTCTTCAAATTCAACCTTTAAGGCACCTAGCATTGACCTCATAATATTTTTAAAACTAGTTTTAGCGTACGTGCATTGCACGTATTATGCAACGTCAAATTTAATTTGTTAGTTATAGAGTATATGTAAGTATAAATATTTTATATAAGAGATACAGGTATGTTATGATATATGTTTGTAGTGTATGTTCCCTTCCGTCACTATGCTTTTGGTATATGTGAAAAATCATGTAGTGGCAAATACAATTTAACTTTTGTAATTGTTTGACAGTGTGATTTAAATCAATGCAAATCAAAAACATATCCGAAATTCTTTTGAACAAATTGATTTTTTAAATAAAAGTATATTTTTATTCATTTATTTATAATTAGGAATAGTAGTCCAGTAACACATTCAATCAGAATTTCGATGTAAAATTCTAATTTGTATTTGTGCAATAACAAATTCTAAGAGATAATTTTGTATCGTTTTTAGAATTTGAATGAATTAGAATAACGTTTAGACTTTTAACACCTAATAACACTTCCACTTCCAGATATTTAACATAAATAATTGGGATATTTATGCAAATAGGTCATATCAAGTCCCGTAGCTCTAGCTGTTGTTGTGAATGTTTCTTTTAATTTTTCGAGCAAACACATCTGCATCGCACTATAAAAAAAAGTTATATGAAACGTGTCATACAATATTTATTAAAAAAAAATTCAATAGCTTTATATAAGATAGAGCAGGACTAAACATTGGAATATGAACTCCTGACGAATATTTTGTAGCTAAAAGGAAGACAATAATTAAGCTCTTCACTCATGAAATCCCAGTCATGTACCGGAATTTAAGTTCAATTCTTTGAATTCAAAGTGATAACTTCTTTCAAGGCTACCCATGGATATATTATAAATTAATATGAAAAGATTAATTTAGCAAAACTACTCTTTTTATATCAAGTCCTTCGTACGTAGTTATATACTTCCAACAGGCAAGAGTCAAGATAATTTTATGCTTGAAAAGTAAATGCACGATGTTTTGTGAGAGACAAAATGGTGATACTTCACTACAAATAACTTAATACATAAAATAATAATGGAATTACATACATTAATTCATATTGTTGTTACGAGTGTCCTCTTTAACTCGCCAAAGATCTCCTTACCAATATGCTCTATGCAACCCGCATTGTTCCTGCAAATTTCAATTCAATTATAGGGTAATTAACCGGAGTCAAACTAAATCTAATAAATACCGTTATTCATCAGAGGAATCTTATTAATTAGGTACTTGTCACACTAAATTTTATAAAGATACAATCAATACTGAAATATCTCAAGTAGTCTGATCTCAAATATTGAATTTGGTTAGCTGAATTGATTAACAAGTTACACACAAACACACACCCTACAAATACTCGTCCTCTAACTACATAAAATCTTGTGTTTTCATTAGTATGCAAGATATATCGAGAATAAACGAATTTAATTAGTACTGTGATTGAGATTGAACGTACCGCAGAATGTTTAATTAAGAAAACAATACAATGTAAGGACTCCAATTGAAATTAATATTCAGTCGTACAATTTGCTTATCATGAGAATAAAAGTATTTTTCTAATTCATCAATGCCTAGAAGAACCATGTAATAATTTGCCTCCCTTGAATCTTGCACGATGCTCTTTATGACTTCATCTAAATGAGTTATTGGTGTCACAATTAGCTGTCATGCAAATGAAGTCATAAAGATTCCTCTGATGAATAACGATATTTATTAGTTTTAGTTTGACTCCAATTAATTATGCTATAATTGAATTGAAATTTGCAGGAACATTGCGGTTGCATAGAGCATATTATGCAATAATTGACTCCGGTTAATTATGCTATAATTGCATGACTTTCATGGAACAAAGTCTCAACCCTAGCGTAAAGGACAAAAACAACAAACGTACTTTAAATAAGGAATGGTTTATACAAGTTAACTTTTTGTCACGATCCTAAAACTGACCCGATCGTGATGGCGCCTATCGTGAAACTACGCCAGCCGACACAATTTCCGAATTAACCATCATTCAATAAAAGTCATTGTTTCAGTCTTTAATTAATCAATATCTCATAATGTAAGTCTAAATGAACAGTGCAGAATAAATACACAAGCCCGACATTGGGGTGTCACAAGTCACGAGCATCTACTAAGGTCTGAATACAACACCTTTTATACTTTCTGACCCAGGATTTTCGCACCTGCGGTCCTTTACTCACTGAGTTGAAGTACTCACTTTACTCCTTGCAATCTGTGTGCAGATTCAGGCGCTTCAGGTCCCGCTAACGAGTGTTGATTCTTCCAGCTCAGGCAGATTTGGAGATTCACTAGATAGTTGTTCGACGTTCATAGCCCATGTAGCCCATGCTTCTCCCTATATCTCATTTTCTCTTATTTTAGTTCTGTAATAGACTATGTAGACTCTTCCTGTTTTTGTAATGACCCGACCGGTCGTTTTGAGCTTTTGCACTTCGCTCGCCAGTTCTCGGGCATGACTAGCCCCGTGTGATGTATTATGACTTATGTAAATCTTTGGTTTTGTTCAGGGTAACCGGAATGAATTTTGAAGAAATAGTTCTCAGTTTGAAGCTTAAGATTTGAAAGGCTTGACCAAGATTTGACTTGTTCGTATATGATCTCGGATCATAATTTTTATGATTTGGTTAGCTCCGTTAGGTGATTTGGGACTTAGGAGCGTGATCGGAATGTGATTTGGAGGTCCGTGGAAGGTTTAGGCTTGAATTGGCGAAATTGGAATTTTAACATTTTCCGGTTGATAGGTGAGATTTTGATATATTGGTCAGAATGGATTTCTGGGAGTTAAAGTAGGCCCGTTATGTCATTTGGGATATGTGTGCAAAATTTCAGGTCATTCGAACATGGTTTGTTAGACTTTTTGATTAAAAGAGGAATTAGGAAGATTTTGGAACCTTAGACTTGAATTCAATGTGATTTGATGGATTCGATATTGTTTGAGGTATTTCGAAGATTTGTATAAGTTTGGGTAGTGGTATATGACTGGTTAGTGCTTTTGGTTGAGGTCCCGGGGGCTTCGGGGTGATTTCGGATGGTTGGCGGAAGGTTTGAAGTTGAGTTGGGATAACTAAAGCATATTGTTGCTATCATATCTGCACCTGCAGTTGGGAGGCCGCAGGTGTGATGCTCGCAGAAGCGAAAGGCAACCGTAGATGCGGCCAAGAAGAAAATCATCAGGAACTGCAGAAGCGGTGAAGTGGGCGCACCTGTGGTAGCGCAGGTGTGAGTTTTTAACCGCAGATGCGGAAATGGCCATTTAAGTGAAAGTCGCAGATGCGGTGGATTAGGCTGCAAAAGTATGAATACTGGATTAAAGGACTTTTAACTGACTTCTTCATTCAGCTGTTGTTTTTGATATTCTCACTGTTTTAATAGAGAACTGCGTAGTGTTTTACGAGTTTTCTTTCCTTCAGTCATTATTTATTGCTATTACTCACTGAGTTGGAGTACTCACTTTACTCCCTGCAGCATGTGTGCAGATACAGGTATCACGGAGGCATAGTTTGAGCTTTCTACTGTTGTTCAGCTTATTCCGGAGTCATCAAGGTAGCTGCATGGCGTCCGCAGGACCCGATTTCTCCCCTTATCCTCTTTATTTTCCGCATTTTAGACAACTCTATTTATAGGTTGCTACACAGACTTGTATTAGAGGCTCTTGGCTCGTGACACCAGATCGGTGGGATTTATATGGATATTTTATGGACTTTCCATACTGTTTATCTACTACTACAGAGTTATAATCATGTTAATTTGGCATTAAATCCTATTAATTGGTAATGAATTCTACATAGGGCTTGCCTAGCATCGTGTTGGACGCCATCACGACCGGGGATTGGGGCCGTGACAGAAAATGACTCTCTATAGCCCCTCAAAATTTTAATAGCCCATGTTTTTCCCTATGGACACGAAATTTCCCTCCGGCCCAAACATATTACATCTAATAGCCTGAAATGTGTATTTGTATATATTTTTGTATAGTGACAATCTATTTTGTATATTTTTTGTATAGTGACGGTCTATTTTGTATATATATTTTGTATAGTGACAGTTTATTTAGTATATATTTTGTATAGTGATAATTTATTTTGTATACATTTTATATAGTGACAGCCTATTGTATATAAATTGTATAGTGACAGTCTATTTAGTATATTTTGTATCGTGACAGTCTATTTAAGAGGAAAATGTTCGCATTTGCGAACTTGCTGCTGCCGCTTTTGCGAAGGCAAAGTCGTATTTGCGACTCAGTGTGTTCTGGGCTACATTGGGATCTGCGAAGGAATGGTCTGCATTTGCGAGTGGCATGGGTTCGCATTTGCAACAAAAAATATCGCATTTGCGATGACTGACCTTCTGATAAGAGCTCGCATTTGCGACCTCATTCTTGCATTTGCGATGTTCACAATTGCGAACAAATATCGCAGTTGCGACATCCACAACTGGTAAAAGAGGGGGGAAACGGGATTTAGCTCATTTCTTTCGAACTCTCAACCTTAAACACCCTAGAGGCAACTTTTCCAAGAGGTTTCTTCTTAAATTTATTGGTAAGCAACCCTAATCTATTTCCTTTCAATTACCATTACTTTTCAAGTGATTTCAACATTAAATATAGGATTTCCATGGTAAAAAAAAATAGGAAATTTGGAAAGACTTGGAGGTTTTTGTAAAATCGAGATTTAGACCTCAAATTGATGTTGGATTTCGAAACTAATTACATAACCAGGCTCGGGGGTGACTGGGTAATCGGGCTTTGGTCTGAATCTCAGGTTTTGACCAAGCATGCCCGGGGTTGACTTTTGATGGCTTTTTATGGAAAAGAGTAAAGATTTTAACCTTAAGTATTGTAATTGATTTCCCTAGCATGGTTTTCTGTTATTGAGTTGATTTTGGTTAGATTTGATTGGTTTGGAGGCAGATTTTAGAGAAAGGCCCCGGTTGAGCTTTGATTTGATTGTGGAGTAAGGTAAGTGTCATGGTTAACCTTGACTTGAAAGATTAGGATTTGTTTGCCTATTTGCTACGTGATTAACTTGTGGGTACAACGTATATGTGAGATGACGAGCATTTATGCATTGTTGTTGGGATAAAACATGCGGGTGGAACTTGTTTCCTTGTGATTTGGTACCTTTTACTTATGATATCCATGCGTAGGTTATATTATTACTTATTTGATCATTCCTTCCGTAATTATTGCTTAGTTAGTAATTTTTGAGTACTTTGGAAGTTGAAGTTTAGTATCTTGGCATCATATTTGACGTTAAATACATTCTCCGCGTTTTTTATCTCTCAAATTTATATTATCTTTACTACATGATAAGGAAGAGTGTTAAAGCACGAAGGGTGATGTTGTGTCATTGCATTTATCTCATTTATTGATTAATACATAGAGATGAAGAAAGTTAAAGCACGAATAGTGATGTCGTGTCGTTTATATCATTTATTCATTGTTACTTGGTGAGATCGAGAGTGAAAGTACAAAGGGTGATGTCATGCCATTCTTCTCAATTATTCATTATTACATCAGTAGATCGAGAGTAAAAGTATGAAAGGTGATGCGTGCCATTTCGTTTTACTTACATCATCATTTTATGGTAAGGATGAGAACAAAAGCACGAAGAGTGATGCAATGCTATTCTTATACCATTTGTTTATCTGACTTCATTGGTTGATGAGTTATTTGGCTATCACGTGATGTCATACCTGTCGTAGTTATCATATCTTTTCCCCCTTTCGCATGTCCCCTCCCAATTGTACATTAATAATCTCTATTTTGTTGTTTTGTGTGTGTGTGTGTGTGTGTGTGTATATATATATATATATATATATATATATATGTATGTACATTTTTAATTATGTGAGTGTCATGTCAATGCCTCGTCACTACCTCATCGAGGTTAGGCTCGACACTTATGGAGTACATTGGATCGGTTGTACTCATACTATATTTCTGCACTTTTTGTGCAGATTTTGATATTGGTACCAGGGGTGCATGAGCTCGGATCATTGCATTCAGAGGCTTGAGGTAGATCTATTGGCGTCTACAGATCTTGGAGTCCGCCCCCTCCCCCTCCCTCTTTATTGTTCATTTCCTTCGAAATATTTATATTTATTTCAGACTCTGTTGTAGAACTTCTAGTTGCTCGTGTACTCATGACTCCTGATCTTTGGGAGTAGATATTATTATATGACTTATGCTGGTGTTGCAGTAGATCGAATTTCTATCTCTCGTTATTTATCATCATTTGTTTAAATTTTTAAAATTTGGCTATTTTACTATCTCACGCCGACTTGCCTAGCAAGTGGATGTTAGGCACTATCACAACCCCGAGGTTGGGATTTCGAGTTGTGACAAGTTGGTATCAGATCACTAGGTTGCCTAGCACTCACGAGTCACCCGCAAGCTTAGTAGAGTCCAGAGGATTGGTACAGAGACGTCTGTACTTATCTTCCAGAGGCTATGGGGTTTAGGAAAAACTTCACATTATTTTTTCTCTATCGTGCTATTTTATTCTATTATTGATGTTAGAACCATTCTATTTTTGTTTTCTCGCAAATTGCAAGAACCCGCACCGCATCTACAACCGGACAAAAGTCGGATCCCCTAGTGGTAGCTACGACCATGGGCCAAGCAGAAGCACCCGCAGTGGAGCCTCAGGTAGATTTTGAGGAGGAGGTTCCAACTTAAACTGTACCCGTTGGACTAGCTCACGTTCCGGAAGGGTTCATAGCCATTCCAGTGCTTCAGGATGCTTTAGTCCATTGGTAGGACTTATGGAGAGTGTGGCCCAGACCGGTATATTCCCGGTGGCACCAACCATCTCTCAGGTTTGGTGAGGAGTACAGACTGCTGCTATGCACACCTTGGAGCATATGGCTCCTTAGTATCAGACTCCACCAGCCCCACCAGTTGGGGTGGTTCAGCGATTGTTGCGGCACTGGCCAGTGATAGACCTGCTATGTCTTCTGAGGCTTTGTTGAGGTTGGACATGTTTACCAAGCCGTTTGGAACAACTCTTGGCACATTCAAGAACGAACGTATATTTAATTGAGGGAGAATGTAAAGACCCAACCGGTTGTTTTGAACTTTAGCATTCCATTCGATGGTTTGAGACTTTGAGTAGCTTCATATTATGTAGTATGACTTCTCTGTATGGTTGATTTTGATTTTCGAGTGGTTCGAGAGTGATTTGGAAGAATGATTCTCGTTTTAGAGGCTTTAAGTTGGAAGAGTTGACCAATGTTTGCCTTTTGGGTAAACGGACTCGGAATCAGGTTTTAATTATTTCAATAGGTTTTTATGATGATTTTAGACATGCCCAAAAAGTTTGGTTAAATTTCAATGAGTTTTGGATAAGTTTGGGTTGCATGGTGATTTTTTCGGTTTCGACGTTGATTTGAGCATAAAGGTTATCATATTGAGCAAACGGCCTTTGATTAGTTTTTCGACTAAACCATTATATTTGTGTCGTAATTTGAAATCCTAAAAACTAAAATCATCAAGTTTCAACATCGTATGAAGAATTTATGGTTATTTTACTAAGAATTTAGTTGCTAGATTTTTTCAGATGAAATACGAAATTGCCACTGAATTCCTATTTAAAAATCTGTACTATTTCCAAATATTGAAACCAACATAACTCCTTCATTATAAGGTCAAATGGTATTCAAAATTCTAACTTGACTAGAATTTCACAAGGAATCCATTAGAGGCATAAAAAATGAGTTTTGGTATCATTTGTCACAAGAAACGAGGTAGAACAACTAGGTGAAATATATAATATCGAGGGCTTGTTCATTTGATCATATTTTAGGTTGGGGAACTCAGATTTGGGCGATTTTGGAGACGAGTATTACCACATGGATTGGGGTAAGTGTTCTATACTCGGCTTTGGTTATAATTTATGAATCCATCTTCGTTTTTGGCATTTGATTGATGATTTCAAAGTGAAATTTGGCGGTTTTTGTCTAAAATTTCATAAAGTGATTTTTTGAGTTTTGAACATCAATTCAGAGTTGGATTTGAGTGACAATAGTATGGTTGGAATCGTAATTGAATGGTTTTCAGATTTTGTGAGTTTCGCCGTATTTCGAGGTGTGGGCCCAGGTTTGACTTTTTGGTTGACTTTGGACTTTTGATTAAAGATTCGAACTTTATCGATTGGGTTTGTTTCCTTTGGTATTATTTGATATTCTTGAGTTGTTGTTGGCTAATTTTGAGTTGTCTGGAGGTCGGTACACTAAGGTCATTATTGTTGTTGAGTTATTTGCTTAAATTAAAATTACATAGTCAATCATATTCATTCATTTGCATATTGTATCTCAGTCTTTCTTATCATTGTTGTCACTTCATATTATCATTGTTTGGGCTGATTAACAAGAGATTTGTGATTCATAGAGACTCAATAGACTGATAATTGAGATTTGGGATCGGGCTGCACGCCGCAATAAGTTTTATTGATTCATAATGGGATCGGGTTGTACACCGTAGCAGGTTTTATTGATTCATTATGGGATCGGGTTACACGTCGCAGCAAGTATTATTGATTCATGATGGGATCGGGTTGCATGCCTCATAAAGTATTTTTGATTCATGATTGGATAGGGTGCACGTCGCAGCAAGTATTATTGATTCATGATGGGATCGAGCTGCGCTCCGCAGCAGGTTTTATTAGCGCTTG
Source organism: Nicotiana sylvestris (assembly GCF_000393655.2). Lineage (NCBI taxonomy): Eukaryota > Viridiplantae > Streptophyta > Magnoliopsida > Solanales > Solanaceae > Nicotiana > Nicotiana sylvestris. The sequence goes on along the minus strand of NC_091067.1, from coordinate 12,950,246 downwards.
GGCAGGATCTGCCCCTGCGAAGTCTAACATAACAACAGTAAGTGTAGGTACCGTACAATGCTGAGTGGCTAAGTGTGTTGAGTGATTGAGCATGATAAGTGGGAGTACAGGACAGTGAGATTGAGTAATCTGAGAGTGTGAGTACATAAGTGTCACGCCCTAAAAACTGATGAGCGCGACCGGTGCTCAACCGAGTAAACCCGACTGTGCAAGCATGTTAGGTTTTACTCTACCCAAACTAATTCATGAATAAGGAGAAGATGGACTCCATTAATCATACTTTGAACACATATCATTAACGACTTCCATTTCATTTCCATTAGCAGCTTCATTCATAATTTTCAAAAAAAATATTACAAGTTTTATACATCTTTGCCAAATATGAATATTTCTAATTCAATTCCCCATTACCAAACTCCAACCACAACCTGTCTACGGAGCCTCTAAATAAAATTGAAGAATAGTATGGAAATGCTGGAAACAAGGCTCCGGCTATACCTCAAATACAAACTACATGATAAACAGATGAAACAGGACCCCAAAATGAAGTGGGGCTCATCAAGTCAGCTGAAAGGATGATGCAGCACTAGCTGCGAGCAACACTACCTGCTATAGAAACACCTACATCCATTTAAAGACGTAGCACCCCCAGCAAAAGGAACGTTAGTGCCATCGAATAGCACTAGTATGTATAACTAAACACCATCTCATTAGAAAGAACAACCATACAAGGACAAAGAAATCATAAGGATTCAACAAAAGCTTTAAACAATCACTATATCATCAAATAAAAGGAATCACATAGCTTTCACATAATTTTCATAGTTTTAATTTGGGGTTTTTAATATTGTTCATCATCATTCACAATACCACCACTTTCTTGAGCGGAGTCCGATCACGACCTGATCGGCTAAGCCGTCTTATAAGACGTTACCCTTATTTCATTCTCACTTTCCAATTTCAATTATCATTACATTACCACCATGTGTGTATAACACGGCATTTGATCACGGCCCGATCGGCTAAGCCGTCTCACCAAGACGTTACCCTTTTTCGTTAACCATCTCACTTCAATCTTGGCTTCACATGTATCAGTTCATCGGCACTTGGGGCCACAATTATCACATCATGTCCACTTTTAATACAAACATTGCAATTTAGGATAACAAGTACAAACAAGAGCAATTCAAGTGTAAACATAGATAAAATTTCACATAGTTGGCATGACAATCTCAGTTTAAATCCTGACATTGAGGTCTAGGCATTCCAACACATGGTTTATATTCTTCACACATCTTTAAATTAGCAAGAATAATATATTAAACATATTGAGGCACCCTTATCACGTATACACAGTTGCAAAACCAATTCATGTGAAATAATAATCAATTCATCAATCCAATTTCAGCCTTACCACATTTGCACATACACCAACGGGGCTCGATTTCTAATAAAAGAGGGTTTTAGCCATACATACCTCAAAGAGCTTTCCCTTAAGTTTCTACAATACACCAACATCTCTAGCTATAACAATCTATAAGGAGATAGTGGAAATCAATTAATAATTAGGAAGATTACCCATGGTGTAACTCTCTTAGGAATTTAATCAAACACCTAACATGTGAAGTAGACTACAAGGTTTAGAAATATCAATTCCTTCCTACCTTAACCAATTTTAACATGAACTACCCATATTAGTTCTTTAACATCACATACTACAACTTAGTCCCACATGCATGGCCTATTTCTAACCCTCATAACATATTTGAACATTTAACTTCTTGCATGAAATTTTGGAAGTAGGACTTACCCGGATGGACGACAATCTATGGTTATCTTCCTTGATTCTTGAAGACTTGATAAAGATTTGGATGATTATGAAGCTAGGCCCCTCCTTTCTCTCTCTATATGCTCTCATCTCTCGCTAAAATCAGTAGAAAATGACCCCAAATGAAGCCCCTAAACCTATTTATAAAAATGGGGTAAACCCCCGAAACCGGGTCTGCGATTGCAGAATGGACCGAAAAACAAGAATGTGGGCCGCATAATTCATCGCAAAATAGGTACCCAAAACTGGGCAACACTGGCCCATTCTGCGATAGATCTGCAATCGCAGAGTCAAGAATGCGACATATTTGCGATCGCAGATTCGACACAGGATCGCATTTTTCCAGTCTTTGGTAATTTGATCATAACTTTGTGTAGGAATGTCCAAATGACAAACAGTTTGAAGAGTTGGAAACTAGACTCGAATAACTTTCATATGATAGGTTGTTCATCACATAAAACCTTATATATATATAGATATGCTCGTTCAAAATCTGGACTAGTGCAAGTATCTTTGGAATCTTAGCCTATTATGAAATTTTCCCATTTGGATTACACTTAGGCCTCTCCTTGGACCCCACCTTACTTATTATAAGACTTATACACTTATTTACCAAATCCAATTGATGCCCATCATGTTAATAGCACATAAAACATTATAATTAGCCTACATGGCACCACGAAATCCTAAATTACTTAGCGAAATTTCCCGGGGCCTTACAATGAGTTCATTACTGTGATGCATTGCATTCGACATACATACTTGACATACATGCATAAAGATGCGTTTCCTCGTACTACCCGATTTTGTTACATTCATGATTTCACATGCACCTTGACATATAGGCATAGAGATGTACTTTCTCATGCTATCTAAGAATGAAATATCTTATATGTCGTTGAAAGTTTTTTGGGACAAATCATAGTTTTTCTGATTTACTCATATTTTGGTAATTTCGGTGAAAATTTTGGGTTTTACTGTTTTACTTGAAAAGCATGTCTATTTTCCCGTAGCTGTGAATGAGCTGAGTTTCACATCTTTGAGTTATTACTTGTGCTGCTTTCATTATTGTTATGAGTTTTTCTTGGCTATTGGTGTTGGACTCTAATCGTTGTCTAAGATCGTCAATGCTTTTAACCTAAGGTTAGGTTTATTACTTATTGAGTACATGGGGTCGGTTGTACTCATACTATACTTCTGCACCTTGCGTGTAAATTTTGGAGCTGATGTTGCTGCGAGTGGTGAGAGATGGCACTGAAGATGTACATGTGTTCCAATTATAGCTACCTCATGTTCTTGGTATCTTTAGATTTATAAACCTGTTTATGTATATTTCGAACAGCTGATGTATTTATTTCATACCATTTTTGTAAACTCTAAGTCTTAGAAGCTCATGATTTATACTACCATTCCTTGGAAAATTATATAAAATTTAGTTATTTCATTTTTTACTCTTATCATTATTATTATATCATGGTTTATTATTAATTGGCTTACCCAGTGGGATGGGTTAAGTGCCATCACGATTTGTAATAACTTGGCCAGTTGTTTTGAGAATTAGCGCATCGATCCCCTATTAACTGCTTCCTTGTTATCTATTGCTGCTATTGTGGCTTGTCGGGATGATTCATTTTATGTTTCGGAGTGTTTTGGGGCACTTAGTCCCTAAATGGGAGCATAAGTCTTAAGATTTGGACCATAGTCGGAACAGTATGAAGATAGCTCCGAAATGAACTTCTGTCAATTCTATTAGCTTCGTGGGTGATTTTGGGCTTAGGGGCATGTCCAGATTGTGTTTTGGAGGTTCGTAGCTTATTTAGGATTGAAATGGCGAAAGTTGAATTTTTGAAGTTTTGGACCGGTAGTGGAATTTTTGATATTGGGGTCGGAATTCGATTCCAGTAGTTGGAATAGGTCTGCAGTGTTGCATGTGACTTGTGTGCAAAATTTAGGGTCAAACAGACATGGTTTGGTTGATTTCAGCATCGGTTGTCGAATTTGGAAGTTTCAAGTTTATTAAGTTTGGATTGGAGGGTGATTTGTATATTTAGCATCGTTGGATGTGGTTTGAGAGACCTACTAAGTTCGTATGGTGTTTTAGGACTTGTTAGTATGTTTAGTTGAGGTCTCGGGGGCCTCGGGTTAGTTTTGGGTACTTAACGGACCAAGATTTGAATGTATGTTGTTGAGAAGTCTTCAGACTTCTGGTGTTTTCGCACCTGCAGTAGGGAGGCCGTAGGTGCGGGATCGCATGTGCGGAGGGAGAAGCGCAGAAGAGGAAAAATGGAGTAATGCTAGGGGTCGCATGTGCGAGGTTCATTCCGCATTTGCGATGCCCGTAAATGCGGTGAAAAGACCGCTGAAGCGGTAAAAGACCGTAGAAGCGACCAAAAAGCCGTAGGCGCGCACACGCAGGTGCGACCCTCCATTCCAAAGATGCGGACCCAGCTTTCTTAAGTGAAATACGCACCTGGAATAGAATTTTGGCAGATGCGGTGGGTCCCTCGCAAAAGCGAGACAGTAAAAGGGCCAAGTGGAGGGTTTTATCCCATTTTCAATTTTAGAACTTTAAAAGCTCGGATTGGGCGATTATTTGAGGGTTTTTCAGAGAAAGCTTTGGCTAACGATTCTTAGCTCCTCTATGGTTATATTACACTAATCTAGGGTTGATTTCATCATCTAATTAAGGAATTTGGTTGAGAAAATTGGGGGGAAATTGTAGAAGTTCTTCAACTAAGAATTTGGTTTTTGATTGGGATTTTGACATCGAATTTGGATAATTTTTGTACGAGTGAACTCGTGAGTGAATGAGTGTTCATAATTTGTGACTTTTACCCGATTCCGAGGCGTGGGCCTGGGGAGGATTTTTGGGCATTTTTCTATTTTCTTGCCTTAGCTTTGATTTCATTAGCTAAACTAGTTGTTTGTAGCTATATTAACATTATGTAATTGATTTGGCTAGAATTGGGCCATCCGGAGCCGGATATTCATGGAAAGAGCATTATTTCGGATTGATTTAAGCTTGGTTTGAGGTAAGTGACTTGCCTAACCTTGTGTGGGGGGACTCCCCTTAGGATTTGGTACTGTTTGATATATATATAAGCACTGTGTATGCAAGGTGACGAGTGCGTACACGGGCTATTTATTGAAAAACTCCATTTTTATTAAGTAAAATATCTGTTTTCCTTAAATTGAGCTACACTAGCCTATATAATTATCCTGTTTAGTTTAGAAAAACATGCCTATGTACCTTAACTGCCTATCTGAATTCTGTGTAGCATGTTTAGTGAAATTTCTCGTTCTTCCTTGACTCAGACTTAGCCTAAATTGTGGTTTTCTTGTTGTAATTGTTATTTCTGTAGTTGAGTTGCATATTTACTTTAGGACTATGAAATGGTATTCCTATAGACCCCCCTGCATATTTACTGTGGGGCTATAGAACGGTATTCTAGTAGATCCACTGCATATTTACTTTGGGACTATCGAACGGTATTCCGGTAGATCCTCCTACACATTTACGTTTGGGACTACGGAACGGTATTCTGGTAGATCCCCCTGCACATTTACGTTTGGGACTACGGACGGTATCCTGGTAGATCCCCTGATGTTATCTCTGCGTTGGAGCTGTTGTTCTTCTATGCATACATTCTTGTTAAATTTCAGTATTTATTTTTACTGCGATATCTCATTCTGTTATATTTTATTATATATATACCAGTAGGGCCCTGACCTGATCTCGTCACTACTTGACCGAGGTTAGTCTTGGCACTTATTGGCTACGATTGTAGTATACTCATGCCCTCCCTTGCACATGTTTTTCGTGTACAGATCTAGGTACCATTTATCAGCCGCATTATCAGTGAGGCGAGCTAGTTGTAGAGACTTCAAGGTATATCTACCGCGTCGGCGGACCTCGGAGTCCTTATCTACTCTTCCCCCATATCAACACTTCCTTGTATTTCCTTTTGTTAGACTCTAGAGTATAGAAATACTGTTTTCTTTCTGTAGTTTGTGACTTACGATATTCCGGGTTTTGGGAGCGTATATGTTCTGTTCGAGAGTGATTATTGTATATGCCGAGCGGCATCTAAATTCCTTATTCAAATTTACATGTTAAATTGTTATTTTTCATGTTTTCGTCTTATTTCTGCAAAAATGTTAGGCTTACCTAGTCGTAGAGACTAGTTGCCTTCATGACGGTTCGCGGAGGGAGAACTTGGGTCGTGACAAGTTGGTATCAGAGCTCTAGGTTCATAGGAGTCATAAGTCACAAACCAGTTTATTAGAGTCTCGCGGATTGGTACGGAGACGTCTGTACTTATTTCCGGGAGGCTATGGAACTTTTAGGAAAATTTCAATTCATTTGATTCCTTTATCATGCAAAGTTATTGACTTCAAAATTCTAAAATTAGGTCTTCTATTCTCTCAAGATGGTGAGGACACGTGCAACCAGAGATGACTAGGCACCCGTGCCCCCTGCTAAAGCCGCTTGAGGCCGGGGCCGGGGTTGGGGTAGAGGTCGAAGACGCACACATGGTGCAGTCAGAGCACCTGAGCGAGCTGCCACAGAGGAGCCACCAGTAGCTCCAGTCAGAGCGTAGACACCTGAGATGCCTACTACTACTACTACTACTACTACTCTAACACTTTAGGAGACCCTAGCACAGTTCCTGAGCATGTTTGGTACATTAGTTCAGGTGGGGTTGATTCCTCTTGTACCAACTACTTCATATATCGGGGGAGGGACCCAGACTCCTGTCGCCCACACTCTAGAGTAGCGAGTTCACATTGGTCAGGTTCTAGGTATCATGGCGACACAGCCTGTGGTCCCATTTCAGCAGGTGGTAAGGATCGCTCACCGAGTAGAGAACAGGTAGGTCTAGGAGAGAGAGGATAGAAGAGGTTAGGAGAGAGAGAGAGAGTAAAGGGAGGCGATAAGACCTCATAGACCGGAGAGATCCACTGGTCCTTATTTTGGAGGCAGGGTATGACATGTAGAGGTTTTGTGGGTCAGCCAGTTCAGTTTGTGTTTTAGGCTTCGCACAATGTTTCAAGTGTTCGGAATCTGGGGTCTCAAAGTACCCATACCACACAGTTCCCACAGCTACATCAACATCGAGGTTGTTTTGAGTGTGGCGACACTTGCCATTTGGTGAGGATTTTCCCCAGACTTGGGAGGGGTGCACCTCCACACACTTCTCAGCCACAACGTGCTCCATAGGGTTCCCAAGCTATGATTACAGCACCAGCTACCACTCCACCTACTCAACTAGCTAGAGATGAAGGTCGGGTAGGTAGAGGTCGCCCTAGAGGGGGAGGCCAGGCCAGATACTATTCCTTCCTACTCATAGAGAGACTGTTACTTCCAATTATGTCATTATAGGTTTTGTTCCAGTCTGTCATAGATACACATCGGTTCCATTCGATCCAGGCTCCACTTATTCTTATGTGTCATCTTATTTTGCCCGCATTTGGGCATATCTCTGGATTTTTTGAGTTCCCCTATTTATGTGTCTACTCCTGTAGGAGATTATCTTGTTGTGAATCGCGTGTATCGGTCATGTTTGATCAGTCTTAGTGGTTTTGAGACCAAAGCCGATGTATTACTGCTCAGCATAGTAGATTTTAATGTTATCTTGGGCATGGACTGGTTGTCGCCCCTTTATGCTATTCTTAATTGTCACACCAAGACTGTGACGCTGGCTATACCAGGTGTACCGCGATTAGAGTGGAGGGTTACTTTAGATTATATTCCCAATAGAGTTATCTCATTTCTTAAAGCTTAGCGAATAGCTAAGAAGGCGTGTGACGCGTACCTAACTTATACGAGAGATATCAGTATTGATACCCCTTATAGTTGATTTAGTCCTACTAATGAGGAATTTCCTTGATGTGTTTCCAGCTGATATTCCGGGCATGCCACCCGACATAGATTTTGATTTGGGTATTGATTTGTTACTGGGAACTCAACCCATCTCTATTCCTTCTTATCCTATGGATCCTCCTAAGTTGAAGGAGTTGAAGGAACAGTGACAGGAATTTCTTGATAAGAGCTTCATTCAGCCTAGTATGTCACCTTGGGATGTTTTTATCTTGTTTGTAAAGAAAAAGGATGGTTCTATGCGTATGTGCATTGATTACTGCCAGTTGAACAAAGTTACAGTGAAGAACTGGTATCCTTTACCTCGTATTGATGACCTATTTGTTCAGTTACAGGTTGCCCGAGTGTTTTCCAAGATCGATTTGCATTTAGATTATCATCAATTGAAGATTCGGGAGCCAGATATCCCAAAGACTACTAGCAGGACTCGGTACGGTCATTACGAGTTTCTTGTGATGTCATTTGGGCTAACCGATGCCCCAGTAGCATTTATGCATTTGATACACAGTATATTCCGGCCTTATCTTGACTCGTTCGTTATTGTCTTTATTGACGGCATTCTGGTGTACACCCGTAGTCGGGAAGATCATGAGCAGCACCCGAGGATAGTGCTTCAGACCTTGAGAGAAAAGAAATTATATGCAATGTTCTCAAAATGTGAGTTCTAGTTGGATTCCGTGGCATTTTTGGGTCATGTAATATCGAGTGAAGGGATAAAGGTGGATCCGAAGAAGGTGGAAATAGTACAGAGTTGGCCCAGGCAGTCCTCATCTACATATATCCATATTTTTTCGTTTGGAAGGTTATTATCATCGATTTGTTGAGGGATTCTAATCTATTTCATCACCTATGACAAGGCTGATCCAGAAGGGTGCTCCGTTCAGGTGGACTGAAGAGGGTGAGGAGAGCTTTTAGAAGATCAAGACAACTTTGACTACAGCTCCAGTATTGGTATTGCCTTCGGGGTTGGGATCGTATACAGTTTATTGTGACGCGTCGCGAGTTGTCCTCTGTGCGGTGTTGATGCAAGATCGTATGGTGATTGCTTACGCCCAGGCAGCTAAAAGTGCATGAAAAAAATTATCCTGTCCACGACCTTGAGTTAGCTGCTATTGTTTATGCCTTGAAGATTTGGAGGCACTATTTGTACGGTGTCCCTTGTGAGATCTGCATTCACCGCAGTTTGCAGCATCTGTTCAAGCAGAAGGATTTTAATTTGCGTCAGAGGAGGTGGTTAGAGCTGCTTAAGGATTATGATATCACCATTTTGTACCACCAGGGGAAGGCCAATGTGGTGGCCGATACTTTGAGTCATCGGGCAGATAGTTTAGGAGGTTTAGCTTATCTACCAGCAACAGAGAGGCCCACGACGTTGGATGTTTAAGCCTTAGCCAGCCAGTTTGTGAGATTGAATATTTCTGAGCCTAGTCGAGTATTGACCTGTGTGGTTTCTCGGTCTTCTCTTTATGATCGTATCAGGGAGCGTCAGTATGATGACCTCCATCTGTTTGTCCTTACGGACACGGTTCAACACGGTGATGCTAAGGAGGTTACTATTGGGGATGATGGTGTATTGAGGATGCAGGGCAGGCTATGCGTGCCTAATGTAGATAGTTAGCGTGAGTTGATTCTTTAGGAGGCTCATAGCTTGCAGTACTCTATTGATCCTTGGTGGTGGTGGTAGTAGTTGATAATAGTGGGCGGTGGGAGTAATGAATGTGGATGATAGCATCTTAATGAAATTAAGTCTTTGTTATGGATCGTAATCATACAAACCTATTCAGACTCATTAATTAGTTGTAAAGTAAAAGAAACAAACACACTTAATGATTAAGAATTGAATGATTAAAATTCAGACTTTAAAAACAAATGCACTTAATGTATGACATCTGAATAATTAAGATTCAGACCTCCATTAAGTGCAAATAAATGAGGCCTAAATTAAGCATCTTAACAGAGCTTCAACTTCTGTATTAACTATAAAAAGAAATTGTTTAGTAAATAATTTATACATTTTATAAAACCAAATTAACATAAAAAACTTCTTATAATTTTAGGGTATTTTGTATTTTGTTATTATAGTTGAGAAATGAAATGAATTACAAAAATATTGTTATTAATTAGTAATATGCTTTGAATCAAATCTTATATCTTACAACACTTATAGTAAAAATACCACGAGCTAGCCAGTTTTCGAACTAGTAATTAAAAATAGCCAGCGTTTGCAAAATCATTGAAAAATAGCCACTATTTTGCTGCAACGTGGAAAGTTCCAACATAATATACTGGAGATTGGTGCACCTATGTAAGAACTTCCAACATATTATGCTGGAACTCCATCCAGCATAATATACTGGAGATTGGAGCACATGTGTATGAACTCCCAGCATATTATGCTGGACCGGTATGTTATGCTGGAACTCCAGTATATTATGCTGAAATTCTAGTATATTATGCTAGAATATTTTCCGGATTTTAAACAGTGTTTTCGCTCAAATTTATTTTTACGTGAAAAGTAGCTAAATTTCGATTACTTTTGAAATTGTGACTATTTTTCAATTATTACTTCCAAATTTGGCTATTTTTGAATTTCTCCTACACTTGTATGATCAAGTAATAAGTAGTAATCGAGAAGTTTAAGTAACAGTGTTTGGAACATTAATCATTAAGCCATTTGACATTTGATCCGCTGACGTTAGGTAATTGAAGTTAAAATTACTTAGTATCACAAAATTCTTAGCATTATCTCATGAATAATAACATGACAAAGAGAAAGTACATTACACATCCACACGCAAAATTATTATTTTCATATTTTTTTGAAATCACATAAAGTGACCGATTTCCTAATAAATTGCAAAATGGAAAAAAAAAAAAGAAAAGAAAAAGTTAAAATAAAGCAACAATGGGCTAGGATACTACTTTTCTTTGAAGTGATTGGACAATATTAAAACAAACTTTAAAAAAAAAAGATCGGAGATTATGAATTTACTAGCAACACTTCAATTGGTTATTTGTGCAAATCCAAATTAGGCCATGGTTAAATCATGTATTGTTTCTTTGCAGATGTTCTTTTGCAGCCTTGTTTGCAATCAGATTAAAAAGTATTCGTTCTCGAGATTTGCACCAACCCAATAATAATAACACGTATTTTCATATACAAATTTGTCACTAAATTATACTTAGTTAATTATGTACACGTCATCTCAACTTATAATATAGCCATAATAAATAATATAATTTAATATAAATATCAAATAACGAGTAAATTTTTATTGTTTTAATCATGGGTGTAAATGATTATAGTTAGGCATGTCATATCAAAGTGGGAAAACCATGTTGAGAGATCCTTGTAGCTGGAAAAAAAAAAAATAAAGAACTAAAATAATCGTCCACACAATTGCTCAAAAATAAAAATAACAGATAATTTATATATATATATATATATATATATATATATATATATATATATATATATATATTATTATAAAAGCACGAATAATTTATGCTAAATTTTGAACAACTAAAATATCCTCGAAATATTGATAGACTTTTATACCCTTAAATATTTGTATAATTTAAGAAACTAATGATAAATTACTTAATGATATAATTGTTTTTCGATTTAAACTACACATATATCGGCCCTACAAAGTCGATCCTACTTGAATTAGAAATGCACGTTCATAATTTCCTTTCTTTCTTCTATTTACGTTAGATGCGTATGCTGATATGCAATATCATCAAGTTGCATACATGGAGTTTTAACTTCTTTTTTTGGTATTGTGATTTATTTTTTATGTTTATCAGTGTTGATCTGATTGGTGAAGTTCTTTATTTTTATTTATTGTTGGATATTATTTAGCTATTAAAAATTTCCTTGTCTTTGCTTGAAGAATAATTTCAGATAATTTTTTAATTTCTCTCCCTAACTAACATAGTGCATGATAAGCATAGCTATATTTGATTGTTTGCATCACACAATATATTTAATTAGCCAAGCCAATAGTAAAAAATATTGTTGTTAGTTAGAAATATTGTTGTTAGTTAGCCAAAAAAAGATTTTCAAATTCCTCAGGGATAATGCCAAATATATCTTTACGGAATGGCCTCATCGATCTCTAATTCTTATTTGAGATTTTTTCCTAACTATACCATATATGAAGTCTTATTACCCTAAATGTGTATAGTTTGTTAATTACCCGTCCAGTCCACGTTTTACCTACAAATTTTGTACCATTCGACTATTAGGCATTAAAAGGACAGAATATTCCCTAAAAACGGGCTAAAATTAAGGAGAGAATCTTGGTGTTAATTGATTCTACATTAACTTCAATTTTTAAAAAGGGAAAGGAGATTTCTCATCTGCGTATTTTTCTCTAGAACTACAATTCAAATTCTCGAAAAAAAAGAACGAACAATTCAAATTTTCGAGTTTCAACAACTCAAAGTTGAAAAAATCTGTTCTTCCATATATTTTCCACCATTGATAGTCATTAAAAAGCTTGAAAGCTTTGAATTCAAATTTGGGTTTTCAAAATCATTATTTGTTTGGATTGGGTGTTGTTGTAAATAATTCGGAATATGTTTAGGAGTTTATATCTCAATTTTGAGGGATTTTGGTGAAGATTAGACTTGGTTTTGACTGAAGTTTAGATTGAAATTCGAAGAAGAAGAAGAAGAAGACGTATTTCCAGAAATTGTAGATAAATTGTAGTTAAATTGTAGAATTGTAGATATATTGTAGATAAATTGTAGATGAATTGTAGATTGGGAAGACTAAAACTTCTACAAATCTTCTACAATTATGTCGAAAATGCCAATTATGCTACAATTGAAATGAGAATTTGGATATTAAAATTCAATGTATCTATTTTGTAGATATCTTGTAGATAAATTGTAGATTATTTGTATTCTGATTGTAGATGCATTATTTTCTGTTTTCACAAATCCAAAACGACTAAAGCTTCTACAAAATCTTCTGCAAAAAACAGTCTACAATTTATCTACAATTTTTCTAATTTGACTACAATTTGACTACAAAATATCTACAAATTCTGGAAATATGTCTTCTTCCTTCTTCTTCTTCTTCTTCTTCTTCTTCTTCTTCTTCTTCTTCTTCTTCTTCGAGTTTCAATCGACTGTGTTAACCAGTAACCTTGAAGGTAATTAAGTGGAGAAGAAAGTGATGGTAATTGTGGGTGAGAAGAGATTGTACGAGAATGGGGGAAAAATTGAAGGTAAATCGTGGGGGGGGGGGGAAAACTGAAGGTAAATTGTAGGGTGTGTGGGGGTGGGAGGAGAGAGAGGCGGGTAAACGAAATAAAGTGAAAATACGGTCCTAAAATCACGCCTACAATAAATGAAGGAATAATTATACCCTTAATTTGAATTATGGTATATAAATGGTAATTTGGTATGCTTAAATGTAATTAACACAATCCTTAAACAATGAAGGTAATAAGGTTTGGTATATGGTATAGGTATGTAAAAATCCCTTCTTATTTTGTGTCACTAAATAATAGAGCCGTAAAAATGGGCTTGGCCCGTGAGGCCAGCCCAACCCAGCCTGCTATTTGGGTAGGGCTGGATTGAATTTTTTTTAGCCCATTTAAAACTGAGGCTTATAAGCCCGGCCCAAGTCAGTCTGTTAGCCCTTGAGGCTTGATCGAGGCTGGGTCTGGGCCGGCCCGTGGGCGAAAAATTAATTAAATTCAAATTTAAATATGGGATAATTTCACATAAATACAACTCACACATCTGACTTGCAACATAATAGCCCAGTTATAAATTTACAAATCTGTAGCCCAAAAATAGTCGGCTAATATTTGTAAAAAGAGTATTTTCTAGATTTTTTATTCGGCAACGGAGTTTAATCAGGATAATTATCTTATTTAGATGAAGTCATGAGATTTTCTAATTCTTCTGTCGTATAATTTCTCCCCCAATTTGTCTTTACTGCTGCAAGTTGTCCCCCAATTTTTCGTTGATTCTACTTATATGGTAAAATTTAGAAACAATTGTTGCAAGTTCGTGATTTGATAGAGAATCAACAAGAAAAGTAGATTTATACATGAATTATTCCAGAAAAAGGAAGAAAACATGAAAAAAAAATTAATTTGATTATACATATGCAGTACATGTATAATGATGTATAACTATGTATAAACTTGTATATGGAATGTATAATAATGTATATCAAAAGAATAAGAGAAAGAGAAGAAGAAGATAAGTGATGTTATGAACATATATATACATTTATATATAATTATATATATTTATACACAATTATACAATAATGTATAAGTGTGTATAAATAGTGGTTATACAATATTTATACCAGAACACATCTAATATTCAATATTACACCTCTATTTCAGTATCAAAATATCAAAAGAATTTTTTCAGAGGAAGTTAGATCTGAAAATTAAAGAGGAGAGAAGATGGAGATGGAATTGTTTTATAAAAGAAGATAAAACTGGAACATCATCTGAAGAATTTGAAAAATGTCTGAATACAACACAAGACCTCTTTTTCATTCTCCGGTGACTTTACTGACTTCATCGTCGACCTATTTACCTTGAAAATTGAAGGAAAAAAATGAAGGATGTCTGCAACAGTTCAACCTCTTTCCAGCAATTTGAGAAGAAACAAAAAATTATTAATGGACGATAAACGCATTTTGTCTTAAAAAAATTCACATTGCACAAAACAAAAGAGGACTGTTGCTATTACAGTATAGAAATAGCGATTTAGTCTCCTTGAGGAGATGTTTATTACAGTAATGGAAAAGGCCTTCCTGTTAGGTTGAATGAGAGAATGACTGCTGCTTCTAAAAGAGGAAGAAGCATTTGGATATAGGTTTTGGTGAAAAGTTGAAGAAAGACAAAAGAAGGATAAAGGAGGCTAGGTTAACCAATAAAAATGGGCTATGCCGGGTAAAGTTCCAAAATATGGGCTATTTTTTGTTCTGAAATTGGGCCGACTGACATAGAGTGTAATTATGTCTTTAAATATTTAAAAAAGTAAAAATTTTAAAAATATTAACTATAATCCCCATTTTTCAACCTTAAATTGCTCATTTACCCTTCCATATCAACTAAAATTTATATTTTTGATATGCGAGTGATATGACAAGATTAGTTATTCATTTGCTCAGTTAACAACGAACTATGAAAGTTTTAAGTGCCCAATCATTTTTTTTCAAAAGAAAATATTGTTTTAACTGACCAATGATCAGTTTGGTTAATTTAATATATTATTAATTATTAAATTGCTCTTTAGCATAGAAAAAATGTCAAGTTTTAATACCTAAAGAAAATTGACAACAATAGCAAATTTCATGAATTTTAAAATTTTTATGGACTATAATGATGAAATCAACAAATAATGTTAAACCTAAATTAAAAAACCTTAACATATACAATTATTGAAGCAATTTCTGAACCTAAGGAAAGTGAAAGAAAAGTACCAAAAAAAATATTTATGTAACATTAAAAAAAAAAAAAGAGCTAGAGATATAGAGAATTTACATTTCAATTACGAGATTCCTTGTCAAATATCAAGATTCTTGTACACTCCAAATAAACAGAGTCGTTCATATAATTAAGAGATTATGTCACGAAAAAATATCTAAAGATTTGGAGAAATATTTTTTTCTAAAAATATTGAAGGGTCGGCCAGCCTTAGCCCGCGACCCTCTTAAGGCTGGGCTGGGCTGGCCATTTTAAGGTCCATATAAATGGAGGGCCGGTCCTTCCTAGCCCATCAAATTTAAAAATTCACGAGGCTTGGAGCTGGGCTAGCCCGTTTTGACAGCTCTGCTAAATATAGTACCCTTTAATAGCAATTGAACTCAAAGATCTTTGGTCAAAATTATTAATATTATCTACTGCCAGGATTGCAAATCACAACACCCAATCAAGAAGTGCAAATATTTAATATTTCTACTACTTTAATTTTTTCTTCATAGTTCAATCAAATATGTTCTGAATATTAATAATGTTAAAAATATTATTATTTCTTATATAAAATTTCTACTAAATGATAAAAAATTTATAGACGACGTGGAAACGCACGTCTATAGAGACTAATTATTATAAAAGCATGAACAATTTATTTTAAATGTTAAACGATTAAAATATCCCCGAGATATTGATTGACTTTTATAGCCTTAATTATTGATATAATTTAAGAATATAATTGTAAATCACTTAAAACTGGAATTCTTTTCCGATTTAAACTACAGATACGTCAAGCCGACAAAGCTGTCTTTGGATCAAATTCTTTGAGACTATCGTTTTGGATTAGTCCTCACCGTCACTATTTTTGGTTTAAAGGATAGTAGCCTACTTCTTCTTGGACAATACGCGCTGCATATAGTAGCATTCTCTTTTTGGACAACAATATGTGTTAGGTGTTTGCCATAATTTTTTTATCATATTTAGTTTTCCTATTTGTTGAAGGAAATGACAATATAACTATCTTAATTTGGTTTTCCTTTTTGTAAAAGGAAATTATAATTCTCCTATACTTGGTTAGTCCTTTTTCTTGTAGGAAAAGGTTTGGACTTCTATAAATTGAGGATCCTTCCTTCTCATTCAGCAGCATCCACAATGTAGCCATATAGAGCTTGAGAGTCGTATTTAGGGGGGAGAACTTTACGGGACAAGTGTTAGTGTGTCACTTGTGTTTGCCTCTTCATGAGGTTGTTCTCTCGATATTTTGTACTCTTTTTTTTATTATAGTGGATTGCTCATCTCCGTTGTGGATGTAGGTCAGTTGACCAAACCACGTTAAATGTTTGTGTCTCTTTTGATAGATTTCTCTTTTGTTGTATGATTTATCGTCGTTCAAGGTTTGCTTTGCTAGCTTCCGCATGACACCTGATTTTTTCGGTCCTAACAAGTGGTATCAGAGCGAGGTTCAAAACAAGTTCATCTTGGCGGGTTCAATTCTAGCCGCAACATATTTGACGATAATCGTGATTTTTTTTCTGAGAAATTTGACCAGTGTGCTACGTACGTTGAGACAAACTTTGTGGTGGAGATTTAGAGATGCGACCTGTTGAAGGCTATGTGAAGAGGGTGTATCAAGTTTATTTTGTCAAAAAATTCCGGCCAAGGGGGAGAATTGTTAGGTGTTTGCCATAATTTTCTTACCATATTTAGTTTTCCTATTTGTTGAAGGAAAGGGCAATATAATTACATTAATTGAGTTTTCCTTTTTGTAGAAGGAAATTATAATTATCCTATACTTGGCTAGTCCTTTTTCTTGTAGGAAAAAGTTTGGACTTCTATAAATTGAGGATACTTCCTTCTCATTCAGCAGTATCCACAATGTAACCATATGGAGCTTGAGAGTCGTGTTTAGGGGGAGAAATTTACGGGACAAGTGTTAGTGTGCCACTTGTGTTTGCCTCTTCGTGAGGTTGTTCTCTCGATATTTTGTACTCTTTTTTTATTATAGTGGATTGCTCATCTCCGTTGTGGACGTAGGTCAGTTGACCAAACCACATTAAATGTTTGTGTCTCTTTTGATAGATTTCTCTTTTGTTGTATGATTTATCGTCGTTCAAGGTTTGCTTTGCTAGCTTCCGCATGACACCTGATTTTTTCGGTCCTAACAAGTGGTATCAGAGCGAGGTTCAAGACAAGTTCATCTTGGCGAGTTCAGTTCTAGCCGCAACATATTTGACGATAATCGTGATTTTTTTCTGAGAAATTTGACCAATGTGCTATGCATGTTGAGACAAACTTTGTGGTGTAAATTTGGAGATGCGATCTGTTGAAGGCTATGTGAAGAAGGTGGATCAGTTTATTTTGTCAGAAAATTTCGGCCAAGGGGGGAATTGTTAGGTGTTTGCCATAATTTTCTTACCATATTTGGTTTTCCTATTTGTTGAAGGAAAGGGCAATATAATTACCTTAATTGGGTTTTCCTTTTTGTAGAAGGAAATTATAATTCTCCTATACTTGGCTAGTCCTTTTTCTTGTAGGAAAAGGTTTGGACTTCTATAAATTGAAGATCCTTTCTTCTCATTCAGCAGCATCCACAATGTAGCCATATGGAGCTTGAGAGTCGTGTTTAGGGGGAGAACTTTACGGGAGAAATTTTAGTGCGCCACTTGTGTTTGCCTCTTCTTGAGGTTGTTCTCTCGATATTTTGTACTCTTTTTTTATTATAGTGGATTGCTCATCTCCGTTATGGACGTAGGTCAGTTGACCGAACCACGTTAAATGTTTGTGTCTCTTTTGATAGATTTCTCTTTTGTTATATGATTTATCGTCGTTCAAGATTTGTTTTACTAACTTGCGCATGACACCTATTTTTTCAGTCCTAACAATATGTTCCTACCTAATTTTGAACTCCTATAGTCATAAAAATCTTACACGGACAAAGAAGTCAAGAATACCTACATAAGGGAACACTGGACACGTTACATTGTTGCCTCGTTGATTTGCGACTCGCACGAAATATCATTCGTTTATGCGTTAATATAATTTTATTTATTACAAGAATTGTCTCTCTAAGATTAATTCCATATATCTATCTCAATTGAGAATAAGTTATGCCAGCATGCCGTCTTGCTGTTGTTGTATCCTTCCCTCTTGCTATTTTTAGTTTTTTTATTGCTATGCGCATAATAATTAATAATGGTTGTATTTGGATTATGAGGACTAGTGTTTTATTGGTTTTTTTTATTATTGGTGTTTTTCTTTGTATAGTTATGTGGTGCTTTTTGAGCGGGGCAATAAGGGCTAATTTGTTGGGATTTTGGGTGAAAACTTCGTGTTCTACGCTTGATTCAATTATAATATCTTTGCTATATTTTTTTTGTTGTGCTGTTTAATTATAGGTTTTCATCAACTACTGTCGCATGCACGAAACATCAATCCTTCTTGAGGTAATTTAATTTTCTTGATCACATAAATTCTCTTCTAAAGATTAATTTCATTTGTGCATCTTAATGGAGAAAAAAAAAAAAGCCAGTTGTATAGTATTCTTATTCTTTTTAAGATGACTAATTTTTATATATGAAAAAATTAATGTGTCCCGGCACTACATACTGATAAGAAAATATCGAACAATACTCAAGGTTTGGGAAAGGTACCAATAGTGGTAGTCAAATTTCTGTTTCTTTTTATTTTTTCTTTTGCTTTTTCACTTAATATCTTTTTTTAGCATCACCGTCATATTCAGTAAACAAAAGATACTTGGTGAAATAAAAATAAATTAAGTTGGAGAGAGTTTAATGATGAAACACTTATAATAATTGCAATTTTGTACAATTTATTTGTAAAACCTCTTCCCTCATATCCCACCTGGGTACTTATCGACCATATGCTTGAACAACTTAAGTATTTAATAATCATATGTTATCTACCCAAAAACTTATGAGCATTAGTTTTAGACGTTTGGTCCTTTGTCAATGGACAATTGATGATACTAGGGAAACTAGGAAAGTAGAAGTATTATTTACTTGGTTAATTTGTTAAATTTTTGTCTATCTTGAGATGGCTCTACTACTTTGGACAGTAATATTGTCTTTTTTTTTTTACTCTACCTAGCCTATATTTTATATATTTTGAAAACACTACCTCTTGCAAATTCAAAATATGTGTTCTTACAACCATTGCTTCTAAAAGCTATGCAGTTAAATTTGTGTTCTCACAACCATTATTTTCACTTTCTCTTCTTCTCACTTTTTTTTACATATGCTTCAAGGGGCCATCCGTCATTACTGCTTCTCCCCCTATAGCACCTGGTTGTAATGTAAAAAAATTGAAGAGAAGAAGTCCACCATTAAAGGGCATTCAAAGCTTTGCTTTAGAAAATAGAATTTCTTGTAATTCTTAGTTGTTTGGATTGGGTGTTGTTCCAATTGATTGAAAATATCAAAAGGAGTTCAAAGTTTAAATTTGAAGTGATTTGGAGTAGATTTGAGCAAGATTTGAGTTAAATTTCAGAAAAAACGCAAGGAAGAAGACGAAGTCAGTTTTTTGTATAATTATGTATAATCTTGTATAATAGTGTATATGAGTGTATAAACACATCGTATACACTATTATACACTTTTATACACCTTTATACAAACGTCTGTAGATGAACTTCTTCCACGATTTTCAGTTGCAATTCCTATTCAAAACCAGTCCAAATCTCCATTAAATGACTTCAAATTTTATATACAACCTCTTTATACTATTTCTAACAAGTCTAAATAACACCCACTACAAATTTCTCACAAAATCAAATTCGAAATTTAAACCCACATATTTAAGCTTGTTAAAATTCTAATTTTCACCACCCAAATAGATTTGGTTTGTTGAACTAATATTTGAGTCACAATTACTAATTCAAAAATTAACTGAAAAGCTTGAGCAATCATTTTTGAAAATTAAATGGTAATTTTAAGAACCTATTAGAGTTGGATGTTGAATCTTAACCTATTATTTTTGGGTTAGTTGGTTGTAAATTGAAATATGAGCTATAAAATTGAAAAATGGGGAGCCCAATTGTTCTTATGTGAAATTATCCCTTTATAGTATGTTGAGATGCTTCCATAGTCGAGAGATCCATAAGAGAATGCATATTGCCGAAATGTCCAATAGAAGATTTCAAATTATAAAGAGGGACATAAATGTCATATTAATATACAGTTATGTTTAATAAAATTTTCAACCTTAACAAACTATTCAGTCATTTTGAATTCAAGCGCTAAGTCATAAAGAAATAGGATTAATGTTCATTATTTTCAAGAATTTGTATTTTCTTTTGGTAATTAAACTTTTTGTATTAATCACCTTTGAAAAAACTTTACAAAACCATACCTAATCAACACAATTAGCTATCTCAACTATATCTTTCTTTTCCTCGCTACTTCTTTATACAAGAAGTTCACAACTGAAACAAAAATTCTTATACACCTAAAACGTAAAACTCTATAGAAACTCTTTTACTCTAGGACCTGCTCTAATATAACAGATATATACAATTTTCCGTATAATTGTTTCCCAACTTCTAGACTTCTTTTCAAACACTCTATGATTCCTTTCCATCCATATAGCATATATACATTCTACATACACCAATTTGAAAACTTGAGCTTGCTGTGATTTCGTTTTAGCACTTTTGATAGCCCAGTCAATGTAACGACCTGGCAAGTCGTTTTGAGCTCTAGCGCGTCGTTCAGCAGTTTGAGGCCATGAGTAGCTTCACTTCAGGTGTTATAACTTGTACGCATGGTCCGAATTGAATTCCGAGGAATTCAGAGTTGATTTGGAAAGAGAATTCTCATTTCGGAAGCTTTAAGTTGAAAGAATTGACTAAGATTGGATTTTTGAGTAAACGACCTCGGAATTGGGATTCAAAGGTCCCAACAGGTTCGTATGATGATTTCGAACTTGGGCGTATGTCCGGACCGGGTTTTGGAAGATCCGGGAACGTTTCGGCACCTATTGTGGAAGTTAGCATTTTTGGAAGAATTTCATAAGTTTGGGTTGAAGTGCATTATAGTGTTATCAATGTCCGTTTGGGATTTCGAGCCCGAGAATAGTTCCGTATGGTGATTCTGGTGTTGGGAGCGCGATCAGAAGTGAATTTAGAGGTCCGTGGGTCATTTTGGAGTCACTTGGCTAAAAGATAGAAATTTGAAGGTTTTAGAGAAGTTTGACCGGAAGTGGACTTTTTGATATCGGGGTCGGAATCCGATTCCGGAAGTTGGAGTAGGTCCGTAATGTCAAATGTGTCGTGTGTACAAAATTTGAGGTCAATCGGACGTGATTTGATAGGTTTCGACATCGAATGTAGAAATTTGAAATTCTAAAGTTCATTAAGCTTGGATTGGAGGTCGATTCATGATTTTAGCGTTGTTTGGTATGATTTGAGGCCTGAGCAAGTCCGTAATGTATTTTGGGACTACTGGGTATGGTTGATTGGGGTCCCGGGGGTCTCGGGTGGATTCTGGATGGTTAACGGATCAAATTTGGAATTTGAAGAACGATTGAAGCAGCTGGTATCTGGTGTAACCGCACCTGCGAGGTTTTGGCTGCAGGTGCGGTTAGGAGGGACGCAGATGCAGTGCTGGGTCACAAGTGAAGAGACCGCAGATGCGGTCATGTAGCCGTAGAAGCGGGACCGCACCTACGGTGGTTGGGGCGCAGAAGCGGAAAGGGTAGCCTGGTGAGAAACTGCAGAAGCGGGTAGTGGGTCGCACCTGCGGAACCGCAGAAGTGGTCAAGTGACCGCAGGTGCGGAAATACTGGAGGCAGTGTATTCTTTTAAAATCGCGGGTTGGTCATTTTTTCCCCATTTTCACTGGGCGTGAACGATTTTGGAGAGCTTCAAGTGTGCGTATGTGTGTGGGGGGGGGGGGTTTCATCATCAACGACAAGGTAAGCTAACCCCACCTATCTTGAGTTAAATGTATTGATTGTGTATGGATTTTAACATGTAAATTGGCAGAAACATGGGGTTTGAGGGAAAACCTAGAAAATTCGTATTCTTAAATTTTGACCACGATTTTGGGTATGGAATTAAGAGAAAATCATGTATTTGAGTTCGCGAGTTCATGGGTAAACTTTATCTTTGAGAAATTTTGGAATCCGGGCACGTAGGCCCGAGGCAGTTTTGTTAACTTTTCGATCGGGGTTGGGAATTGTTATAAATTGGATTGTAATGAGCAATTGAGCATATATTAATGGATTTGCATAATTATTGGCTAGTTCTGGAGCATTTAGCATCGATTCGAGTCTTCGGAAGGGCGTGGAATGCCAGTTATGGATTTTCGGAGCGAGGTGAGTCTCCTTTCTAACCTTGTAAGAGGGAATTTCCCCCATAGGTAAAATAATTGGTTATGTGCTCCTATTTATGGGGGCTACGTCAGCACGAGGTGACGAGAATCCGTGTGTAGCTACTATTATGTGTAAGTCCGGGTAGTCTAGGACCCAAAAACATGCTATAATTGGAATATTTATAATCTTATTGACAGATGAATTGCTTAAATCCTATCGAATTGGTAAATTAATTTCTAAAAGTATTAAACTTCATTTTCTTAAATCATTAAAAGAGAAACGGTTTTTATTTGGATAAACGTTCCCCGATAACCCTTAATTGGTTGTTTGAATGTGTGTATTTATGTGTGCCCGTGTCGCATGTAGGATTCGCGAGCGGGGTGTTTGTTTATTTATGATGACCGCGTCGCATGTATGATTCGCGAGCGGGGTAATAGATGCATCTATGGTTTGCGCCGTTCGACCCTTGACAATGCACATTTTACATTTATGTTGGATCGGGCCGTACGACCTCGGCATGATATGCACATGCTTATATTGTTTGCCTGAGAATTTTAAATGTTGATACTTGCCTTTCCTGCCTAGAGATAAAGGGATAAAGATAATGAAAAGTAAATCTTTGGAAACCCTTTTATTATTGAGAAGTTGTTTACATGCTTTCCGATTTTATGAGCTTATTTTGCTTTATGAAATCCATAATTTCCTCACATTTTTACTATATTATCATTGGACCACTAGTAAGTGTCGAAGTCGACCTCTCGTCTTTACTTCTTCAAGATTAGACGGGATACTCACTGAGTACACGTTATTTTCGTACTCATACTATACTTGTTGTGCATTTGTGTTGCATAGGTTCATGTGTGGCTAGTAGCTAGGTGGAATAGTGGCGTGGTTGATACGGAAACTTATGTGAGCTGCATTTGTCGAGACGACCCGCAGCCAGTAGAGTCCCCTTCAGAGTATTGTATTGTATTTTCATTTCTGTCCACTTTGTATTCCGGACATTTACTGTATTTTATTTCTTTCTTAGTAAATGCTCATGCACTTGTGACACCGGGTTTTGGGATGATTATTGGGTATCTTGTATTTACTTCCAAACATTCCTTTATTTATATTGTAAATATTGTCTTTTACTAGTAAAATTGAAGGAAAATCATAGTTTTCAAAATTATTAAAACGAAAACTTAATCAAGTATTTTAGTTGGCTTGCCTGACAGTAGCGTCCGGCGCCATCACGACCCTTAGTGGATTTTGGGTCATGACAGTCAATATGTTGATTCCATTCTTCTGTTGTTTGCTTCCATTCTAACCATTTCTGCAGTCTCCTCCATATAGCTTTAGCAAAGTCACATTCAACAAACAAATGTTCTCTTCTTTCTAGTTCTGCCTGACATAATGAGCAAGTGGTGTCTACTATCATACCCTATCTCATTAGTCTATCTATTGTTGCCAATCTTCCCTGTAAATGTGACCACATTATAAAAGTTGCTTTGGGTCTAGTATCATTTTTGAACATAAGACTCTTCCAGATTACTGGCCTCATTTCAGGAAGCAGCTTATAATAGATATTGTTTGTCAAACTCCTTGTGGTCTTGTTTCCAGGTATCAAATGCAGCTTGTTCTTTGATTCCAATATCTTCCTAGTAATCCAACTTGCTTGTGCTGGACTTATTGTTTCCATCAGTGGCTTTCCTTTGATATAATAAGCATGAATCCATCTAATCCACATCTTATCTTGTTTATGAGCTACATCCCAGCATGTCTTGATTTGAGCAGCTTGGTTCCATAACTTTATGTTGATGATGCCTATTACTCCCATAAACTTAGGCATACATACTCTATCCCAAGCTACCAAATCTTTCTTAGTAATTGTATTACTACTTGACCACACATAGTTTCTGCAATAAGCATCTATAGTCTTCAATACCTTCGAAGGAGTATGGAATAGTTGAGCCCAATATGCTTGCATACCAAACATAACTGATTTAACTAATTGAGTTCTTCCTATATAGGATAGTTTCTTTGTTGTCCATAAAGTGATTCTGGCTGTAATCTTCCCTATCAGAGGCTGCCATTGCAATAGAGAAATCTTCTTTGTAGATAAATGCACTCCCAAGTACTTAAAAGGTCGGTTCCCATGTACAAACCCCAAATGCTCCAGTATACTATCCTGCTCTTCTTTCTGAACTCCTCCAAAATATACACAACTCTTCCCAAGATTAGCTTGCAATCTTGAAATTTCAGAGAAAATCCTGAAACATTCATAGAGGGCAGTAATAGAAGGTAGGTTTCCTTTGGCAAACAACAGTAGTTCATCTGCAAAACTTAGGTGTGTAATATGTAGTTTTGCACATTTTGGATGGAATTGATACCTCTTATCCTCTTTCAATTCATTAAGCAGTCTACTTAGATACTCCATAGCTATTGCAAATAGAAATGGAGATATTCGATCCCCTTGTCTAAGTCCTCTAGCTGCATTGAAGGGCATACTTTGTTCACCATTGATCACCACAATATAGTTTATAGTTTGAACATACTCCATTATCCAAAACACAAACTGGCCAGGGAAACCAAGCTTATTTAACATCTGTCTCACAAAAGGCCATTCTACAGAATCGTATGCTTTTTGTAAATCAATTTTTATCATGCACCTGGGTGATATATTCTTCCTTGTATAATCTTTTACTAGCTCATGGGCAAGAAAGATGTTGTCAGCTATTTTCCTCCCTGGAATAAATCCAGCCTGGGCTTCACATATGATGTCTGGAACCACTTCTTGCAATCTGGAGGCAAGTATTTTGGCAATTATTTTGTATAACATAGTACAACATACAATAGGCCTATACTCCTTCACAGTGTTTGGCTTGCTAGTTTTTGGAACTAGTGTGATAGAAGTAAAATTAATTGCCATATAAAGTCTCCCAGTTTTGAAGAAATCCTTAACAACATCAATAACTTCTGTCTTCACAAGAGGCCATACTTTTTTGAAGAAATAAGCTATCACGACCCTAAACCCAGACCCGGGCGTGATGGCGCCTCTCGTGAAGACAAGGCCAGTCGACACACTCCCATTTCATTTTAAGCAATTAAAATAATACAAATTAAATCTTTAATATAATAATAATCCGAAAATAAGGTGAAACAATACAATTGCGGAATAGACATAGCCCGACATCGGGGTGTCACCAGTCATGAGCATCTACTAATCGATTTAAAATAGGAAGAGTCTACATAGTCTATTACAGAACTAAAATAAAAGAAAATAAGATGGAGGGAGAAGCACTGGGCTGCGAACGCCGAGCAACTACCTAGTGAATCTCCGAATCTGCCTGAGCTAGAAGAATCAACACTCGCTAGCGGGACCTGAAGCACCTGAATCTGCACATAGGGTGTAGAGAGTAAACTGAGTACTCCAACTCAGTGAGTAATAACAATAAATGAAGGCTGAGCGATAAGAAATCATGTAAAAGCACATCAACATACTATAAAGAAGCAGTATAAAACCAGTAAAAGCAATGAAATAGTGAAAATATATAAAGACACCCTAGTTCAGAATAAACTTCTTTAAAATACCTTTTAATAGTTGAACAATTAAATGAAAAGCAGCTAGAACAGATAAACATATAAAAATCCGCCCCTCGGGCACAATGTCAACAGAATTCGCCCCTCGGGCAATATCATGGAACAACACCAGCCCCTCGGGCTATATCTCATATCACAATAGGTACCCGCGCTCACTGGGGGTGTGCAGACTCCGGGAGGGGCCCCTTACGGACCAAGCGCAATATCAAGTCATCTCGTGGCATAATCAATAGGCTCTCAGCTTCATATCAAGACACCTCGTGGCGTACAACTCAGGTCCTCGACCTCATAATCATGAATCAATGTATCCTCACAACCCAGGCCCTTGGCCTTACTCAGTCAAAATCTCATAAGCCACTCAAGCAACAGTAAAACATGATACTCAGCCCAAATTATCATTTAAATATCATTTAATGTATTAAAATAGAGTAAACATGGCTGAGTTATAAAAACAATAGAATATAGCATGACTGAGTACAAGTATAAAGTCAAACAGTAAGGAAATATCAGTAAAAATCTCCTAAGGGTCCAAATAGTTGGCATGAGGCCTAAATATGGCATTCCGCCCAAAATATGATGATAGCAAATAGTTTTCAATCAAATATGTAGTAAAAGAGTCATTCGGGATGGACTAAGTCACAATCCCCAATGGTGCACAACCCCACGCTCGTCATCTAGCATGTGCGTTACCTCAATATAGCACAACGATGTGTAATCCGGGGTTTCATACCCTTTACCCCTCAAACCGGCCTCAACTCGCATCGAATCTATCCAAAATCAGAATCACGACATCAAAATATGCTAAGGGAACGAAGCCCATGCGAAAATAATCAATTTACAACATAAATCCCGAAATTCACCAAAACCCGACCCCCGAGCCCACGTCTCGGAATTCGATAAAATTTACATCAATAGATTCTTTATCTCCCCACGAGTTCATAAATATCAAAAGTCCCAAAATCCGACCACAAATGACCCCTCAAATCCTCAAGTCAAGGTCTCCAATACCAAGCCCTAGTTTCACAAATTTTAACCCTTAATTTCCATTAATCTTAGGCCAAATCAATGAAATAATGCCATCAGATCGATTATTAGACTCAAAAATCTTACCACCAGATGATATCCCTTGATTCCCTCTTCAAAATCTCCCAAAAAACTCCAAAACCGACTTGAAATGGTGAAGAACAACTTAAAAATCGCGAAGGAATGCTTTTATACCTTCTGGCCTAGGCTTTTCGCACCTACGGTCCAGATACCGCTTCTGCGGTCCACGATGCCGCATCTGCGGTACTCACTTAAATCCTCAATCTCCGCATATGCGATGCCTAATTCGCAACTGCACCATCACAGGTGCGGTTCCTCAACCGCTTATGCGGTTCCTGCCTTCCTAGGCTCTTTCCGCTTCTGCGATTGGTCCTCCGCATCTGTAGGGGTCGCACCTGCGGCCTCCCAACCGCAGATGCGGTTATGACAGTAGTCCTAAAACTTCAGCTGCCATTCCCAAATTCCAAACTTTCCGCCAACCATCCGAAATCACCCCGAGGCCCCCAGGACCTCAACCAAAAGCACCAACAAGTCCTATACCACTATCTAAAATTATACCAATCTTCAAAACACCCCAAACAACATCGAATCACCCAAAACACATCGAATTCAAGCCTAAGGTTCCAAAATCTTCCGAATTACGCTTTGAGCAGAAAGTCTACCAAACCACGTCCAAATGACCTAAAATTTTACACACACATCCCAAATGACACAACAAAACTACTGCAACTCCTGGAATTCCATTCCGACCCCTATGTCAAAATCTCACCTATCAACCGGAAAATGCCAAAATTTAAATTTCGCCAATTCAAGCCTAAATCTTCTTCGGACCTCCAAAACACATTCCAATCATGCTACTAAGTCCCAAATCACCTCCCGAAGCTATCCAAATCATCAAAACTCACATTCGAGCCCTTTAACACATAAGTCAACATCTAGTTGACTTTTCCAACTTAAGCTTCCTCAAAAGAGACTAAATGTCTCGAACCTTACCAAAACCTTTTCGAACCCAAGCCAATCAACCCGATCACGCATAGAACCGATAAACAAAGTAATAAGAAGAAGAAATGGGGGAAATAGAGCGGTAACTCTTGAGACGAGTAGCCGATTCGTCACATCCTTCCCCTCTTAAACAAATGTTCGTCCTCGAACGAGTCAAGAAACATACCTGAAGCCTCAAACTGGTGAGGATATCTGCTCTGCATCTCCCGCTCGGTCTCCCAGGTAGCCTTCTCCACGGGCTGACCTCTCCATTGCACTTTCACTGAAGCTACATCCTTTGATCTCAACTTTCGAACCTGACGCTCCAAAATAGTTGCTGGCTCCACATCATAAGTCAAATCACCATCTAACTGCACCGTGCTGAAATCAAGAACATGAGATGAATCCCCAATATACTTCCAGAGCATAGAAATATGAAATACCGAATGCACACTTGACAAGCTGGGTGGCAAAGCAAGCTCATAAGCCACCTCC
Organism: Nicotiana sylvestris; assembly: GCF_000393655.2. Classification (NCBI taxonomy): domain Eukaryota; kingdom Viridiplantae; phylum Streptophyta; class Magnoliopsida; order Solanales; family Solanaceae; genus Nicotiana; species Nicotiana sylvestris. The sequence continues at coordinate 12,921,643 of NC_091067.1, read as the reverse complement.
CCAATCCTCCGAAGCACCTCAAAAGGCCCAATGAACCGAGGACTCAATTTACCCTTCTTCCCAAAACTCATAACACCTTTCATGGGTGAAACCTTCAACAGAACCTTCTCACCAGCCATGTAGGACACATCCCGGACCTTCCTGTCAGCATAACTCTTTTGTCTTGATTGTGCTGTACGAAGCCTCTCCTGAATTACCTTCACCTTTTCTAAAACATCCCGCACCAAGTCTGTCCCCAAATAGCCTAGCCTCACCCGGTTCAAACCAACCAACTGGAGATCTACACCGCCTCCCATACAAAGCCTCATATTGAGCCATCTGAATACTCGATTGGTAGCTGTTGTTATAAGCAAACTCTGTAAGCGATAGAAAATGATCCCATGACCTTCCGAAATCAATGACACAAGAACGCAACATGTCCTCTAATATATGAATAGTGCGCTCGGATTGCCCGTCCGTCTGAGGGTGAAAAGCTATGTTCAACTCAACCTGAGACCCAACTCTCGCAGCACAGTCCTCCAAAACTGCGAAGTAAACTGAGTTCCCCTATCTGAAATGATGGAAACTGGGATACCATGCAAACGAACAATCTCCCGGATATAGATCTCTGCCAACTGCTATGAAGAATAGGTAGAACACACAGGAATAAAGTGCGCAGACTTGGTCAGCTGATCCATGATCACCCAAATAACATCGAACTTATTCAAGGTCTATAGGGGTCAAACTACAAAGTCCATAGTGATTCGCTCCCACTTCCACTCTGGAATATCCATCTGCTGAAGCAAGCCACCCGGTCTTTGATGCTCATATTTCACCTACTGACAATTAAGACACCGAGCTATGTTCGCAGCGGACTCAACCTAAGGAAGAGTGGGCGCTAATACTTTTACCCAATAGCGGTATCGGGTCAATTTTCCACAGGGAGCTTCAATTTGGAGTTGAGTGTTTGTATGGTCTAGGACTATGTTTTAGCTCCTAATTGATCTTCTAACATTTTTGGTTTTCTTTTGATTATCAACTACAATTTATCAACTACAAATTTAAAGCTAAGATATTGATTCTAAGTTGTATGCAATATAGAGAAAGGCACTAGGGTCGTGACATGTACCTAGGTGGTCAACTAACGGGTAGAGATTCCTAATGCAAGAATGATGAATATGGGACTTATGCTATAACTGTTACACTTTTGCACCCACTCTCACACCTCTCGGTAGAGAGAGTGATTTTGCCCAATTGACTCTCTCGAGACCAATTGGGTAGGCCAATTTGCCCAAGCAACTTATGGTTCAAGTTGGGTAATTACTCTCTCGAGGTTTAACCCGTTAATTGGGACTACCATTCTCATGGGTCCATCCCAATTCCTTGTTAGAATTAATCTTGGGGTCATAGACTCTCTTTCTCAAGAAGAGTCAAGACTCACTAAGCTAGACTTAGTGTTTGCAACCACCAAATCTTAATGAAAACATAAGATTAATTCAAATAACAAATACCCAACATCATTCATGCACTAAACAATCACACCCATTAATTACCCACACTAGGGTTGAGCCACAACCCTAGCTAATGGGTTTAGCTAGCCATAATAGAAACAGAAATTGAAGAAATAGTAGATGAAATTGACATAATAATTAACTACAATGTTAATCTACTCAAATCCATGTTAATACTAGAAGAAATTGCCCAAAATAGGCTAAAACTATGAAATCTCGAGTTCAACTGCTATCTGGTACGAAACCAAAACTCCAAAACTGCTCCTAAAAAGTAAAATGTTCTATTTATACTACACAGGAAAAATCGGACAAAAATACCCCTGAGGGTCAGGCGCGGACCGCGCACAAATGACGCGCGGCCGCGTAGGGTTTTAGGTCTTCATTTCTTGATTTTGGCGCTGGGGACGCGGACCGCACAAATGTGACGCACGGCCGCGTGAACTTCATCCACATGGACCGCACTGATTAGGTGTGCGACTGCGTGGGCTTTTGCCTTGAATGACTAAGTCTCTGACACCCTTGGGCGCGGACCGCGTGGAAAGGGGCGCGGACCGCGCATCTTGACTTGTAAATGGCATGGTCTCTGAACTTTCCTACGCGGCCGCGTGGCAAAACAGTGCGGACCGCGCAGGTTGACCTTGAAAATGGCATGGTCTCTGAACTTTCCTGCGCGGCCGCGTGGCAAAATAGTGCGGACCGCGCAGGTTAACTTGGAAGTAACCCAGCCTCTGAACTCTCCTGTGCGGCCGCGTGACAAATCAGTGCGGACTGCACAGGTCATTTTGTTCCCCACTTCAGTTGTCTTTTGACACTTGGCAGATTTCACTCCTTTTTGAGCTGCTCTTAAGTATTTGTCATCTTGTCGCTCAAACTTGCAATCAAGCGCAACTTGTAAGCATTTTGGGACTAATTTATGGCAGTTAATGCACAAAGCTTAGGTAAGAATGGGTATAAAACATGTAGAAATCACAGTTATCAAGCTACAAATCCCACAATGTCATTCTTCATTCTCCTCCACCAAAAATGCTGTCTCAGATCCTGATACATCTTCGCGGTACCCGGAAGAATGGAATACCGCGAGCTATGGGCCTCCTCCAGAATCAACTCCCGAAGCCATCTACATTGGGCACACATATCCGGCCCAGCATCCTCAACACCCCATCATCACAAATAGTCACATTTCTGGCATCATCATGCTGAACTCCGTCCTTAAGGACAAGAAAATGCGGATCATCATACTGGCGCTCTCTGATGCGATCATATAAGGAAGACCGAGAAATCACACAAGCCAATACCCGATTGGGCTCCGAAATCTCCAACCTCAAGAACTGATTGGCCAAGGCCTAAAAATCAACTGCAAGAGGTCTCTCCCCAACTGGAATATATGCCAAACTCCCCATACTCACCGCCTTTCGGCTCAAAGCATCAGCCACCACATTGGCCTTCCCCGGATGGTACAATATAGTGATATTATAATCCTTTAGCAACTCCAACCATCTCCGCTGCCTCAAAAGGATATCCTTCTGCTTGAACAAATGTTGGATGCTACAATGCTCAGTAAACACCTCACAAGACACATCATACAAATAATGCCTCCAAATCTTCAGCGCGTGAACAATGGCAGCCAACTCCAAATCATGAACATGGTAGTTCTTCTCATGGGGCTTCAACTGATGAGAAGCATAAGCAATAACTCTACCCTCCTGCATTAACACACACCCAATACTAACTCTTGAAGCATCACAATACACGGTATATGAACATGAAGCTGATGGCAAAACTAACACTGGAGCTGTGGTCAAGGCTATCTTGAGCTTTTGAAAGCTCTCCTCACACTCATCCGACCATACAAATGAAGCACCCTTCTAAGTCAACTTGGTCAAGGGTGATGCGATAGATGAAAATCACTGAACAAATCGGCGGTAATAAATCGCTAAACCAAGAAAGTTGCGAATCTCTGTGGCTGAGGATGGTCTGGGCCAACTCTGAACCGCCTCTATCTTCTTTGGATCAACCTGAATACCCTCACTGCACACCACGTGCCCTAAGAAAGCCACTGAACTGAGCCATAACTCACACTTGGAGAACTCTGCATAAAGCTTCTCCTCCCTCAATCTCTGCAACACAACTCTCAAATGCTCCGCATGTTCCTCCTGACTATGCAAACACACAAGAATATCATCAATGAAGACAATGACAAACGAGTAGAGATAAGGCCAGAACACACTGTTCATCAAAGGCATGCACACTGCTGGGGCATTGGTCAGCCCAAAAGACATCACCAAGAACTCATAATGACCATATCAGGTCCTGAAAGCTGTCTTAAGAATATCTGAGTCCCTGATCTTCAACTGGTGATAACCTGAAAGGAGATCAATCTTGGAGAACACTCTCGCTCCCTAAAGCTGGTTGAATAAATCATCAATGCGAGGCAAAGGATACTTGTTCTTAACTATTACTTTTTCAACTGCCTATAATCAATGCACATACTCATTGTGCCATCCTTCTTCTTCACAAATAGAACCGGCGTACCCCAAGGCGACACACTAGGCCGAATGAACCCCTTATCAAGGAGTTCCTGAAGCTGATCCTTTAACTCTTTCAACTCCGCTGGTGCCATACGATATGACGGAATAGAAATAGCTGAGTGCCTAATACCAGGTCAATACCAAAATCAATATCCATGTCCGGTGGCATGCCCGACAGATCTGTAGGAAACACATCGGGAAATTCCCTCACAATTGGAACATAATCAATACTGGGAGTCTCTGCACCGGCATCCCTCACAAAGGCTAGATATGAGAGACAACCTTTCCCAACCATACGCTGGGTCTTCAAGAATGATATTACCCTACTGGGAACATAATCAGTCAAACCTCGCCACTCAATCCATGGCACACCCGATATAGCCAATTTCACTGTCTTGGCATGACAGTCCAGAATAGCACGACACGGAGATATCCAATCCATGCCCAAAATAACATCGAAGTCTACCATACATAATAACAACAGATCCACTCGGGTCTCCAGACCCCCAATAGTCACCACACACAACCTGTACACACGGTCTACAATAACAGTATCGCCTACCGGAGTAGATATATGAACAGGTGAAACAAGAGACTCATATGGCATATCCAAATAATGAGCAAAGTATGATGACACATAAGAAAAGGTGGAACCAGGATCAAATAATACAGAAGCATCTCTGTGGCAGACTAAGACAATACCTATAATAATAGCATCGGAAGTGATAACATCGGGTCTAACTGGAAGTGCATATAAATGGGCTTGACCGCCACCTGATCGAACTCCCCCTCTGGGACGGCCTTTAGCTGACTGACCTCCACCCCTAGCTGGGTGGGTGGGTGGTGGTGAAATAAATGGCGCTGAAGCCGATAGCTGACTCCTCTGCTGAGATGAACCCACAAGACGATGAGTATACTGCCTCCACATATGACCCATATCTCCACACTCATAGCAACTCTCGGTGCTGGAGACAGGGACTGAAGGAAACCCCTAGCACTGGAATGACTAGCAAATGCACCTAGCATAGAAGAGCCCTGAACTGATGGAGCACAAGACGAACTCTAAGCTGGAAGGGCACTAAGTGATGACTGGACCTGATGAGAACCGTGAGAACCATGACCCGATAACGCCCAATGATAACCTGGGCGAGCTAGCTGAGCAAGCCTGAATGCACGGCCACTGCCGTGCTGAAATTGACCCCTCAAAGGAGCACCACCATAACTACCAGATCCTCGAGGCCTCTTAGCCTCCCTCTCATCTCTCTCCTGGTAACGATTTGACTCAATCTCACGAGCAATGTCTACAACCTCCTTAAAAGTAGCACCAGTCACCCTCTTCTGGTCATGAGAATACGAAGCTGATAAGTGAGGCCATCAATAAACCTCCTAATCCTTTCTCTATCTGTCGGAACCAACTAAATCGCATGACGAGCTAACTTAGAGAACCTCATCTCATACTGCGTCACAATCATCTCTCCCTAACGCAACCATTCGAACTGCCTGCGCAGCTCCTCTCTGCAAGACTACGTCACATATTTCTCTAAAAAGAGAATAGAGAATTGCTGCCAGGTAAGGGGTTCTACACCAACATGCCTATGCCTCTCAAAAGCCTCCCACCAAGTGAAGACAACTCTAGAAAACTGAAAAGTAGTGAAAGCGACCCTGCTGGTCTCCAGAATACCCGTTGTACGAAGCATCCTTTGAGACTTACCCAAGAAACCCTGGGCATCCTCGCCCTCTGCACCACTGAAAGTTGGAGGCTGAAGTATACCAAACCTCTCCAACTTGCGCTGCTCCTCCTCTGGCATGGAAGTAGCTACATAGTCCTGAGCAGCTGCAACCAGCTAGGCTGGATGTGCCCCTGGTGTCTGAAGTCCCTGCACGACCTGCTTAGGTGTACGAGCGGCGGGAGTCTGATTGCCTCCCCCGGCCTGAGAAGTAGCTGCGGCTGTGGTAATTGAGACCGCCTGAGCTAGACCAGTGCATATTGATAGAATCTGAGCCAAGGCCTCCTGAAGACCCAGAATCACAATAGGCATAGCTGGTGCCTGAGCTGGTGCTGCTGGAGCATCCACAACTGGGATCTGATCCTGAACTGGGGTAGTTGGTGGATCTGCAGGTGCTGCCCTAGCTGCTATGCGGGCCACACCCTTATCCCTACCGCGACCACGACCGCGTCCTCGACCTCTAGTGGCCAGAACTGGTGGTATTGGTGGGCGTCCATCCTGACCGGTCGCGCATGTCCTTACCATCTGTGAGAAAACAGAATAAAAGAAGTTTAGTACTCGGATCAACAGATTCGCACGACAAGAATTTCAAGAATATGAAGTTTTTCCTAAAGGTTCTACAGCCTCTCGAGGATAAATACAGATGTCTCCGCACCGATCTGCGAGACTCTACTAAACCTGCTCATGACTCGTGAGACCTATGTAACCTAGGCTCTGATACTAACTTGTCACGACCCTAAACCCAGACCCGGTCGTGATGGCACCTTTCATGAAGACAAGGCCAGCCGACACACTACCAATTCATTTTAAGCAATTAAAATAATACAAATTAAATCTTTAACATAATAATAATCCCAAAATAAGGTGAAACATTACAATTGCGGAATAGACATATCCCGACATCGGGGTGTCACCAGTCATGAGCATCTACTAACCGATTTAAAGCTATCACAACCCTAAACCTGGACCCGGCCGTGATGGCGCCTCTCATGAAGACAAGGCCAGCTGACACACTCCCAATTCATTTTAAGCAATTAAATTAATACAAATTAAGTCTTTAACATAACCATAATCCCAAAATAAGGTGAAACAGTACAATTGCGGAATAGACATAGCCCGACATCGGGGTGTCACCAGTCATGAGCATCTACTATCCGAATAAAGACATGAAAAAAGTCTACATAGTCTATTACAGAACTAAAATAGAGTCAATAAGATAGGGGAGAAACATTGGGCTACGAACGCCGAGCAGCTACCTAGTGAATTTCCAAATCCGCATGATTTGGAAGAAATCAACACTCGCTAGCGGAACTCGAAGTGCCTGAATCTGCACACAGGGTGCGGGGAGTAAAGTAAGTACTCCAACTCAGTGAGTAATAATAATAAATGAAGACTGAGTGATAAGAAATCACGTAAAAGCACATCAACATGCTATAAAGAAGCAGTACAAAACCAGTAAAAGAAATGAAACAATGAAAACATATAAAGACACCTTAGTTAAGAAAAGGCTTCTTTAAAACACCTTTTTAACAGTTAAACAATTAAATGAAAAACAACTAGAACAAGTAAACATCTAAAAATCTACCCCTCGGGCACAATGTCAACAGAATCTACCCCTCGGTCAATATCATGGAACAACATCAGCCCATCAGGCTATATGTCATATCATAATGGGTACCCGCTCACTGGGGGTGTGCAGACTCCGGGAGGGGCCCCTTACGACCCAAGCGCAATATCAAGCCATCTCATGGCATAATCAATAGGCTCTCGGCCTCATATCAACAAGCCACTTCGTGGCGTACAATCTCAGGCCCTTGGCCTCATAATCATAAATCAGTGTATCACTGCTGCGGCGTGCAGCCCCAAAAGTATCCTCACAACACAGGCCCTCGACCTTACTCAGTCAGAATCTCATAAGCCACTCGGGCAACAGTAAAACAAGATGCTCAGCCCAAAGTATCATTTAATGTGAAAAATAGAGTAAATATGGCTGAGTTATGAAATCAGTAAAACATAATATGACTGAGTACAGATATAAAATTAATACAGTGAGGAAATATCAGTAAAAATTCCCTAAGGGTCCAAATAGTTGGCACGATGCCCAAATATGGCATTCAGCCCAAAACATGATGATAGCAAATAGTTTTCAATCAAATACGCGTTAAAACAATCATTCGGGATGGACTAAGTCACAATCCCCAACGGTGTACGACCCCACGCTTGTCATCTAGCGTGTGCATCACCTCAATATAGCACAACGATGTGTAATCCGGGGTTTCATACCCTCAGGACAACATTTAAAATGATTACTTACCTTAATCCGGTCCAAACTCTAGCCCGCGATGCCTTTTCCCCTCGAATCAGCCTCAACTCACGTCAAATCTATCCAAAATCAGAATCATGACGTCAAAATATGCTAAGGGAACGAAGCCCATGCGAAAATAATCAATTTATAACATAAATCCCGAATTTAACCAAAACCAGACCCCCGGGCCCACGTTTCAGAATTCGATAAAATTTATCTCAATATATTCCTTATCTCCCCACGAGTTCATACATATCAAAAGTACCAAAATCCGACCATAAATAGCCCCTAATATACTCAAGTCAAGGTCTCCAATCTCAAGCCCTAGTTTTCCAAAATTTAACCTTAACTTTCCATAATTACAACTCTAATCCGTGAAATAATACCATAGAAATGCGTTTTAGGTTCAACAAATCTTACCTCCACACGTTATCCCTTGAATTCCTCTTCAAAATGGCTCCCCAAACTCAAACCCGAATAAAAATGGTGAAAAAATAGCTCAAAATCGCGAAGGAAGCCTTTTATACTTTCTGACACAGGCTTTTCGCACCTGCGGTCCTTTTCCCGCTTCTACGTCCTGATCCACCGCATCTGCGGTTTTCACTTAAATGGCTATTTCCGCATTTGTGGTTAATAACTCGCACTTGCGCTACCGTAGGTGCGCCCACTTCACTGCTTCTGCGGTTCCTGATGATCTTCTTCTTGGCTGCATCTGTGGCTGCCTTCTGCTTCTGCGAGCATCGCACCTGCAGCCTCCCAACCGCAGGTGCAGTTATGACAACAACAATATGCTTCAGCTGTCCCAACTCAACTTCAAACCTTCCGCCAACCATCCGAAATCAACCCGAGGCCCCCGGGACCTCAACCAAAAGCACAAGCCAGTCATATACCACTACCCAAACTTATACCAATATTTGAAACACCTCAAACAACATTAAATCCATCAAATCACATTGAATTCAAGCCTAAGGTTCCAAAATCTTTCGAATTCCGCTTTTAATCAAAAAGTCTACCAAACCACGTTCAAATGACCTAGCATTTTGCACACACATCCCAAATGATACAACAAACCTACTGCAACTCCCAGAAATCCATTCTGACCACTATATCAAAATCTCACCTATCAATCGAAAAACGTCAAAATTCCAATTTCGCCAATTCAAGCCTAAACCTTCCACAGACTTCCAAATCACATTCCGTTCACGCTCCTAAGTCCCAAATCACCTAACGGAGATAATCAAATCATAAAAATTCCGAGATCATATACCAACAAGTCAAATCTTGGTCAAACCTTTCAAATCTTAAGCTTCAAACTGAGAGTTGTTTCTTCAAAATTCATTCCGGTTATCCTAAAAACCAAAACCGACGATTTACATAAGTCATAATACATCACACGGGGCTAGTCATGCCTGAGAACTAGCGAGCAAAGTGCAAAAGCTCAAAACGACCGGTCGGGTCGTTACATCCTCCCCCACTTAAACATACGTTCGTCCTCGAACGTGCCCAGTGTTGTTCCGAAAACCATCAAATCGCTGTGTAACCTTACCATGAACATACCACAAGGGGGGATGATCCCACGTCACCCTATCTCATATAGGTCCGATAACACAATGTAACAAAAATTTCACAATCCAACCTAGCCCATAAACCTTAGAACCACATTTCCACTTTTGACACTATTTAGAAGATCAGGATCCCACATCTATACTCTGGATAAGCCCGAACCAGCTGTAATAACTCATACCTGCAACCTCAGGTGCAATTGCATGACATACCACATAACCCAGACACTTGTAGCGATAACTTCTAATCATAGCAGCTGCACACAACAACCGAATACCGATAGTAAACCTCTTATCAACTAAAGTCTCATTCCAACAATTTCATATACTGCCGATAACAAATGAAACACGTAGAAAGTCATAACCATTCATCAGATCCACCATTCGTGAAGCCACTTCTCCTTCGGCAAGGACCATAGCAAATTTCTGAGCCAAACCTCGATATTATCCTTCCAACACGCTGAAACTGAATCCGTTTGTGTACATTATAGATCCCAACAATCTCATCTAATTCCACCACAACTACTCTGGTGGCATGACACATCAATACAATCTACAACCACAACTCGTACAATCCGTGCACCAATAAACAACAATCTAAACGTACTCAAATCATGAAAAAAATGACTCAATGAAAGAACTGTACCGCAAGTTCACCAGTGTCACTACAACACAATGCTGAGAACCCGACACACATCGTAGGAACAGAGCATATGAGTCTAACCCGAAGGGTCATACTTCTAAATAACTTCGCTGCAATGTGCGACCCTATCCAAACATTGGTCCACATAGAACACCTCAAGTCACTCTGCTCAAAATTGACAACCACGCGCAAATTGATGTCTAGAACCAAAGCAAATCATCATAACCACTGCAAAGCAATTGACATAAAATTACACTACCGAAAGGACACAATTGATACGCCATCCACCGAGCAATACTCAATACTCTCCCCGCTCAAATTCCACTAAGAGACCGCGATAAAACCGTACTACATGAGCCTATATACAACACGTCCTAAAACCTCGCAACACATAAAGTTAACTCATAGATCTCCCTAGATCACTAATAAGCTCAATAACAATCGAATCAACACATCCCTTAACAATACAACTCGGAGTCAACCAAGCCGACTCGATGTATAACACACATCCATTTTGGTCTACCGATGAACCCCTTACCAAGGAGTTCCTGAAACTGCTCCTTCAACTCTTCTAACTTCGCCGGTGCCATACGATATGGTGCCCAACACCAAATCAAATACCGAAATCAACAACCCTATCCGGTGACATGCCTGGCAATAGGAAACACACCTAAAAAATTCCTTACCACTAGAACTGAATCTATAGAAGAATTCTCTGCCCTTACACCCATCACGAAGGCCAAATAAGAAAGACAACCCTCCCGAACTATCAGCTGGGTCTTCAAAATGAAATCACCTTGTCGTGAACATAATCCGTCGAACCTCACCACTCAATTCATGGCATCTCCGGCATGGCCAACGTCGCTGCCTTAGCGCAACAGCCCAAAATAACACAACACTGAGACAGCCAGTCTACACCCAATATCACATCAAATACTAACTTACCAAGCAGCAAAAGATCCACTCGGGTCTCCAAACCCCGATAGTCACTAAACAGTGCCGATACACGCGACCCACAACCACAACATAACATGTTTATGAGAACTCCCAGTCTCCAACTCCATATAGCACATGAATCACCATATATGATCCCAATTTCGCCGTACGAACACATGCCATGCCTCTAATACTCGATCTTTCCACGAGATATACTTTGAGCATTCTTCCGTGCCACCAAGCAAACTTAAATATCGGTCGTCGATTCAACAAGAGAGTGCCGCAATACTAGATCATTAACTCAATCACATTGCCCTTTTTCTGAAACGTATACCCTCATCAAGCCACATCAATTAGTAATATCATTTCCCTAATCATCTGAAGATCATTTCCCTAATCATTTAAAGCTACCCGCTGCCTAAGAATTTTATGACATTCCTTTCAGAACTGGACCATGACCTCACACTTGCAAATCTCAATCCTACACAACATACCGTATAAACCATACCATCCTAGGATAACCATGAGAACTTCATATCCCTTCCAAGCCACAAGCAACTATGTACTCAACTAGCCAAGAACTTTCCATTGATCCCATCTAGAAGAAAATCACTACACATCCCATGCTCCTCATGCTCGTAGAAAATGTACATCTCTAACTGTGATAGAAACCATCAAGAACTCTCCGAATTCTACTTGCACAAAACTAAACCGTCAGGACTGAATCCTTATGACTCAACCAAGCTAAGAGGCCACTAAAACCCAAGAGCATTGCCACGAAACACCTACATAAACTCATTACCTCATAAGCATCCAAAGAGCTAATCATATCCTTACCATACCGATCCGGCCTACTACCAAGCTAACCCATCTATCCGAGTTTCCTTTTGATTTACCTTCAACTTGATACTCCTTCTTGCTTTAACACCACAATTCCTCAACCCAGACTCACCACATGAGACCCAAACATAAAACCACACCGCCTAAGGCTCCTAAGCCACTGGATACTCTCTTAACTATTCCCAAGCGCACCACATTCAAAATACCTACCTTGAAGTGACTCCCTGCGAATCCAAAGCCATTACTTTCACCTTCCTAATACTGATATATAGAATCCCATAATTGACATAGAATTGCCACAAGTCTTGATACCCTCCAATGCAAACCTCAGTTTCTAGCCAAAAATACAACTTGAAAATCTCCAATTATTACATGTAAAATTTGGAACACATTAGAACCATTCTCGAGAGTCATCCACTCTACTCAAACTACAATTCGCCTGATCAAACAAAACGAACAACATGTGCCTTATTAGCACTCCGACACCGCATAATGTAACCTCACCTTAATGCAACCAAGGAACTTCCTGCCCTATGCATCAAGCATCCTTTACCAATAACAACTCAAGTCATTCTGTGACTCTCATACACCCATAAATCATACATAACCTTTACTGAAATTTTCCTTTACTCAAGTCACCCTTGGTCTCAACCTCTGCAAGCCATAATTGACTCACCAGCATGCCTCAAACTGGAACCAACATAGAACATAACCGTGCAATCACCAAATCAATAGCAGACTCCCCCACTTGGCTCAAAGCTATAGATCAAATCACACAATAACTCATAATGTGTATACTCTATCACTTCCATAATACCATAGTGAGATTAACTCAATCCTCCATAAGCTCGTACAACACAAACCATCCAGTACCTCAAATCTTCTGCAAATCTTACATCTTCCCTCGTAGCAGTCAAGCCCACTCTCTTAGGTGACCCAAATTCAAATTGCAGCACATACATTTCACTGGTAGAAGAGGTCTTCCATCAGACCATATAATGATAACACAACTTCAGAACATTCCGCATGAGATAAGCCACCTGCTTTGCCTCAAACTAACATTTCTTTATACCTTCCACCGTCATAAACATTACGTAGTCACTTAATTTTCCTGAGTCTGAACTCATAACACAACATGAAATCTACTTCACTCCATAACTGGAAAACATGGAAATATTCTTCGCACACCCATAACTCGGGGCTATACCTCAAATCAAGATGGAGATCAAGCACCTAATAGTGCTTCTATCCTCTAGCAGACCCTTCTCGTCGCTTCCAAATCATATGAATACATCTCACAGTCATATCATACTCATAACGTAGCTACCTGGTCATCACTCCCACTAACAGGGACATTATCGTACATACAAATCCACAAGCACGTGCTCACACAATCAACGCCTCAGTGCTCAAGCTGTAGGAAAAACCGGGCCTCAAGTCCTCCAGACTCTCCCAACATCAACACACAGAGATCACGTCTCGCCCCTCGATCAGGGAATCACAAGCCATCGATGCATATCTGATACGGAGCGCTCATGCGTGCATACGAATGCATAGAAGGGATTCAAAGAGTTACATTCCAAACTGAATCAATGACGCACGATAAGAATTCAAGAATGTGAAATTTTTTCCTAAATGTTCTGAAGCCTCCCGAGGATAAGTACAGACGTCTCCGTACCGATCCACGAGACTCTACTAAACCTACTCATGACTCGTGAGACCTATGCAACCTAGGCTCTGATACCAACTTGTCACGATCCTAAACCTGGACCCGATCGTGATGGCGCCACTTGTGAAGACAAAGCCAGCCGACACACTCCCAATTGAGTTTAAGAAATTAAATTAATACAAATTAAGTCTTTAACATAACCATAGTCCCAAAATAAGGCAAAACAGTACAATTGCGGAATAGACATAGCCCGACATCAGAGTGTCACCAGTCATGAGCATTTACTATCCGAATAAAGACAGGAAAAAAGTCTACATAGTCTATTACATAACTAAAACAGAGTAAATAAGATAGGGGGAGAAGCACTGGGCTGCGAATGCTGAGAACCTAGTGAATCTCCGAATCCGCTTGAGATGGAAGAAATCAACACTCACTAGCGGGACCCGAAGCGCCTGATTCTGCACACATGGTGTAGGGAGTAAAGTGAGTACTCCAACTCAGTGAGTAATAATAATAAATGAAGACTGAGCGATAAAAAATCACGTAAAAGCACATCAACATGCTATAAAGAAGCAGTATAAAACTAGTAAAAGCAATGAAACAGTGAAAACATATAAAGACACCTTAGTTCAAAATAGGCTTCTTTAAAATACCTTTTTAACAGTTAAACAATTAAATGAAAAGTAGCTAGAATAAATAAACACCTAAAAATCCGCCCCCGGGCACAATGTCAACAGAATCCGCCCCTCGGTCAATATCATGGAACAACACCAGTCCCTCAGGCTATATCTCATATCACAATGGGTACTCGCGCTCACTCCCAAGCGGAATATCAAGCCATCTCGTGGCATAATCAATAGGCTCTCGGCCTTATATCAATAAGCCACCTCGTGGCGTACAATCTCAGGCCCTCGACCTCATAATTATAAATCAGTGTATCACTACTGTGGTGTGTAGCCCGACCCAAAAGTATCCTCACAACACAGGCCCACGGCCTTACTCAGTCAGAATCTCATAAGCAACTCTGGCGACAGTAAAACATGATGCTCAGCCCAAAATATCATTTAAAATATCATTTAATATGGTAAAATAGAGTAAACATGGCTGAGTTATGAAATCAGTAAAACATAACATGACTGAGTACAGATATAAAATCAACATAGTGAGGAAATATCAGTAAAAGAGTAAACATGGCTGAGTTATGAAATCAGTAAATCAAATATGGTATTCAGCCAAAACATGATGATAGCAAATAGTTTTCAATCAAATATGTAGTAAAAGAGTCATTCGGGATGGACTAAGTCACAATCCCCAATGGTGCACAACCCCACGCTCGTCATCTAGCATGTGCGTTACCTCAATATAGCACAACGATGTGTAATCCGGGGTTTCATACCCTCAGGACAACATTTAAAATCATTACTCATCTCAATCCGGTCCAAACTCTAGCCCGCGACGCCTTTGCCCCTCAAATCTGCCTCAACACGCGTCGAATCTATCCAAAATCAGAATCACGACGTCAAAATATGCTAAGGGAACGAAGCCCATGTGAAATTAATCAATTTACAACATAAATTCCGAATTTAACCAAAACCCAACCCCTGGGCCCACATCTCGAGATTCGATAAAATTTACCTCAATATATTCATTATCTCCTCACGAGTTCATACATATCAAAAGTACCAAAATCCGACCGCAAATGGCCCCTCAAATCCTCAAGTCAAGGTCTCCAATCTCAAGCTCTAGTTTTCCAAATTTTAACCCTAACTTTCCATAATTACAGCTCTAATCAGTGAAATAATACCTTAGAAACGAGTTTTAGGTTCAACAAATCTTACCTCTAGACATTATCCCTTGAATTACTCTTCAAAATGGCTCCCCAAGCTCAAACCCGAATAAAAATGGTGAAGAAATAGAAAGGCGCCTAAAGCGACTAGCGTATCATTATTTTGGGTAAGGCCGTGAAATTTGCTAAACGACCGATCCCGAAGTCTATACAATTATTAACCATTTATTGAGGGCCCCGCAACTTGTGCGTTTTATTAGGTGAGGCTCATCTCATTTTATTTTAAAAGGATAATCCTAAAATGCCTACATTTTTTCTATTAAATTAGTCTCTAAAAATGAAAGAGAAAAGGTCCTAATTTATTTACATGCTTACGAGTTGTTATAGTCGGGTTCCGAACGCAATTTGTTAAATCAGAATGTAAACACAATATGGACAGCCCGTTGGCCAACGTGGACCCAGGCCCAACGTGTATGGCACAAAACTGGACCTGGGTCATCTCATTCACATATTACTACCTAGTTACATTATACTAGGCATGCTCACAGTTTGTCAAATTAAAAAAAAACTTGGCAATCTAATTTTAATCCTAGACCATTTACATGCTAAAATTAACCAATAGTATCTAGCTAAACAATATTCCTACAAGTTCCGAAACGGTTTATTCGTTTAATGAGCTAACTATTGAATGTTTAAGAATAATCTAAATCAGCTAACATGCTTTTTGAGACATGATAATCATCAAACAATAACGAACTAACTGAACAGAGTTACTACACCATTTATTTATTTTTTTAGCAATACATAGACGGTTCGTCCACTAAACTACTGTCAGATGTTCCATTATATATATTAAACAACTACATGATTCTGATTAGAGGAAGCTAAATAATGTATATATACAACTAAAATTCAGAATATAACTTAGATAAATTCAGAACTTCAACTCTTCATTTCATATTCATGCTTCATGTTTTAGTTTACAGTAACCAGCGTGTCAGTTGTGTACCTGATATTGGAAGCAAAAGAAAAGGAAGATCAGCAGGAATGCAGTAGCATACAACAACAGCAACACCCAGCAACAGATTTAAAAACCGAGAAGAAATCCAGCAACAACCAGTGAAGTAGTAGCAAATAACCAACCAAACTCAAGGAAACAAATCAAATGAAAATCCCGAAACACCAACAACAATCAACGGGCAGAAACAAAGTGAATCTTTTTTAGATTGAAATACCAGTTAATGTTTAACCCTTAAATCTTGACCTCTCTGTATATCCAGTGTATGCAGATTGTATATCGGGTGTATACTACTCTCTCTTTCGAATATCCTTCGAAATGTTTTCTCAATATTCAGCCAATCCCCTATCCCCTTTCAATATTTTCGGAATCCTCTCAATATTTTCGGAATTCTCCCCTTCTTCCAATATCCAGACCCCTTATTTATAGCCAAACTTCAAGCATTTAAAATTAAAATCCCACCATCTTCCACCCATCCCCCTTTAACTTCCACTACTTAATGTTTTGTCCCCCACTATATTAAACAAATATATTAGTTCCCACTAACCCATATCTTTTCCTTATTTAATTCCATTATTCCCCACTACCGCATGCTTTGTCCCCCATTATATTAAACAATGTATTAATTCCCCACCATTATGTCTTGTCCCCCACTACGTATTAAAAATGTATTAATTTAATATTATTAGTACCTAGTGGACGTAACACTCAGATTAAATAATTGTTCAAATTTTCAATTCCAAAAATACCCCTCTGAAATTACTGAAATTACCATTAGTTCTCAACACACACGTTACTCTCATTAGGATTTAACAATTTCTAAAGCTGGTTCATATTATGTTTATCAGTTAAAAACATGACTGAGGGTATGATTTCGACAAGAAAAGTGAGGTCAACCAATACAAATGCCCCATAAGGGTTCTACAGATCTGTACAAGGCCCCAAACATGGTAACTAGCCCATAATATAATGATATTAATTAAGTCTCAGTCAAAAGTACAGTAGAGTCATCAAACGGGATGGACCGAGTCCAAATCCCCAGTAGTAACAGACCCCACGCTCATCATACAGCGTGTGTCTCATCTCAACATAGCACCACGTTGTGCAAATCCGGGGTTTCAAACCTTCAGAACATCATTTATAACCATTACTCACCTCAAGCAGGCCGAAATCCTAGCTCGCTACTCCCTTGCCTCGCAAATCAACCTCCTCGAGCGTCGAATCTGATCAAAACCACAAGGAATCCGTCACAATATGCCAAGGGAACAAAACCCAATCAAAATAATAGAAAAACATCAAGAAATCCCGAAATTGACAAAACCCGAGCCCCAGACCCACTTCTCGAAACTCAGAAATTTTTACATCAACGGACTCCTTATCTCGCCACGAGTCTATACATATCAAAGACTCCAAAATCCAAGCTCAAATGCTCCCTCAGTTCCCAATTTCTCATTCAAAAAGTCAAGCCCTAATTCCTCCCTTTTAATCAAATTTTTCATGAAATTAAATGTTAATTCTACAATTAAATGATGTTTTTAGGTCATAAGACTCACCTCCAATCAATCCCAGTTGAAACCCTCTTTAATCCTCGTCCAAAGCTCTCAAGGATGTTCAAAAATGGTGGAAATAGACTTAGGCTCGCGGATAAAATGCTATTAAAAACCCTTTTGTCCAGCCCAGATTTCTTCTATGCGATCGCATCCAAACCTCTGCGATCGCACAACACAAAATTCAAACTCTCAAAATTCCCTCTATGCGATCGCACTAAAACCCCTGCGATCGCAATGCATTAGCTCCTGAACCTACGCGATCGCATACCTTCACCCGCGTTCGTAATGAACAAAATACCATCCTGGACCCCAGGTCTATTTAATACTACGCGATCGCAATGAGCAATAGAACAGCTTCCCCAAAACCTCCTACGCGATCGCAATTTACCTCCTGTGATCGCAGAGAACAAATGTCTGCAACACTTCAGCTGAAAAATCTGCAACTTCCAAAGGATAGAATTGGTCCGATTGACCATCCGAAATCACCCCGAGACCCCCGGGACCTCAACCAAAAGTGCCAAACCATCCTAAAACATCATTCAAACTTGTTCCAATCATCAAAACACCACAAACAACACCAAAACCATCAAATTACATCGGATTCAAGCCTAAATTTCTTAAAAACTTTCGAAATACGCATTTGATCAAAAACCCGACCAAAACACCTCCGAATGATCTGAAATTTTGCACACACATCCAAAATCACCTAACAAAGCTACTGCAACTCTCGGAATTCCATTCCGACCCCCGTATCAAAATCTCACCTACCAACCGGAATTCGCCAAAATACTAACTTCGCCAATTCAAGCCTAATTCTACTCCGGACCTCCAAAATCAATTCCGATCACACTCCTAAGCCACATATCAACCCCCGAAGCTAACCAAATCGCCGGAAATCTCATCCGAGCCCTCTAACTCAATAATCAACATTCGGTTGACTTTTCCAAAACAAGCCTTCCTTAAAGAGACTAAGTGTCTCATTTCCTATCAAAACCAATCTGATTTAACTCTAACACACCGAATACTGATAGCATAAAATGGGGGAAACGGGGCGGTAATTCACGTAACGACGGATCGGGTCGTCACATTTACTCTTTAATCAATGCTCATAAGTGGGTTCAACTATAAATGTTAGGAGAAGTTACACATTTAGCCGCACGGCCAAATCTAATTACATTTGCTAGCCAAAACATAGACTATATACTAATTACATATAATATATGCATAATATATATATATATATATATTTACTTAATTATACATATATTATATATCTTCCATCTATTTTTTAAATGAGTAGCTATACAATGTAAAAAAATAAAAAATCCCCAAGTTTTATGCTAATTAAACGCTAATATCAGTTTGTTAGGCTTCTGAAGGTAGAGTATTAACTCTCCTGACAATTTTGACAAATCTGCCCAAACAGCTAGAATCTTCAACGAAATTTTTACATTCCTATGCCACATAGGAAACCTTATTACCCTCAATGTTTAAGATTTGACTTAATTACACTTAGTATACCAAATTACCAATTCTATACCATAATAAATTAAGGGTATAATTAATTATACATTTTTTACTCCTTAATTAAAGGAATCTGCACGTTTCTCTCTCCTAACCCCTCAGTCCCACCCACGTTTTACCCATACCCATGTTCTTTTTTACCATTTTCCATCTTCTGAAACCAAATTCTCCTTCTAAATTCACAGAAAATTGAAGAAACCCTTCAACAAAGTTGGTTCCCCATTTTACTCCAGTGGAAGTTCATCAATGAAGAACAACAAAGTTCATCAAAATTGAAGTCAAATCTTTAAAGTTTATACACATATTTACCTTTAGCTTCAAATTTTCTCAATGAAGAAGAACAAACCTTTAAAGAGATAAGAGAGCAGCAATTCCACCATTGACAGCCATTAAAAAGCTTTGAAGCTTTGAATTCAAATTTGGGTTTTCAAAAATCATTATTTGTTTTGATTGGGTGTTGTTGTAAATAATTGGGAATATGTTTTGGAGTTTATATCTCAATTTTGAGGGGTTTTGGTGAAGTTTTAGACTTGGTTTTGGCTGAATTTCAGATTGAAACTCGAAGAAGAAGAAGAAGAAGAAGAAGAAGAAGAAGAAGAAGAAGAAGAAGAAGAAGAAGAAGAAGAAGAAGAAGAAGACGACATATTGCAGAAATTGTAGATAAATTATAGTTACAGTTGGATTGATCAGAATTTTAACTAAATACATCTTCGCCGCCGTTGACGGTTTCCGACGAGGAAACTCCTCTGTTCTCTACTTCTCCATTCTCCATTTCTTATTTTTACTTAGGTTTTACGTTTTCTATTTCTAATATGAGTTTCTTGATTTCGCACACTTTATACACACATTTGATACAGCAAAAATATGAAGTAGTTACAGTTGGATTGATCAGAATTTGAAATAAATAAAAGAGATTTTTACATTCCTATGTCACATATATTTCAAATTCTATGGAAGTCTGATTTTACGGTAATATCTATAAAATTCCTACATTTATCTATAAATAAACTACACATCAATTTTAGGATGCATAAAGCAATATTGTTTTCATAATTATCTACAAAATTACTACATTTATACTAAAATTAAACTACAATCTGTGTTGAGAAAATGTTGACTACAAATTTTTCTCTTCATCTACAAAAATTCTACAAATATACTACAAATCAGCTTAAGTATGTATAAAGCAGTATTATTTGTAAGGGTATCTACATAATTACTACATTTATACTACAATTAAACTACAATCTATGTTGAAAATCTATAAATTATCTACAAAATATCTACAAACACTACAATAAATGTGATATTTAGCTACAAAACTTTTAGCCACGACACAAAATTCGTCACTAATTATTCACTTTTCGTGACGAAAATTATGTTTCGTATTTAGATACATAATCCACATAGTTTTAGTGACGAAACATAAAATTTCGTAGCAAAAGTTTTGTCCACTAAAGTTTCCCACCAAAAAATAACTTGGCGCCATTATTTAATAGCATTAGCCACGAATTTTATATAATTGGTGACATATTATTTTGTCACTAATGATGTATCCAATTTGTGACAAATCATAATTTGTCTTAAAATTGGTAAAACTTTGGACACAAAAAAATTTCGTCAGAAAAAATGTGTTATTACAATAGTGACAAAATAAAATTTGTAGTTAAACATGGTAAACTTTAGCTACAAAAGTTTCTAATTTATTATGACATTAGTTTTTGTCACTAATAGTGCAAACAATTAGTGACAATTATTTAATTGTCTCTGTTTAACGTACAGTTTAGTCACAACAAAATTTTTGTCACGAAAAATATGATTTTTAAATGGCTACGACTTGAATTTTGTAGTTGAATAGTACAATTATTGGCGACAAAAAAGGATTCATAGTAAAAAAACTAAAAGATATAGTTTTGTTCATATATGATACAAAAAGTTACTTTAGGACTAATTAACCTTATGACTGAAGCACCCATCTTAAAAAATTATCAAGTTCGAGAAACTTGAATCCCATTTATAAAGTTCTATTATGAAGTCTATATGACCTACAAATGAAAGAAATAAAATTAAAACCATACTCATTTTGATTCAATTGCCATATCTAACTTTAGAAAATATAAAACCAAAAAACCATATTAAAATTTAGTAGAACCCAAGGAACACTTGCTGCTACAAAATTTCATATTGTTTAGATAGGAACAATCTATATATGGACTTATATATATAACATAATCCGAGCATATGGAGTCCAACATAATACCTCAACTGTCAAATAACTAGTTAATTGGGCCACGCTTCGCGCAGTCAAATATCTTTATTTTATATTTATTTGATTCAAAAGAATTTAGATTTTTATAATGGCAAAAATAAAAAATATATTATATAATGCCAGATGTAACATAAGAAAACATATGAAAAATCAAACAGAAAATCATATCAAAATAAATAAATAAAGCATTCACTACTTCTTTAGATTTCATAATTACAGAGTTTTCGAAGAACACTTCTTTTTAATTTGAGAGGTGAAGTTAAATGCTCATTTTATAGAAAAAAACTTATCATGGAATGTTATGTTTGTTAATATAGATCTAATTATTTTTTTTATTGGAAATTGGAATAAGATGTTAAGTCGATTGAAGACTTACAGTGGAAGTCTTCCGTAAAATAAAAAGGTAGAGTGTAGTTGCTAATCTGGTCATTTTTTAAGTAATTGTGTTTCCTTTTAAGTCTAAGAGACCAAAAAAATTAAGGGAAGAGCAATATGGCAACCATCTGTTCATAACGCTTAAAGCATTAAGCGGGTAATTTATTTACTCTTTCACTATTCGGAGTTCATGTGATAGACACTAATAAAGTTAACATTTAAGAGAAAACAAAAGGAGAATCTGCTTTAGAAATTTAAAGTAGAATAAACAGAGGACAGAGAGACCTACACAGGCGGATATTACCTCAAGACATCTATAACAACAACAACAACAACAACAATAACAACGACCCAGTGAAATCTCACTAGTGGGGTCTGGGGAGGGTAGTGTGTACGCATACCTTAACCCTACCTCGAAGGAATAGAGAGGTCTGAGGTTCCTAGTAATTATTAGTAAAAAGAATTACCAGAAAACAGGAATATCCAATTGGTTGTACTAAAGGATCAATTTATAAACATCTCGTTGAAAACTACAATCCTTTTTTGGCAAAAAACAAAGGTAGAGGTCATATCGACTGCAGTAGCTGTGCTCATTAGGATCATGACTGGCTTGAAGACTTTCAAGCAGCTGGAATCATCTAGTTATTTACGTTGTTGTACCATCATGCACCCAAAGACGAACAGGTGGTGTTATATACCATGAGAAGGTTGTAGTGGTCCCTGAACAATGTGCAGCAGAAAGCTCAGCAGAAAATCGATCTGTTCGTCTGGACAAAATTCCATCACTGACCAGGTTCAACTAAAGCAGGGGTAATTTGTCTTTGAAATCTTAAGAGCCTGATAAGATGGTGCTCTTGAGCAGATATGTGGTGGGAAGGGGTATATAGACATGTCAACCGTTGATGCCGATACTTCTTCAAAGATTAGTGAGGTTGGAATTGCATGTGGGAATATTAATTCTTGACTTGTTTTACACTAGAGCTGAAGCAGTGTACTATCAGAATCAAGTTTATGATGAATACTGCACATATTAGAACAGCAAAGAATTAGTAAGTTGAAGTGAAATACTAATAGTGAATGATTACAGGCCATTACATCAAAGGGTGGTTGTCTTGTTGAAGCTCCAGTTTCAAGGAGCAAAAAGTCAGCTGAAGATGACCAACTAGTAATTCTAGCAGCTGGGGACAAGGTAATATATATACTATTATTTAGCTGTTTAATGGAACAACACTCTTATTATCTTTGGTTTGCTGCACAACATGGAGCTTGTGAAAAGCAACAAGCCTTGGATTCTTATTAGACTTGGAGGCCTTGAATATGTGTTCCTTGAAGTAATTGAGTTCTGCTATGCTCTCCTTAATGTCATCCATAGCTCTATGCTTGCTTTCCTTTTTAGGAGCCTTTTTGCTATTGGAAACCAACGAACACACAATGCCTTGACACTGCTGACATCAACTAGTACATGTGAAAAAAGACTAGCCAGATTTGGCATGTATTTCTTCAAAAATTGAAAATCCACGTAGACTGAATTTCCTGCTAGTAATGGTGTATATGTGCCAATGTTTCTCTTGACAAATTCAATAACCTGTTTCTCAGCTTCTTCTTCAGTGACCATACTCTTAAGCAATTTGTCAAGACATCTATAAATGGCCTAATTATTTAAAACCTCTCATTCGCCCTATCGCCAACATAATATATTAAAAAAAGATGCATACCCAGCATTTGTGTAATTCCTTGCACACGCTGCTTATAAAAGTGCACCTTGCCAGTATTTTTTGGCTTCCCTAAGCATCTAAACTTGGTTTGACAACTAGGACAGAGAAAAGAGAGCACAACTCTATAAAATCAATAATTCATTGATAACCATAAACACCATCTATAAAGCAGATGTGCAGCAGAACAAATTCTTAAAATGGACTGACCTTGGCGTTCTCCAAGTGTCTTATAGCTTCTTCCTGAGAAGAAGAATTCATAAACAATTGTATGCAACAAAGCCCAGCTGCCACATGATCCTTCCTTGTCACCTCATCATCATCATGCAATCTAAAAATACACAGGACGGAGACATGACATTAGTATATACAGAAAATGGAAGCAAATCGACTAGGCAGCCTATCAGAGAATATGATCAAATTCTGGAGTGAAGCCTGTGGAAAAACAGAAAGATTGAGCTTCTTGAAGTTTACCAAAGCACCTAAACTAAGAAACCAGGTAATAAAGTTAACATT
The DNA here is from genome assembly GCF_000393655.2 of Nicotiana sylvestris. Lineage (NCBI taxonomy): Eukaryota > Viridiplantae > Streptophyta > Magnoliopsida > Solanales > Solanaceae > Nicotiana > Nicotiana sylvestris. The sequence continues at coordinate 12,897,193 of NC_091067.1, read as the reverse complement.
TAAGAGAAAACAAAAGGAGAATCAGCTTTAGAAATTTAATAAAGTTAAATAAACAGAGGACAGAGAGACCTACACAGGCGGATATTACCTCAAGACTTCTATAAATGGCCTAATTATTTAAAACCTCTCATTCGCCTTATCGCCAACATAATATATTAAAAAAAGATGCATACCCAGCAGGTTACTGACCTTACTATTATGAGGTTACATCATAAAAACCAATATCGTCGTCATCATCATCTGTGATATCGACTTCATCGTCATTAGTACTATTATTACCTTCATTCCCCTCATTCTCCTCATGATCACTGATGTACTCTACCATTGTGTCATCCTCTTCGTCAGAATTTTCTTCGTCATAACCAACTTCATGTTCTGTTTGAGCCTCCAATTCAATTACAGATGCATCTAGGGTAACCGAATCAACATCATCTCTATGTAGTTGACTCAACATATTATCCGTATCATTGACAATTGAATTACTTTCAAGTGAAACATCTTGATATACTTCATCATTTGTTTCGCCATTTCCTGTCTCTGAATTTTGCATCTCTGGCACATCATATAAGTGTCTATCTTGAAATTTTAGGACAATTCGCCAATTTTCTCCCAATTTCGGATCATCAATATAAAATACTTGCCTTGCTTGAGTAGCTAGTACAAAAGAATCATGTTCATACCAAAATCTATTAACATTGATGCTCGTAAGATTTTTATCTTTTTGCATCCCTGTCTTCTTGCGAAGATCAAACCACTTGCATTTAAATAGCAGAACTGGATTGCCATTAAGATACTCTAACTCAATCGTGTCAGTTATAATACCATAAAAATCAATCACCTCATTTTCGTGATAGCCTTCAACAACTAGACCGCAATTTTGACTTTTACGTAGTTCATCGCGTCTTTGAATATGGTACCTAACACCATTTACAGTACACCCATTATATGTTATTCCACGTACATCAGGTCATATTGCCAAAGGATATAACTGATTGATAGACACAGACTTTTCCTTATTATATAATTGCATAATCTACAATGAAAAAATTATTACTTTTAATTAGTAAAGAGGAAAACAAATTAGAATTTAAACACATTAAGATGATTCTTATCTTAAAAAGTTACTTACTTTCCTTTTGAACCATAAAGGAAATTATTCTCTATGTTTCTCTTCTATATTCGCAACAGCTTGCTTCATCAACTCTTCTTTATGCCCCCTGCAAAATAAATTACTTATAAATTATTTAAAACAGAAAAATAACAATAGAGAGAAAAATAACATACCGAAGAAAAGGTTCTACTTCTTCGCAATTATTCAACACATACCACCGAGCCATATCGAAATCATTCTTTGGTATGGTATCATAGTTTCCATCTCCAAATGGTCTAACACTCTTTGAGAATATGTCCAGAACAACTTCATCTTTGTTACTAGATCCATCATCATTTCGATCTTCACGATTAAATCTAGTTTCGATGCCAGTAAGATACATAGAGCAAAATGTCAAACATTCATCAATAAGATAGCCTTCTGCAATAGAACCTTCTGGTCGTGCCTTGTTTCGCACATAACGCTTAAGCTTGCACAAAAATCTTTCAATTTTGTACATCCAACGATATTGTACTGGTCCCCCATACATAGCCTCTCGTGGTAAATGCACAGCCAAATGTACCATAACATCAAAGAAAGCAGGTGGAAAGATCATCTCAAGCTTACACAATATTAAAATTATGTCCTTTTCTAGTTGTTCTAAGTCATCTTTTCTCAAAGTCTTGCAACATAATCGTTGAAAGAAATCGCCTAACTCAATCAATGCTGAAGAGACATATTTGCAAGCATGGATAGAAATGTATCCTAATCCCAAACCTTGCAGCTGGTTTCTAGCATCATAATATGACTTAGGAAGTGTCTCACCATTTGGCAGTGCCTCCCGTAGTAACTCTAGCAACATATCAAATGACTTATTACTCCAATGATTGTACACTTTCAAGTGTAGCAACTTCACAAGGAATGAAAGCTTTGAGAATTTCTGACATCCCGGGTATAATTCATGTTCAGCTTCTTCCAACAATTTGTCAACCTTTTTGGCTTCCTTCTCACTCATATTACCATATATATTATTACCAGTTGTTGTCTCCTCCGAAAAATTGGTAAATGATCTTCCACTGGCATCTTCTAACATAGCGTTAATTCCATCATTGTTGTCATGTTCTTCATCTTCATCTTCGTCTTCGTCTTCGTCTTCATCTTCGTCTTCGTTGTAAATTGCTTCATCTTTATCTCTCCTTTGTGATTGTTCCCCATGGTATATCCATTGCACGTAACTTCCCGTAATTCCTTTTATCAACAAGTGGTCATACACTACATCTTGTGTTTGAAAATCTATATTTAAACAGTCTTGGCATGGACATCGAACTTTAGAATTTCGATCAAAGTTTGACCGAACGAGTTGCATAAAAGATTGAACACCCTCAATATATTTTTTAGAGAACTTCCGTTCATGCATCCAACCTTTATCCATGATCAACTGCACAAACATATCGACAAAGCAAGCTAAGTCAGCCATGCAGTTATAATTGAGTTTTAATTAAGCAAAAGAGAAATGCATTTATTATCTTTCAACATGTCATAAAACTTCTGCTGAGAGAATTGGCCACACAATTCCGTTTGATCCAAACTGTTCCTTCATGTCTAGAATAGCTAATAGAACTGTTAGTTAGCTAATTACATTGGATTAGCATTAGTAATAAATAGTTAGCTAAATAAATTGAGCCTGTGTATATACACCATTGTATAGCACTTGGGAGTATCAATCAATGAACGAAATCCTATTTCTCACTTCTCTCTGTTCCATTCCCTCTTCTTCTCTCTATTCTCTAATCCCCCTTTCCCCTTCTAATGCTTTTCTTAGTGAAGGCAGTCCCTCGTTCCAGTGATATTTGCTTGTCCACTGATTTCTTAAAATTTAATGCAACATATGACTTCCTAATTTATCGTTTTCCTCTGAATCCCAGCCCAAGTTAAGTAAATAAGTACCCATCTATCCACATACAAAAAATCAAACTTCAATTCATTCTTATGACAAATCAATTCATAAATCAAAACTCAGTATTCGGATGTTAAGAATTAAATAGAGAGGAGAAGGCAGCGATAGAAATAAAAGAGGAGAATTTACCAGAGTGGTCTGATAGCGAACAAGGGGATTACCAAGAGCAACGAGATGCAGCGTCAGGAGAGGGCTGCAGCGACAATTCTTTTTTTTCTTATAAAAAGGACGGACGAGGGGAGATGTTGAGGACTTGCGGTGACAATTCCTTGTTTGACAAAAAGAGTGACCAACAGATTTTTTTATAAAAATAGAAGAAAAAATGTAATCCATAACCCAAGCAGATTGGAACTCCAATTAAAGTTTATGGTATCAAAGTTTGTAGAAGAAAAATTAATCAATTATGCTCAACTTGCTTATATGCGGAAAAGTGAACAAAAATATATATTTGTATATTTTCATTCATGCTATATTTACACAATACTTGAGGTGTTCATTGTTCAATCTGATTCAATTTTTTACCTAAAAAGCAACTAAATCAACAAAGTTAATTTTTTGTTAATTTTTATTTGGTCTTTTAATTTTCCCTATGATAATAGGCTAGATTCATGTAATTTGGCGACTGTTTATGTCCCAGCTTAATTATGTTTCACTGTTATTTTATATGAGTGTTCAATCACGTTTTATATGGTGATTAATTGAATGGGCCCTTGATTAATCGTGTCTAATTACCTCATATTGCTTGAGAAAGAATATTAGGTTAGACTGCTATTGAACAACACCACTTTTAGGTAATTGAAGAGATTCATTACTTGAACTAAAGGTGAGTTTAGAGATAACGAAACTTTGGTGGGATAATTTAGAGCTACACATATTGCCAGCTAGAGTAGTTCGAGAAAATGCTCTAGTAAATTATCGTAGTTGATCGAGAGAAAATTACGATAACTCATAGCTCTTAAACCTCATAAAGTAGTACGGCGAGATTATAGCAAAAGAGTTAAAACCTAAACTAGAAATTGAGGAAATCAATGCCCTAAACCTTTTTACCCTTGAATTATCTTTAATTTAGCATATTGTTGTTTTTAATATCATTTGAAATAGTTAAACAAAAACCCAAGTTGATTGATAAAAATCTTGCATCTGGAAATTGGTTGAGTTGAAAATAGCATTGTCAAGAGTTGTAATAGATAGGTTAGTTCCATGAGGATTCGGCTCCGGAATTAAAAAACGGATTATATTTGCAACGACCGCTTTGTCTTTAGAAGGCATAGTTGGCCGTGATCACTCTATTTCACATGTTATTCTAATTTAATCAATTCAAGTTATTACAGTAAAGAAATACATTTATTTGTGAGTAGATATTTTCGGTAGAATAAAGTATCTATAATTTTTCTTTTTACAAGTACAAATAATGCAATAGTGTTAAAGTTAATATGAGATAAAAATTAATCATACTTAATTTTTAGATAAATAAAAAATAATAGTTTCTTAAATACTATTATCAAACTACACATTTTACCTCCCTAACATAAAATAATTAATAAGATTCATCAATACTGTAATTTAAATTAGTATTCCTTCAAGATTAAATACATAATTACTTTCAAATTTGACATAGAACTTAAGACATGAAGATTAGCGGCGGGCGTTCTGGCAGTTTGGATTGGATATGAAATTTTCGTTTTGGTTTTCGGATTGAAGAAATGACAATCCAACTCCAATCCATATAAACTCGGATCGGATCGGATTTTTTAAGTTCAGCAAACCGATACCCGACTGGTCGCTTTGAGCTTTAGCGCATCGTTCGGCAGTTTGAGACCATGAACATCTTCAGTTCAGGTACTATGACTTGTGCACATGGTCGTAATTCGAATTCGGGAAGTTTGAAGTCGATTTGGAAAGAGAATTCTCATTTCAGAAGCTTTAAGTTGGAAGAATTGGCTAAGTTGTGATTTTTGAATAAACGACCTCGGAATCGAGATTTGAAGGTTCCAACAGGCCTTCGTATGATGATTTTGGCTTTGGGCGAATGTCCGGATTGGGTTTTGGATGACTCGGGTACACGTTGTTTTCGTATTCATACTACGTTCGAGAGTGAACAACTCAACCTAATATACGTCAATGATTTATATTAGAGAAGAACTCTAATTGCTTCTGTGATCCCTCTCATAGCTGCCAACATCCGCTTCTGCGCTGCCAACATCGCACCTGCGGTGTCGCAGGTGCGTTCCACTACTCCGCTCCTGTGATGAACGCCCAACACTGTCCAGCCCCCTTTCCAGTCGCTTCTGCGATGAGTTTCACGCTTCTGCGATGTCGCTTCTGCCCAAATGTTGTTCAGAACAGCAGAAAAATTAGCAGCTTCAATGTCCAAAATTAACTCCGCTAACCTTCCAAAATCCACCCGAGGCCCTCAGGACTTTAACCAAGTATGACAACATGTCCTAAAATATAATACGAACTTAGTCGAGGCTTTAAACCACATCAAACCACGCCGAAATTACGAATCACGCATCGAATCGAATTATGAGTTTTCAAATCTTCCAACTTCTATATTTTGCGCTGAAATATATCAAATCAATCCGGAATGACTTCAAATTTTGCACGCGAGTTATAAATGATGTACCATAGTTGTTCCTATTTTCGGAATCGAAATCCGTCCTCATTATCAAATTTCCACCCTCGGTCGAATTTTCCAAAAAAAAATTCTATTTTCCAACTTTCGCCAAAATGTGTCGAATTGTCCTAACTCTTACGGACTTCCAAATCCGGACACACGCCTAAAGCGAAAATTACCATACGAAGCTATTGACATCATCAAAACTCCATTCCGAGGTCGTTGCTCAAAAGTCAACTCTCCGTTCAACTCTTTCCATTTAAGTTTCAAAATGAGAATTTTTCTTTAAATTTAATTTCGAATCTTTTGAAAACCAAACTCGATGGCACACACAAGTCATAATACATATTACAAAGTTGCTCGGGACCTTAGGTTGCTGAACGGGGCGTTAATTCTTACGACATATTGGGTCATTACATCTTCACCGTAATCATCCAAATACATTATTCAATTAATGAAATCATTATCAACCAAATGCACAGAGACATTAATATGGCCGATAAGAAGTAGTAATAATAAAACCATGTCCAACTAGAAAGTATTCTTATTAGGGATGTATATCAGTCGGTTCAGTTCGGTTGTGAATGTTATTGGCTCGATATATCGGTTATCGGTTTATAAATATGCTAAACTGATAATCGAACTGATAAGATAGTGATTATCGGATATCGATTAATCAGTTGTCGATCATTACAATTTACCCGATAAGATAACTTAATTTAGAGGAAAAAGTATAGTGTACAACACTAATTAATCTTATAACCTTGATTCCTTCACTTATGTTCTAAAGAGTGAACAAAAGTTTTGTGGACATTTAGGGACCAATCAGCAGAATATACTGAACACTAGGAATATTAGAGGATCATAATTACAACAGTTGCTTTCCTACAAAGAACTAAGAATATACTGAACACTAGGAATATTAGAGGATCATAATTACAACAGTTGCTTTCCTACAAAGAACTAAGAGGTTTTGCCAAGTCTACTTATCCAAACAGAGTAGAAACAACACAAATAGTAGCCAAGAGCGCAAAAAATAATTTGTAATGTAAAATTTTATATAGTTATAATTTCTAAATAGGTATTTATATAATCAATCTGGTTCGACTTTTACGATTAATTTTTGCTTAAAACCAAATAATTAAATTTTATATGTTCTTAAAACTAAAAATCAAAATCAAATCAAATAAAGAATGTTGATTTTTTTTTCCAGTTTTGGTTCAATTTCTCGTGAACACAAAGATAGTTAAATCAATTCTTGAAATAAATCTTTTGAATATTGTATTACTGTAGTACATATTTGATATAGCTTATTTATAACATAAAGTCATCCAAAATTGGGATATGTACTAAAATAAAGTTTCATTTTAGTATTATTTTCACAAGGTAAAGTTTCTTTTTACTATTTTTTTTACATAAGTTGGTTGTACATTTGTAGTATTATATGTATATAAGTTGGTTGTATATACTATTTTTACATAAGTTGGCTGATATTTTAGAATTAGTGGGAGAGAGAGATAAAGTTAGGGTTAGAAGAAAATTCAGGGTAAAGCACTTCTCCACTCCCTTCCTTGGCATAACTCTTCAACCTCCTCCATACCCACCAAGCTCGTCCATACCCACCAAATAGAATTCCACAACATTGTAAATTGGAGAAAGAAACCGTCTTTTGGCGCTGGTTTTTGGGATTTTTGGCTCCAAACGAATGTCAGGATAACCACTATATATATATATGAGAAAAATGACTGGAAAAAATACATTGCAAAGTGAAGCAAAATTTCTGAACAGGTATGTATCATTTCACCTACTCTTTGTTTGAATAAGATTCAATAGATTGTAATTGCCACAATCATATATCAAATTATTAATTCATTAATTATTTGTGGCATAGACATTGATATGCTTTTATTTTGTCTCATATGATCAATCTAGATGAGAATAAATCAATTAGAAGATTTTGAAATAGAAACTCTTTAATTTACTGTGTATATTTAGAGTTTTTAGTTTACTGTGTATATTTATAGTTTTGCATGGTGTACTGAAGGGGAAATATTAGATATTATCATAGTAGGCATCTATTTTGTGTATATATTGACGTTTTCTGTCTGGTTTTGAGGGAAGAGTGGATGGATTGTGAAAATATGGTATTAAAGCTTCTGTTTGAATCAAATCATGCTTCTTGGTGGCCCTTGGGAATTTGTTTGATCGGATAATGGCACTTTAAATTTAGATGAACTGAAACAAAGTGTTTTAAGGTGAATATTTTGTAGGGTAATTTATATTTTTGTTGAAACCAGTAAACATTCCTTCACTAGGCTCAATCTTTGTCAGACACACAGCTTCTTTTAAATCTGCTGCATGTATAACTTATAAGATCTTTGGTATAAGTTTTTGAAAAAAATTAATATTATGGAAAAATAAAGGAGCTGTTGATAGTTCCCATACTATTTTTAGTTTTGATATGTCTTTATAATTTTGATATCGCTGCCCAAGTAAGTCTAGTGCCTCTTCTCTTGCTTTTTCTTGCCAGTCAGTGTGCCTAGAAGAAAAATAGTCCATGAGAGCAATGTCTGCGTTGTTTCTTGTTCAGCATTCATCAATTATTTCTTCAAATATGAGCTTCTCTCTTCCAGCAGTATCATGATTAGCTTTCAAAAGCATTCCAAGATAATCTGTTGTAATGTTGTCCATATTGCTTACCATTGCACACACTCTTTTCTTGATTATCTCTGTGAAAAGTTGCTGAATTTTTCTTTCAACTTTCACCATTGAAAAACTTTCATTTATACGATATACGTTTTTGAAAACATAGTTGATGTGCCTTCAAATTAGAAAAATTTCTACATAAATAGATCTTTGCTATGTTATACTAATTACTTAACTCGGCTAGTGATGCTTCAATAGTTCAATAAATTTTAGGAGAAGAAGATAGTAAATTCGTATTAGGAAATGATGTGCATCAGGCTTTCCAGATTGATGATTTATGTTCTTTTTGAGTTTTTCTTTAGTTATTTCTAACTTTTGGTTTGTTAAACTAATAGATTTTACATCTAATGAATATACTAAAATTATATAGTATTTTTGGTAGAATTCTACAAATCAATGGCATCAGGCGGACGTGTCTCTAGACAAACCACAATTACAGGTGCTTCTACTCAAGCAAGCCGATTATCTGATCCATCAAATAGTAATAATCCTACTCCTAATACAGGTAATACGTACCTTTTATTATATTGACTAGGAGTGTATCTATTAATTATTGTTTGTTCTCCTTTTTAATTTGATGCTTATTGCTCATTGTTGTCAGTGTACTATTTTTTGTTGTTTATTCTTATGGATCCTTTTTTTTGGCTTGTTCTGTGCATTCCATATTGTTTTTCTATATGCAACTAGTATATCCTGCACTTTCTAATTCAGAGTTTTGGTAGTACTATTTTTATTGAAACCTTTGCTGTAAAATTGAAGTAATTTCTTATTGTCAGGTCAATTATATTGCAATTCGAAGGTATATTGGGGATTTTCATTTCTGTGGAAGTCATTATCTGATAAATTACATTGCACCCATTCTTTCTTGTTGGTTTTAGCAAATACTAAGAGTAGCCAAGAACTTCACACCTATTGCTATATTATTTTTGAGTTTATCTTTATAAAACAAACAGATTGTGTTTAAAAGAGGGGATGTAAACAAAGTTTCTGATTGTCGCCCAATAAGAAGTTTCAACAAATTCTTACTTTCCTCAACTGGAAAGAAATAACAATCTTTATATTCCAGCATCTAGGATTCTTTTGTGTTTAAGTTGGAACCAAATATATTAATATTTGAAACATTCATTAATGTTAAACTTGAAACAGTAGAGTTTTCATTTGTAGCATGACAATTAATTACTAATATATATACATGGTTACCATTTAAGAATTTTAGCAAGTATTTTGAACTGATTTTTACTTTTTAAAATCAGATGATTCAACTAGAATCAGGAAAGGTCGTGGAAGGACAATGGGAAAAGGTCTTGAGAAAATGAAGAAGTTTATAGGGAGAAAGATGGTTATAGACATTCCAGTTGGTAAAGGAAGGTCAGTTAAGGCAATTCCATCAGCAAAGCTATCAAATGAGTTAGGAATTATTGCTCGCAACTTTCTTTCGCTTCCAAACAAGTGGAAGGAACTCACAAGAGATGATAAGGATGCAACATTAATTAGATGCCATGTAAGGATTCTATATTTTGGTAAATTTTATTACATTATAAATATGTTAGTTTTTAATCTTTTACCAGCAAAGGAAATTTTGATTATTTTGTGAGTGTCTTCAAAACTTCTCATTTTGCAGGAGAAGTTTGAAATTAACTTGGACGAGCATTACACCAAAGATAGTTGTGAGGATATTCTGAAAAATAGAAGCCGACAATGACGCTACAAATTAAAAAAGCTATTTGAAAGTGCAAGCTCCGAGGAAGAGGCTCGTAAAATTGAAGTGCCAGAGTTGAGCCCGGAAAATTGGAACAGGCTCTGTGACATGTGGGCGAATCCAGAGCATAAGGTAATTTCTATTCATATTTGTCTCGTTATATCTTTTTCTGGCAAACAACATTCACGATTTCTCAACCTTTTTCTTTAAGTAATTAAGAATACGTACAAACAAAATGTACAGAAGATATTTTCAGAAAATATTTTTCTCTACTTTGTAGCTGCAACATTCATTCATGGATGATATGGCTTACATTGATATGAGTAGACCCTTACAGAAGATACAAATAAGAGTAGAAAATAAACTGGAAGTAAAAATAAAAAAAAAAGGATTCTTTAAATGCCTCTGAAAATTGCAACCTTTGAGAAGAGTTTGACGTGGTTCTTTAGTTTATGTCCACTCTTTTATGCTAACATCTGAGAACTTATAGTGCGAAATGATAATAAGCTTTAGCATCATATTTGTTTCATTATAATTTTATTTACTTATATTTATATATTCTTTGTAGAGACGATGCGAGATAAACAAGGTCAATCGAACAAAGCTGAAATCTAATCATTTCATGGGGTCAAGAGCTTTTGTAGCTGCTCGTGCTGAAATAGTAAGTTATACTATTTTTATTTTTTGGAACTTTTCCAATCTCTATGCTTGGTAGGCGAAGACTGAAATCTCAAGGGACATTTTTAATATTCAAAATGGTGAAAAAAAGAAAAGAACTTGCACATACTTTTAAGTATTGCTATTTTTCATTCATAATTCAAATCAAGTTAGTTTCTTGTTGTTGTTGTGCAAGTTTTTTTATTGCAATTGTTGAGTATTCTAGAGCTTGTTTGGCCTATTTATTGCTGTCGAGGCTCTGTTTGTGACTCGTTATTGGATTTCTAGTTTTCTTATATGGCATTTCGTGAACCGGTTAGCTTCTTTTGCTTTGTTGATATCTGGTTTCCTCTTGTGAGGATCATCTGCCGTGTTGGCTCTGAACTCCATATTTGCACTAGGATCAATCACTGCTTTAACCACCTGTTTCCATGTTAATGTAGTTTATGAGTGTTTTGATAACATAACTTAGCACTTAAAACTAGACATATAACTTGGTTAAATATTAGACATTTCATGCTCTTAAGTAGTAAATTACTAGAACTTGACTGTTAAGCTCTTATTATGTTTTGGTGTAAACTGGAACTTGTAAATGATGCTGAAATCTTGTTAGATCTCATTTCCTAATTTACAGCCCCAACGTTAGTGCTGATACTCAATAAAACTTACCTTTTCTAAGAAAAAAGAAGTAGAAAACTTGATTCTCATCAGACATTCCATCAACTATACTTTTATATTTGAAGATTAATGTATCCATTGATTTTAGTTAATATCTTATCTCTTCTCATACGGAAGGCATATCTTCTATGTAAAGCAGTTATTTTTATTTTATTTATGTTTGAGTTGTTCGAACTCGGAAAGCATTCTGTGTCAGTTCTTCCTCTTCCTTTGTATTTGCTTTTTTTTTTTGCTTGAGTTCTATGATCCCTGCCAACATTAGAAAGTCAGATGTGTGGGATGAGAATTGCTAAAATGGGAGAAACTTATCATTTGTATAAAAAATAGAGAACCTGCTTAATGTGTAGTACTTGACTCTTTGAAACTAACCTTGCCTCATATGTGTAAATATTTTCACAACCAGACACCAAACCTATTCATAAATAAGAAGTTTTTATCTGTTTGTATATGTTATGCAGTCATCTAGATATCATGCCCTCCAGTTGCCCATGTAAGAAAGTCGCGCTTCTATTAAAGTCAACAATGATCTGAATCACTGCTCTTTTTCCTTCTTTGTCTGGTTTAAGTTATCGACAATATGAAATGAACTAGAGAGGCTGCATTTAGGATGTTTGATTGAACTCTTTTTGTATTAAGAATAACTTAGATAGTTAGATGCGTGTTTAGGGTCTTTGGTGGAGTTACATATTCGACTTTGGATCAATGTTTGGACCACGGGAATATGAGAAAGGGTCCCAAGGATCAAGGGGAGTCTGTTGTGAAACATTGAAGCCTATTTAGTTATTTCTAAGTTTGAGATGTAATTTATAGTGAACAAAGTCATGGTGAATTGGTAATTGAGAGGTGGGGACGTTTCTGTGCAACTTGTTTCTTTCGTTTCTCTTTACTTTTCTTTAAATCTTTGTCAGCATGCTTTAGTTAAACTTTTAATTATCAAATATTAGTATCACATCTAGGACCTTAATAACAAGGAAAACCAGTTCTATGTCTGTGTCATGTATTCTATAACAACTGTTAGTAGTAGTATTTTAAGGCTCTTAAAATATATTGAGCTTTCTGATATAAAACCTTTATTTGTTTCCTTTCTCTGAGTTTATTTTTGTATAAAAGGGCAGTCAACATATAAAAATTCTGTCTTGTTGTTAGTTGGGAAGCCATAACTACTCTTCATTAGTTGTCTAATGTTACTTGTCACATCAATTTCTGACTCTGCAATGTTCTGTCTTACAAAACTCTCAAAAATGGTTGCCTTGACAGGAGTTGGTATAGGTAAAAAGCTTTGATCTACATACATTCATTACCTTTTGTTGAACCTGTAATCTAATCATGTCAATGTGGTTGAGGTTCAATCACCCTAGGCATTCATTACTAAGATGATATTTTAGTAATATTTCATATTATTTTCATATTGTGTAGGGTGTGAAGGAACATGAAGGAGTAGAGCCAAATAGGATTGAGTTCTTCAAAAGTACCCATTACTCGAGTGAAAAAGGATGGTCATCTCCAGAGGCTGAGACTAACTACGTAAGTAATATTTTAGTAACATGTCACATGTATTCATTCTATCTTATAATTAATTTAACTGATATAATATTTTTATGTAGAACAAAATGAGAGATTTGAGAGCTCGATCTGTTTCTGAAGAGAATCCAATGACTATTGATGAAATTGTTGATAATGTACTTGGTACAAGGTCGGGATATATTAAAGGTCTTGGTTATGGTCCAAAGCCTAATACAACTACAACAACAAAAAGAAGGACAACAGAATTAGAGGATGCTCTTAGGAGGGCAAAAGAGGATGCTGCTACTACCCAACATGGTTTACAAGAACGTTTGAATGTAACTGAAACTGAGGTAGCAAATCAGCAGATACAGATAAAAACATTAACTTCTGAGCTGGGTATTCTAAGGGCACGCCAAGAGGAAATATTAAACCAAATGAAGCGTCATTTTATTGGCTCATCACCATCAAGGTTAGAAGTACTACATCTTTAAATGATAAATTCAAGTATAATTCTTTTAGCATCTAAGTTCGAATGTTTTTTTAATGATACAGTGAAGATTGAGCCCCACCAGATTATCAACTTTGGGTACACTAAACTTCACACTATTTAATTTTTTTCTCATTTTTATTTACTTGTATCACAATTTATTTATTTGTTTCACCAATTAAACTCTACGTCTAACAAGAAGTTGTAGTTTATACCAATTATATCTTATTTATACCATGATACCATAAAGTATTAACTTAAATCATAATTTTTTCTCTATCTTTTATACAGGTATATGGAGGAAACTATTGGATCAAGACTAATTGCAAGTGAAGTGTCACTGCATTCCTCCACTTCTCAGTCCTAGTTTAGGAGTAATATTTCTCAATTAGACTTACTTCCCAGTCCTAGTTTAGGAGTAATATTTCTCAATTAGACTTTTACGTTGGACATATTTACTTTAACTATGTTTCTTTTAATTTAAGGAGCTTTTATTTCAATATAGTTTTAATATTAGTTTTATGATCAATGGTGAATATTTTTGTTATTACCTCTGATTGTTTTTATTTTTATGTTATTACGTTGATTGTTTTATTATGTTATTTCAAATTCGTATTACGTCAATCTAAAACAAATACGAATATAAACGTCATCAAACATTTGTTATTAGTGACAAAAAAGTTCACTTTTATATAGTTTTTAGGAATATCACATTTTCGTTATTATACAAATTAAGTTCGTCATAAATTCACTATATTTAGTGACAAAATAATTTATGTCCCAAAATCATCTTTTTATTGACTACGAATCAATTTTGTATTATTTGACAATTGTAATTGTCACTAATTATGATAACTTATAGTGACAACTTTGTTTTGTCGATAAAAATATTCTTTTTAGTGACAAGATGGTAGTTTTAACTATAAAATTATAATTGTCACTAATTATATATTTAGGGACGAAATACTTTTTTGTAGATAAAAGGTAGTCTTTAATGACAAAATTACGGTTTTCAACTACGAAACACACATAGCTTTAGAGACATTTAACGTCGTCACTAATTAAACTAAATTTTAGAGACGAGGCAGTTTCGTCGACATTAATGCACTTTTTAGTGATGAAATCATACTATTAAGTACGATTTTTTTGTACTTTTTATGACAAATAAATTCGTCATAAATATTGCGTATTTAGGGACGAAAAAGAATTTCGTATTTAATACTTCATTATTTGGCGACGAAACACAAAGTTGCCTTTATATGTTATTAGTGACGGTGTTTTAGAGACGAAAGATTGACAAAAAAAAATTCGTCATAAAAAATCTTTGGTGACGAAAAGTGAATCATAGGTGACAAAATAATTCATCATTGATAATCAAATTTGTTGTAGTGAAACTGGGTACATTGAATTTTAATATCCCAATTCCCATTCAATTGTAGCATAATTGGGATTTTTGACATAATTGCGTTTTTTCAGAAGATTTGTAGAAGTTTTAGTCGTTTTTTTATTTGTGAAAACAGAAAATAAAGCATCTACAATTAGAATACAAATAATCTACAATTTATCTACAAAATATCTACAATTTATCAACAACACCCAATCAAAACAAATAATGATTTTTGAAAACCTAAATTTGAATTCAAAGCTTTCAAGCTTTTTAATGGCTATCAATGGTGGATTTGTAGCGATTTTGATTTGTAGCGATTTTGATTTAATGACGAACTGAGATTTTGATTTGTAGAGATTGTGAGAATATCAAAGAATAGAATATGATTATAAATTGAAGATAAAGGATTTCCGTGATATGATTTGATCTCCTTTCCGTTTCAAAACTTGAATTTAATGTAGAATCAATCAATCCCAAGATTCTTTCCTGATTTTTCGCGCGTTATTAAGGGAAGATTCTGCCCTATTAATTCCTAATAAACGAATGGTACAGAAATTGTAGGAAAAATGTGGACTAGGCGGGTAATTTAGATACTATACACATATTTGGTAATAAAGTTTCATATATGGTATAGGAAGGAAAAAATCTCAATCTTCAATAATACCCTGGCCCAAACTAGAGAAAATTTTGGGGGCCCTCAGTGTACACATCAATACAAGAAATTAAAAAATAGTCAGATTTACAAGTGATCATTCAAAAATAGCCACAGTTTTAAAAGTTATCGAAATTTAGCCACTTTTCATGTAAAGATAAATCTCAACGAAAACACTATTCAAAATTCGAAAAATACTCCAACATAATAAACTGGAATTCCAGCAAAGTATACTGGAACTCCAATATAATATACTGAAACTCCAGTATACTTTGTTGGAACTCCAGTATATTATACTGGAGCCAGCAAAATATATCGGTCCAGCATAATATGCTGGAAGTTCATGCACGGGTGCACCGAACTCCAATATATTATGTTGGAGCGGTCTCTGTTGCAGCAAAATAGTGGCTATTTTTCAATGACTTGGCAAATGTTGGCTATTTTTAAATGATGAGTCTGGAAACTGGCTAGCCTGTGCTATTTTAACGTTTCCATACCATGTTTCACGTTGTAAAAGCATTTCATGGGCCAGAGGATTGAATATAGGGACAAATGCATAGATAGCCATTCTCAGGGATACTATTTAGAGATTAGTCAATGTTTATTTTGTCGTAAAATTTTAAACTAAAAATCTTAACTTCAGAACAATCAAGACATTTTTGTCCAAAAAATTGAAATTCAAGACAACAACCACCTAGTATAATCCCGCTTAGTGGGGTCTGGGGAGGATAATGTGTACGCAGACCTTACCCCTACCTTGGGGTAGAGAGGCTGTTTCCAAATAGACCCTCGACATCCTTCCCTCCAAGAACTTCCCACCTTGCTCTTGGGGAGACTCGAACTCACAACCTCTTGGTTGGAAGTGGAGATTGCTTATCATCAGAGCAACCCCTCTTGTCTAATTCCTAAATAGGGGTCTTTTAGAGTGACTACATGGTGTCATTTCTACTTAAATATACAACAAAGGAGCAAGTGCACAGATAGCCATTCTCAGGGATGCTATTTAAAGATTAGCCAATACTTGTTTTTCTTGAATTTTTAAGCTAAAAATCTTAATTTCAGGACAGTTTAAAATATTTTTGTCCTAAAAAACTTAAATTTAGAACGCACCGACTAATTTCTAAATAACAGCCCTTTTGAGTGGCTACCTGGTGTCATTTCTTTTACAAAAAGAAGAGCTAAAACTCCCACTAAACTATCAGAATTGGTGCAAATTTGCCCCCATCTACCTATTGAGCCAAATTTACCCCTCTCGTCAAATTTTTGGCTCAAACTTGTCCCTAAATCTAACCGCCCATTTCTAATTGACAAATAATATAGATTGTAATGACATGACATATTCTTATTGGACGAATTGAAACTCCACCCTAGATTTGTCAAAACCACCCGTATAACTCGACTAATTGGACCAACCTGTATACAAGATGTTTCCACCTTAATAGTTCGAGTTCATTTTAACAATTCAACTCTTAATGATTGATGCATCCACCATCTTAATAACTTACCAATTATTTTTTAAATATTTTCTTGTTCACAAAGTCAAATTTCCTTTAAACTGCACTTGCATTTCAACTATATTACACATCTATCTATACTATATTAAAAGCACGGAGACCCTTAGCGAAATATCGTTCGCCTTTTTCACCCTTAAAAATTTAATTTTACACTAGACAAAATAGTAATTTAATTATTTTTTTAATATGTAGGAATAGTTTTAATTCATTCCCTAATATTTAGGACTCCAAAACCAATTAAAGATTGTGTACCAAATCCTTCCTTATTTGAGCTATATAATATAACATATATGTAAAAAAAAAATAATAGCTTCGGAAAAACACAATGTTTTGTACGTGCTTCGTCTGCATGTAAAAACCTTTGATGGAACACTTTCAATTCCTGAAGTTATATTAGGAAAAGTATGAGCACTTTGGAATCCTTTTAGCAATAGGAGTCTTTTTTTTAAACATTAACCAATTAAAATTTCTATAAATATTTTAGGCAAAAGTTTCGTTAACTATTCATATATATTTTAGGTTATACAGTCAGACCTCTCTCTAACATCATCCTTATATAATAGTCATTTACTATAAAAGCTGAGTTATTCTCGGAACCGAATATTATATTATGTTATAATATATGTCCTCTATAACGGCACTTCACTATAGCAGCCAAAAAACTTCGGAACAAATGAGGCTGTTATAGAGAGATTTGACTGTAATCCATTACATTCACTCCTTTTACTTAGGAGTCTTTTTTAATATACGTTTGGCTAAAAGAAAGGGAGGACGAGGGTGTGAATCGGAAAAAGAAAAAAACCATGTACCAAATTATTTCTCTTAGATAAAATATATATATAATTTATTTCTATTGTATTGCACGGCCAGAAAATAGTAAATATCGTTCATCTTTTACCCTTAAAAAATAACTTTTACAATGGACAAATTTGTAACTTTGGTTAGTTTCCTAATGTTTAGGATTTTGAAATCAACTAAAAATTTTGATATTAAATCTTTCCCTATTAAAATAGGTAGGAAGAACTAATATTTAGGAATTTAAAATCAATAAATATTTTACCTTATGTAAATTGTACTAATAGACAATACATCCTTTGTGCAATACGTATAAAATCAAGATGAGAACGATGGCGACTTCAATTAATTACTAATTAAAATTAAAAAATGGAAACATAAAATCACATACATTAAATTAAAATTATTTAATACAGTAACTTCTAAGTAAAATTATTTCAATGTAGAATAATTAATTATGTATTTTAAGTATTCTTATTTAATCATATACGGTAATTAATTCATGTTCAATTAAGCACCCAAAATAATTATTCAATATCATATTTAAGAATAAAAAATTATACAAGCCTAAATTCATCTATAATCTATACTATAAAGTCCCTATCGAAATATCGTTCTCCTTTTTTATCCTTTAAAAATTAATTTCACACCAGACAAAATAGTCATTTAATTATTTTTCGAATATTTAGGACTTCAAAATCAACTAAAATTTTATTTAAGAAAATCCTAATATTTAGGTCTTCAAATTCAATTAAAATTTACTTTATTATTTTATTTCCTTATTTGACCAGTTTTTATAAATATCCTTTTGGAGTTTAGTACGTGAACATTAAAGTTTTTTTAATTCTTAGCCTCTAAGGTATATAATAGTATTTGTTTTTCTCCAAATTGCCAATAATTGATTGCCTAAAATATGGAACATCCATCAGCAATGTATGTTCGCATTTTCCTGTTAAATTTTTAAGAGTTTTGATTTAATCTTAACTTTAAATTTCTAGAAGTCTGAACTAATATTGTGTTAATTTAGAAATAAGTTAAGCTACCACCATACTATGTGAATGTGCAACTATAGTTAATATTTTAAACATAAGTTAAACTAATGTATTTGGAATTCTTGAAATAACTATAAATTTGTCATCCCTCACCCCTTAGCCTCTGATAATTTTGAAAAATTGACCTCAACATTGTGAACTCTTGAAATTTCAAAATTGTTATTAGCAGAGTACATCCGGAGTGAGTTTAGGATGGTATTGACTATTATTTGGTATTGGATGAACATACAAAGAAGTAAATTTAGACTTAAATCAATAAGAATCCAGATAACTTTTTTTTTACACAAGAAGAGGTTCATTTGGCTATAATTTTGATTAACTTTGAATGGAGAACTATTTTTTTGTATAATGACATTATGAACGTAAAGTTTATAAAGAGATATTGGATGAGATATAATAACATAGAATGTTTTTATCTAATATAATAAAATATTTATAACTATAAATACTATAGAATTAATTACACTAACTTCACTCGAAAAATGTTGAATTCAGCTATATATTATATCAATGTAGTAATATTTTTTTCATCATTTAAACATATATTGCGTTTAGTTTTACCTCCATTGCTATTTTTTAATAATTTATATATGTTTTATATTGATTAACGTGATGCATACGTGCAACGCATGTACACTAAAACTAGTAATTAGTTAAAAGGAGTAACCTAATATAGAGAAAGGAGAACCAACTAGTCGTTTTTTAAGAAGAGGGGGTTATAGTCTCATGGGTCGGGTTATACGGGTGAGTTTATAAAAACTACGGTCGGGGTTCTAATAAGCAATAACTAATGGCATTTTGGTGTCCTAATTTTGTACTAATTAATTGATTGGCTAATACGACATTTATTTTGACCGTATGAAGTATTGCTTCCTCGGTCTTCTTTATCTATCACTTTAGTCGAGAGAATTTGGTAGAAAATAGTTGTCACTTTAAAAAAATATGAATATATTAATTGTTTTTTAATTCGATTTCACCTTTGCTACTCTACAAAAGCATATACTGATTAGGTAAAAACGAGCACTTTAAACTCCTTTTCGATTTAGGAGTTTTTATTTTTAATACAGTTTTCTTTATCTATTTAAACTATACATAATTTTACCTTGTATATAATCATTTCCTGTTTCAAAATTTATGTAACTACATATAGCACATTAACTATTATTCCTTGTTGAACATAACTATTAAAAACCAAAATCAATAGAATAGGAAAAACTATTGACAAGGAATTTCGAGATGAAAATTTTCATAATAGAAAACCTTAGGATTTAAAAAAATACAGGAATTAAGCCCCCCCCCCCCCCCCAAAAAAAAAAAAAAGAAGAAGAAGACATTTTTGACAAAATATCTTTTCTAAAAATGATTTTTTAATTTCTTTTAAACATCTTCACTAGTATTTTGTTGACTAATATTTTAATATATCAATGGATGATTGAGAACTTTTATGTGGCGATTTTTTTCTTTTACTAATTTAGGTATATAGGATCAATATTTTACGTTTTTAAAGCTTACACTTTTCTTTATAGTAACTCAAGCATATTTTGTTAATATAATATTTATATAATTAATAAAAAAAATTCACTCATTCAGAACAGGGTATATGCGTAACGTGCCATATAGGGGCCCATTTGAGAGAAAGCGCTCCCTACTAAGAATTTTTCCATACCCAGGGCTCGAACCCGAAACCTGAAAGGACATCCCCATGTGTTGTACCACATTCCTTGGTGGTGTTTTTTTTAAATTTTATCAGGAACTCTTATGAACTCCAAATATAATCTCCTCAATGAGAGACCATTAAATCAGACGAACCTCAGTAATTAATGGCATCTTATTTACCTTTGAGTTTCTACATGCCAAGTCAATACCAAATTAAAGTTCCCACTCCACAAATATATTTGATTTTTTAAGCACAATATATTTTTTGACTAGATTTGTCTCCATATAGTTTTGTTTCTACTGTCCACAATTGTCAACTTGACCATTGAACCGTAAAATGTCAATAGAGACAAAATTAAAATTTCAAGCTTATGAGTTCAGAATCTTAATCTTTTTACGTTACGGGCTTTTAAATTAATAATTTATACTAAAATTTTAAGACAAATATTTGATTTGAACAAAGGATTCGGCCGCAAACTGACACTGTGGCTCTGCTTGTGGATGCCAAGTGTAGAACTTTCCTTTACTGTCTTATGATATTTCCAAATTTAGAAGTTCATTATTTGGCCAGTTGTAACCGCACACTGGTTACCGAACTTTAATGCACCCCTGGCTGGCCATATAAGCCACGAAAAAAGGTCCACTTAAGCAAATAATTTCTATTTTGCATTAATTATCCACGTTTCGATATACACATCACAATAATCATAGAACAGAAGGTTAACACTAAACTGTACAACAACTGCTTTTTATAGTTATCCGCATCTAATCATGTCAATCTTCAACCGTAATGCTCTGACCTATGTCATATTTAGACAAGCTGTACATAGTTTAAAATTAAGAAAACCAACCATACATTGAGCCTGTTTGGATTGGTTTAAAAGCTGGTCAAACCAACTTTTAAGCCATTTTTAGATGTTGGGAGTGTTTGGCAAAAAAGAAAACAGCTTAAAAAAAGTTAAAACTGGCTTAAAAAAAACCAAAAGCCACAATCCCAACTTTTTTTTCCCAGCTTAAAAGCCAACTATCTTTGACCAAGTATTTTACCCTCTTGTTCCTAATAATATTTATTTTTTCAAAAATGTCCTTCACAAACTTTTGAAATAATTATAATATCCAACTCAAACTTTTAAAATTTGTAAACTTTGCTTTGAAAGGTGAATACGACATTTACCTAATGAAGTTTTCTTACTAAATAATTAAAACATGAGATAGGAAATAGGACTCCTAAACCTAAAAGGAAGGAAAAATAGTCCTAAATATTAGTATAAAAATAATTAAACATTTATTTATATAATAATCATCTGTAAATCTTTATAAAAAAATTATAAATTAATAAAACTGATATACATGCGAAGCCATAACAGATGAAGCTTGCTAAACATACTTAACTTTAATATCTCTTACGTAGATTGTAGTATTGTACTTGTGTTTGATTTTTTTTTCTAAGAATTTAAACTCGTGTGCGACCAACAATTCTAGTTGCATTGTAATTTCTAATTAACTATACGTACAATTTTCAAATAATTTTAAAAAGTACAAGTTTATTTTATTTTGATTTCCTAAATATTAGGAATTTTTACATAGTTCAAATAAGGAATGGAATAATAAAATGTGATAGTCATTTCATATGTTTTCCAAGTAAGCTTGGAATTTCAAGAAATAAATAAAAAATTTACATGGTTCAAAGAAGTGAAAAATAAGAGTTCAACAATTATATTTATAAAAATTATCTTAGGTGATCAGTTCAAATATTAATTATTTCGTATTTATATTAATAAGTTTGAAATAAAATATTATAGTAATAAGCTTCTTTATAGTGTTAACCGCTTTAAGGATATTTCAGTTATTTTAATAGAAAAAGTACTTATCAACACTTGTTTACTAAATATTTCAACAGTTTTTTTTTAGCTCCAACACTTTTATCCAAATGCATAACTGCTTATTTATAACACCAACTCCAGCACTTAAAAAGTACTTTTAAGCACTTGTGCTTAAAAGCTACCTTTTTTAAGCCAATCCAAACGGGCTCATCTTCTTTTCTGCAAAAATAACATTCTCCCACGTAAAGCTTAAGATATTACGTGGAAAGAATATTACTTTACTTAGTAACCAAAGTTTGACCATATGAAAAGAAAAAGATTCTACAAATTCGCAACTCACCAGTCTAGACTTTTCTTGAATTTTATATGCAACATATACTAAAAACGAAATATCTGTCTCCAGCTAGCTACACAATCATTATACTATATATACCTCTGAGATACATGTAATAAAACTTGAGAATTTTCGAAAACTAACGTATTTAATTAATGGCCAGTGGAGCAGCTGAGATGGTGTTTCAATGTATATTTGATGCAAGCTTATCTAATTTTGAGAATATGGAAAGAAAACCATATCATAGAAATTGCAGCTGTGCGCTGCACAATCTGAAAGGAACAGGTTCAAGAACTTGCTGTAATCATAAGAATATTATTTCATTTCCCGAAAAGAAATTTTCAAATCACAGTTCTATATCAATCTTCTTTTCCAACAATAATAATTAGGCCTCAGTTCCAAAATAAATTGGGGTCGACTAGAGGCTAAGGGTACTTAAGGCAACAACTTTTGCAGCTGCTTATAGGTATAAAGTATTGACAGAAATTTTTTTGGTTATTACTTCTCAATTTCTCAATTTCTCAATTTCTGGACCTTCTGGCTACAGGAGCAATTGTATATATTCTTTTGACTATCATATCTCTTCTTGTGCATACCATTGGTTTTATGTAATTTTTGGGACTTGTGATGGAAATTGCATTCTAAACTTTTTATAATTCAATGCTAGCTGTTTTATTTTTCGGATTATGTAGATGGAAAATCACCACTCCTTTCTGTTTCTTACATGTAATTAAGCGAGAAAAGAAATGCTAGCAGAAATAGCTTACTACTCCCTTTATTTCTAATTATATGATGACGTTTGACTCGACACGAGATTTAAGAAAAAAAAACTTTTAAAATTTATGATTTTAAATAAGGAAATAGACAATCGAGCATATTAATATGACCATCCCCTCGAGAAGCGTTAAAAATAGAATTGGACAAACGAGTAGAGTCAAATGTAAACGAACGAGTTGAGTCAAATGTAAACGAGTCAAATTAATAAATGAATCATGATTCAACCCATTCAAAATGGGATTTTAGTCAAAAAAAAAAAAAAGGTAGTGATGAGTCATAACCCAACATCTTCAACATGACCAAACCTTCTTTTCTATTTTCCTTTTTGTAGAAAACAATTTGAAAGCTAAAAACTTTTTCTTAAATTATTCCAAATTCACATATTTTCTAATCCCAAAATTTGATGTTTTATGTTTGGATTTGGATAGAATTTAACCTGTTGGTTACGCAATTTGACTCGTTTCAACCCAATAATTTAATGGATCATTTCGGGCTCAACCCCTTAATAAGGACAACAAACATATCATTACTCTAACCATCTAAACTTGAACCGGCTGGAGAAATTACTAAACATGGGTTGATTTTGCCACCTCTAAGAGGTCGTTTGGTATCTAATAACGGTAGTATGCAAGCCAATTTCGACACACCCTAATTATTTCATCAGATACCTATTGTTTGACAAAAATTCTGCCACCAAAACTTAGATCGACGAAAATATCATCTAGCTGTGTCTTAAACTCTTTACTTATGCAGCTCTTCCCATTTTCACATTTGTTTCTTGGTCGAAATGCAAATGCTGAGTTACTTGAGTATGTACTAGAGGGTGAAGTTTCTAAGATTTCATCCATAAGCAGTAAACAAAATCTATAAAGTAGTAATCAGTGAAATGTTTTACTCCTGAACATAAAGAAAACATAAATCTTAGAGCAATTCTTTCTACAATCTACAGTAAAGTAAAAGCTAACAGATCAGGCGGCTCAATGAATTGGGTGGCCTAAAGCCAAACCATAATAAAAGGCCCTAAGTTTATTTCATAAAATCCATATACCACTGACTAATGAGCCACAAAAGAACTTACTTTATGATCAATAGACCAATCAAACAAGATAAAAATAATAATAATAACTAATTCAGAAGAGCTAAAATTAGAAAAGAAAATGGTCAGAAACAAAAACATGAAATTGTTGTGACTAGAGAAGAAAAAAATTAGAGTTGAAGAAGGAATGTGAAAAGATATACTACTAAATAATGAACAACAACAACAATACCAAATTCAGTATAATTTTACAAGTAGAGTCTGGGGAGATAGAGATGTTGTTTTTGATAGATCCCCGGCTCAAGGAAAGATGAAAAAAAATCAGTAGCAACAAGCAATAACAACAACAAGATAATAAGAAAATAAAATGAATGAAACAAATCTCGTACTAAATAATGAAATACAAATAAATTTTCCATAATCTACTCACTCATTAGAATAGTTTCAACCAAATTCAAAAAAGTAAAAAATATATATTTTGTGACCTTAAATGGTAATTTATAAATTATTCCATATTATATATAATGTAATAATAATATCGGGGCCTTCTATATTTTGAAGCCTCAAGCGGTGGCTTCATCCGCTTCACCCTTAAGCCTGCGCTGAGATCAGTACAAGCATATCTTTAATAATGACATAAGCCATGCAGAAAAAAAAAAAGGAAAGAAACATAAATCATCATATTTTTTGCTAGTGCTGAACTTATTGCAGGTGCTGAACCTAAAGTTGGGGACTCCAAACTGTCAAGACAACATAAGAAAATATCAGAACTTTTGAAAGACAAAAAAAAAAAGAAGGAATAATTTGAGAGTAAGATAGTATCAGCTCACTCTATGCATGTTCCATGGTGAGTTACCTATTTTGACAACCACCGCCGCAAGTCGGGCAGTCTGAATGGAATATAACGGGCGGAGATGGATGAGTCCTCAGCTACGAAACGTGAATACATACAAGTAACACTCCATGTCTCTACAAGGAAAACAACAATATAAATTAACATGATATACCATTTGCTACTAGAGAATTGGCAAATTGATGCTAAAAAAAGTACGTAGTTCATCTTTTACTCATGTGTCATGCCATTAGCGTCTTGAGAAGTGAAGGAACAAAGAAGAAAACAATATGCTTAATTGGAAAAAAAAAGCATGCAATCACCAAAATAACAATTCTCCTATAGCTTAATAGTCTCTGTAACTTACTCAAAACTTTAGCAATCGTTCCATTTTGAGTCGGAAACTTGCTTGATTCCACCGTTTTTGCACCCCTACAGTAATATCCTGGTGCTTTGAGGGTAAATCTTTTAGGCTTCCTCACTTTTCTTATACTTGGGAAAGCATGACCAACATCGAGCTCGAATGAGCTCACAGCTTTCCAAGGATCTTGAACCCACGAGTTAATTACTGCACCTTTGCGGCAATTCATAAGTCGTTGCTTATATACAAATGTGGGATCCCGCTTACAACAATAAGGGATGTTCCCTTTGAACTGCGAACAATCCCCTCTCTCAGTAGCTTGACCTCCACGTGCACTCCAAATTACTTCTCCGTCGGACCATTTCCAACCTAGTTGCCATCTTGGTGCTTGAATAGGACGGTACTTCTCAAAGTTGTAGATTGAAACATTAACCTGCTTAATACATGAGAAAAAAAAGCACTCTTTGTGTCAAACACAAATTTGTTAAAAGTCTAGATTAAAAGTCTAGATGCTAATAAAACATGCTATTCCAATAATAATAATAATAATAATATAGGTTGGTAAAACTAGAGCAGAAAAAACTCACAGTGTATACATTTGGAGTCCAAGACATGATATCCCACTTGATGGTAATGTTTCCGTTCTGGTTGCGTGCATCTGCATACATAAAAATAAAATCTGAAAACTGAACATAGACAAAATCCAGATTAAGACAAACGTCAAGGAAATATTCAAGATTAGATTAATTCTGTAGTCTTCCATTTCAATATACAAGCACTTCAGTCGCATGGACAAGGCCAAACTCGTAAGAATTTTCAGGCCATCCATAATTTTCACATACACCATCGCCAAGATACATGGGCGGATTTGTAGCCTAATACATGGGACAGATGAACCTATGGTCTCTCCGTTAAACTAGGTATTATATATATATATATCATTTCTAGAATTAATCTGCTGGTACACATGTTCCACAGAGGCTAAATGACGCACTTGGTTCAGAGTGATTTATTAATAAAAAACTAGAAAATATAATGATAAATGGGATGAGAATTAATGGGCACTCGCCAGTAGACGTGAAGCACAGAAGAGACAGCAAGAAAGCTAACAACAGAATGCGAAATGTAGTGACTGATAGTGAGCGGAAGACTGCCATTTCTGCAACCAAAAAAGAGCTCTTTGCTTAATTAATATATCTGAATAGTATCGCTTTCAAACAATATTACTATGCACTTAACACAATCAAAAGCAGTGATGAATTAGGTAAAAGGCGTCCACTTTGTGTGCTGCTCAGTAATTACTATGCATTAATTAAGTTGTTCATAAAGGTTAACACCTTATTTATTTTAAATAAATATCATTTAAAAAAATTATATTTTATAGATACTTTTTAAGTTTTATAGCAAAATATTTAATTTTGGTTACTTCCTAGCCCTAAGCCACTAAATACGCTAATCAGTTACACTATTTTCTTTCTCTCTCTACTTTGATATATCACATTCTCTTCCCACATCCTGGAGAATGGCAATACTTTGCCGATTTTGTTCAACGACAGAGGAGGCATCTTCCTTCTCTCAATTTACCCTAAATAAATCGTTCTTTACTTATTTTTGCGGGATAGGACAAGGTAATTTACTTTTTTATTTGCCTTCAGCTTTAGTTGTTAGGCATCGCCAAAAAGGCCCTAAAACTATTTTCTGCCACTTTGCAAGGCTGCGCAAATTACAATTCTCAAGCGGCGAAGATAGAGGCACCTCTATACTGTTGCGGAAGCCAAATGTATAGAGTGTGAATAAGTCACAACTACTATACCAAAAATTATGACAGCCACCAAATAATAAATAAGACAATAAAGCAATAATAAAGGGAACACAAGAATTTACGAGGTTCGGCTAATTCTGCCTACTCCTCGGACACAACCAAATATTTTATTCCACTCCAAAATACAAGTGAAATAATACTAAAGAGAGAAGATACAAATGCCTTAAACAGATGAGAAGGCAAATGAGAGGTGTGTTTCAATCCTAAACATTAGGCCTTCTTTTATAGGGGAAAAATCCCCCCAAACTTAACTCCCAACCAATGTGGGACTTTGGCATTTTGCCAAACTTCAACAAATCTCCACCTTGGCAAAATTCCACATTTTCAATTCTCTCTCAATAACAAATTTTGGTTGTGTCTTCATCTTCAATCTTCAGTGTTCAACAATGTTGATCAAATCCAAACAATGTTGAAACTTGACCGCAGTCACCACCTTTGTCAGCATATCAGCAGGATTCTCTGTAGTATGAATTTTCTTCACCGTGACTCCACCTTCTTCTATGATTTCTCGTACGAAATGATATCGAACATCAATGTGCTTCGTCCTTGCATGATAAACTTGGTTCTTCGCTAATTGAATAGCACTTTGACTATCACAAAAAATTGTGATACCTTTTTGTTCAACACCAAGCTCCTTTAGCAATCCTTGAAGCCAAATTGCCTCTTTCACAGCATCTGTAATAGCCATGTACTCTGCCTCTGTTGTAGACAAAGCAACTGTTGACTGCAAAGTAGACTTCCAACTAACTGGTGCCTTTGCAAAAGTAAACACATAACCAGTAGTTGATCTTCGTTTGTCCATATCACCCGCAAAATCTGAGTCACAATATCCAACTACAAACTGATTGTCTTCCTGCTCAAAAACTAACCCGACATCTACAGTATTATGAATATACCGTAGAATCCACTTCACAGCTTGCCAATGCTCCTTCCCTGGATTGTGCATATATCTGCTAATAACTCCAACAGCTTGTGAAATGTCAGGCCTTGTGCAAACCATTGCATACATCAAGCTACCAACAGCATTTGCGTATGGTACCTTTGACATATACTCTCGTTCAGCTTCATCCATTGGCGACATAGTAGTACTTAGCTTAAAATGGGAAGCAAGTGGAGTACTAACTGGCTTAGTCTTGTCATCTATGCCAAAACGTTGAAGTACTCTCTTCAAATATTCCTTTTGAGATAAACAGAGTTTCTTTGAACGTCTATCTCTAATTATCTCCATGCCAAGAATTTTCTTTGCCTCACCCAAATCCTTCATCTCGAACTCCTTCTTCAGTTGAATCTTCAACTTATCAATTTCTTCCGAATTCTTGGAAGCTATCAACATATCATCAACATATAGGAGAAGATATACAAAGGAACCATCTTTAAGCTTGTGCAAATACACACAATGATCGTATTTGCTTCTCTTGTACCCTTGCCGCAACATAAACTCGTCAAATCGCTTGTACCATTGTCTAGAAGATTGTTTCAATCCGTACAACGATTTTTCAAGTTTGCACACCATATTTTCTTTTCCAGCAACTTTGAATCCTTCTGGCTGAGTCATGTAGATTTCCTCCTCCAAGTTTCCATGTAAAAACGCAGTTTTTACATCCATCTGAACTAGTTCCAAATCCAATTGTGCTACCAAAGCCAACATAATTCTAATGGAGGAATGTTTTACAACTGGAGAAAACACTTCATTGTAATCAATTCCCTCCTTTTGAGCATATCCTTTGGCCACCAATCTTGCTTTGTAGCGAACATCTACTTGGTTAGGAAATCCTTCCTTCTTTGCAAATACCCATTTGCACCCAATTGCTTTCTTTCCCTTCGGGAGATTGGCCAATCTCCATGTATGATTCTGATGAAGGGACTGTATTTCATCATTCATGGCAATCCTCCACTTATCTTCTTCTGAACTTTGGACAGCGTCTTTATAAGTAGTAGGAACATCATCAGCTACAATTGAGGTTGCACAAGCAACCGTCTCTATGAGACGAACAGGTTTCGTTATTGTTCTTTTTGGCCTGCTGGTTGCTATTGATTCAAGTTGTTGTTGAGATTCCTGAGTTGGAATCTCCTCTACTGGCTCTCCTTCCAGAGGGTAATCTTCATTTGTTTCCTCCTCTGCTTCTTGTGTAGGAAAAATAAATTTTCCCTCAAACTCCACCTGCTTAGAAGCACCTTCATTTTGTTTGGTATCTTCTGTTACCTTATTTACCATAGCAAATTCATCAAAGGTAACATCTCTGCTGAATATTACTTTCTTTGTCATAGGGCACCATAAGCGATATCCTTTGACTCCAGAAGTAATTCCCATAAAAATAGCCTTCTTTGCCCTTGGATCCAATTTTGACTCCGTCACATGATAATATGCAGTTGAGCCAAACACGTGCAAAGAGTTATAATCTACAGCAGGTTTTCCGTACCATTTTTCAAATGGTGTTTTGCCATCAATAGCAGCAGATGGTAGACGATTAATGAGGTGGCATGCATATGTAATTGCCTCAGCCCAAAATTCTTTGCCCAAGCCAGCATTGGACAACATACACCGTACCTTCTCCAGCAAGGTCCGGTTCATACGTTCTGCCACTCCATTCTGTTGTGGTGTATGTCTAACAGTGAAGTGTCGGATGATGCCATCATTTTCACAGACCTTATTGAAATGATCATTTTTGTATTCACCTCCATTGTCTGTGCGAATACACTTGATTCTCCTGCCTGTCTGATTCTCCACCATCATCTTCCATTTGAGAAAAATTCTCAACACTTCATCTTTGCTCTTCATTGTATACACCCATACTCTTCGGGAAAAATCATCAACAAAGGTTACAAAATAGTGCTTCCCACCCAATGAAGGTGTTTTGGAAGGACCCCAAACATCAGAGTGTACATAATCCAAAATGCCTTTAGTATTATGGATCGCTGTACCAAATTTAACCCTTGTCTGTTTCCCTTTAACACAATGCTCACAAAACTCCAAGTTGCAAGCCTTTACTCCTTTTAACAATCCTTGATCTGATAGAGTTTTCAAGGATTTTCCTCCAGCATGTCCCAAGCGCATGTGCCATAGCTTGGTTGCTTCTGCCTCTTTGTCGTCACTGGATGTTACTGTCGCTGTCCCAATAACTGTACTGCCACGATAGCGGTACATATTATTATTCTTCCGATTAGCCTTCATTACCACTAGTGCACCGGAGCATACTCTCATCACTCCATTTTCTGCAATGATTTTGAACCCTTTTGATTCTAGGGCTCCCACAGAGATGAGATTCTTCTTCAAATCCGGTACATATCGAACATCTATCAATGTTCTGATCATTCCATCATGGTTCCTTAATCGTATTGAACCAATGCCATATGAGGTAAGAGGGCTGTTATCCGCTGTGTGGATGACTCCATATTCTCCTTCTTGAAATTCCACGAACCAGTCCCTGTTGGGACACATATGATAGCTACAAGCCGAGTCCATCAACCATATGTCTGATGATGTTGATGACTCTGTTGTAACTAATGAGAAGTCTGAATCATCACAATCAGCTACATTTGAATCCATAATAGCCTTTCCATTGTTATGTTTGGCCTTATTCTTCAACTTCGGACAGTCTTTCTTCCAGTGCCCTTTTTCTCGACAAAAGGCACATTCATCTTTGCTGGGTCTGGATCTTGACTTGGATCTTCCCTTCTTTGTCCTCGTTTGATTTTGAGGACGACCCCTCACAAATAGTGCTTCTCCTTCTCCGCCCTTCTGTTTTTCTCGCTTTCTTTGTTCATAGCTGTACAAAGCTGAACAAACTTCTCTGAGAGAAATTTCGTCATTTCCATGGAGTAGAGTAGTTTCAAGGTGCTCGTACTCATCAGGAAGTGACGCCAACAACATTAAGGCCAAGTCACCATCATCATAAGTTGTATCCATATTTTGCAAATCTGTGACCAACTTATTGAAACTGGTGATATGTTCATTCATCGTGGTACCAGGAACATAGGTGAAGTGAAACAGTCTCTTCTTCATGTACAATTTATTTTGACTGTTTTTCTTCAAAAATTTATCCTCCAGTGCTTTCCATAATTTACTTGCAGAAGTTTCCTTTGTGTATGGATATTTCTGCTCTCTAGCAAGGTAGGATCGAATGGTACCGCAAGCAACACGGTTGATAATTCTCCAATCTTCTTCTCCAATAACATCTGGTTTCTTTTCTTCAATGGCCAGATCTAACCCTTGTTGAAAAAGGACATCTAGAACCTCGCCTTGCCACATCCCAAAATGTCCGGACCCGTCAAAAATTTCTACCGCAAATTTCGCATTTGACACAATTCTTGTCATAAGCGAAGATGCCAATGATGACGTATTGTTGACACTTGATGTAGATTCTTCTTGTTTATTGTCCCCCATATTTGACACAAATATTATTTAATAGCTGACGACACAAATCAAGATTATTTCCTTTCTGATGTAGAAGATCAGACTAAGCTGCAACTACAGAGCATACTCAGACAGAACCTTGACTCAGTTACCAAGATAAATCTTTTCTGATGTGGAAGATCAGACTATGCTGCAACCACAGAGCATACTTAGACAGTACCTTGGCTCTGATACCAATTGTTGCGGAAGCCAAATGTATAGAGTGTGAATAAGTCACAACTACTATACCAAAAATTATGACAGCCACCAAATAATAAATAAGACAATAAAGCAATAATAAAGGGAACACCAGAATTTACGAGGTTCGGCTAATTCTGCCTACTCCTCGGACACAACCAAATATTTTATTCCACTCCAAAATACAAGTGAAATAATACTAAAGAGAGAAGATACAAATGCCTTAAACAGATGAGAAGGCAAATGAGAGGTGTGTTTCAATCCTAAACATTAGGCCTTCTTTTATAGGGGAAAAATCCCCCCAAACTTAACTCCCAACCAATGTGGGACTTTGGCATTTTGCCAAACTTCAACATATACAACTCTGCTGAGTTCATGTGGATTGTAGGCCTTATTAATTAGGAATTTTCTCTCATCGCTGCTTATGGAATCATGGTCGGAGTCCGATGGATCGTCGGAAAATTGTCGACTAAAATAGGTCGTCTGAAGTTTGGGGTTGAGCAATTTGAAGATTTAGTTACCTTTTTTTAAGAGCATTTCAA
The DNA here is from genome assembly GCF_000393655.2 of Nicotiana sylvestris. NCBI lineage: Eukaryota > Viridiplantae > Streptophyta > Magnoliopsida > Solanales > Solanaceae > Nicotiana > Nicotiana sylvestris. The sequence goes on along the minus strand of NC_091067.1, from coordinate 12,864,622 downwards.
TGTATCTCGCTGTATTTCTATGTATTCCATTGTATTCACTATCTTTTTTTTTTTATTGTAATTCAATGTATCTCGTTGTATTCCATGTATTTCATTGTATTCAGTGGCTTTTTTTCTCATTGTATTTCAATGTATCCCTCTGTATTCTATCTATTTCATTGTATTTTGCTATTGAGAATCTTTTTTATAACTGAAAAATACAAAATTTGTGTGTTATAATTGAGTTTGTTGAGTTATATTAGGAGTCTATTATGTTAATTGATTCACTTTCCGTTTTAAAAATAGTGTAATCCCCTATTTCACGCTGTGAATACAATCGAATACAATAATCTGTCCAGCTGTAATCCCATGTTTCAACTGATTAGCTGTACTTCCCTGATTCACGCCTATTTTTGCTACTGGATTCATGAATACAATAGCTTAAATACATCTTATAACCACAGAAAAGGTATCTATATTCCGTAATATAACAGATGGTATCTATAGATAGCTAATTACTACTAAAAGATAGCGTTTTATGAAAATTTCTCGTAAATTTACTAGATGAATTATGGGCCGCGCTGCATCCCAATAGTATTGGGCCTAGCTTTACTTTTAGCAAAGGGATTTTTACCTTCCTATACCACATATGAAACTTTATTACCCTCAATGTTTAAGGTTTGAGTTAATTACATTTTAGTATACCAAATTGCCATTTATATACCATAATTCAAATCAGAGATATAATTAAGGGTGCATTTATATTAGGCATAATTATAGGACCGTATCCTCCCACTTCCCCCCTCCCTCCCCACGTTTTACCTTTACCCGTAACCCCCCCCCCCACGTTTCTCTTTTGAATTCCACCATTGACCCCAATTAAAAAGCTTTGAAGTTTTGAATTCAAATTTGAGTTTTCAAAAATCATTATTTGTTTTGGTTGGGTATTGTTGTAAATAATTCGAAATATGTTTAGGAGTTTATATCTCAATTTTGAGGGATTTTGGGGAAGATTTAGACTTGATTTGGCTGAATTTCAGATTGAAACTCGAAGAAGAAGAAGAAGAAGACATATTTCCAGATTTTGTAGATAAATTGTGGTCAAATTAGAAAAATTGTAGATAAATTGTAGACTGTTTTTTGCAGAAGATTTTGTAAAAGCTTTAGTCGTTTTGGATTTGTGAAAATAGAAAATAATGCATCTACAATCAGAATACAAATAATCTACAATTTATCTACAAGATATCTACAAACTGGATACATTGAATTTTAATATCCCAATTCCCATTTCAATTGTAGCATAATTGACATTTTCGACATAATTGTAGAAGATTTGTAGAAGTTTTAGTCTTCCCAATCTACAATTTATCTACAATTTATCTACAATTGATCTACAATTTTACAATTTATCTACAATTTCTGAAAATATGTTTTCTTCTTCTTCTTCTTCTTCTTCGAGTTTCAATCTGAAATTCAGTCAAAACCAAGTCTAATCTTCACCAAAACCCCTCAAAATTGAGATATAAACTCCTAAACATATTCCGAATTATTTACAACAACACCCAATCCAAACAAATAATAATTTTTGAAAACCCAAATTTGAATTCAAATCTTTCAAGCTTTTTAATGGCTATCAATGGTGGAAAATATATAAAAGAACAGATGAAGATGAAGATGAAGAACAGAAATCTCCTTTCCGTTTCAAAACTTGAATTTAATGTAGAATCAATCAATCCCAAAATTGAAGTTGATGTAGAATCAATTGCTCCCAAAATTTTTTCCTGATTTGTAGCATACTTTTACTATAGCCTTTTACTGTAGAATCCATCATTAAAGCCTAAGCACACTTATGGCAGATTTTTACTTTACACTCAATCAATGCAACATTTTTTCCTAATTTTTAGGGGGTGATTGAGGGAATATTAATGAATGGTACATCAATTGCAGGAAAAATATGGACTAGGCGGGTAATTTAGATACTATGCACATTTTTAGTAATAAGATTTCATACATGGTATAGATAAAAAAAAAATCCCTTTAGCAAATACCAGTCATAATATCGCTTTCAACTTTGAAATTGGTCTTTACAATATTAGGTGAAAGTACCTGTGTCAGGTAGACCATAAACTTCAGCTATAGTATAAGAGATAATTCAAAATTTAAAATTATTAAGAGGAACAATATAACTATAAGTACCAAAAAAATAAGAACAAATCATTGATTGATCTCAAAGTCACCGGCAACAACAACTAACAAAAAATCATAATCCCACAAAGTAAGGTTTGTGGATAGAGTGTACGCAAAACTTACCCCTATCTTATGAAGGTATAAAGACTGTTTTCGATAGACCCCTGGCTCAAGATAAAAATAAAAGAAGTAGACACAACACGTATGAACATCTCAAAGTCACCAGCAAAATTTACAACATCAATAAAAAAACTCAAAGAAGGAAAAAAAAAAAGTCCAATTAGATCATGCAAACGTGTTTCCTACCTTAGACTGTCAATTCAAGAAAAAGAGGTTTAGAAAATTTGACGAGTAAATACAGTACCTTTTACCTCGAAGATGAATACTTCTACTTCTCTACCAAACCTTCAATTATTCACTATGAGATTTTCGTTGGAATATATATATAGTTATAAAGAGTCCTAAACCTAAAAGGACTTGAAAGTCTTGAGAATTTATCTTATCTTTTATATATACCTATCTATCTATATCTATATCTATCTATATTATTATTATAAAAGCACGAGTAACTTATGCTAAATGTTGAATGACTAAAATATTCCTGAAATATTGATCGACTTTTTTGTCCTTAAATATTTGTATAATTTAAGGATCTAATTGTAAATTACCTAATGATGGAATTCTTTTTCATTTTAAACTATACATACCCTACAAAGCTGATCCTACTTGGATTTGAAAGGCACGTGAATAATTTTATTTTAAAAGAAAAAGTTCCTAATTATAAACAAATACTATACGTAATTTTGTTAGATTGGGAGACTTACATAATGTATGTGTTATATTTGAAAAAGGGATAGTAAATATCTTTATACCCTTAAAATATTAACCGGTTTATACCCTACATAGGGTAAAATAGTGATCTTTAACACTTTATCTAATAATTAGGATTTCAAATCAATTAAAAAAATTATAAACTTTTTTTTTGGATTTGTACCGGGTATCCGAGTCTCTTCGAGCCCCGACTAATTCCGGGGGTGCACAGGCTCTCGGCAAGGAGTTTCCCACAAGTGCACCACGGTTAATTCAGGTTTTACTCAGTCTGATGGCCCTCAGAAATTGTTTGCACCCAGTGGGTTTCGAACTTGAGACCTTGAAAGGGAACAAACCCCAAGGCTCAAGTCAATTGCCACCAGGCCAACCCCTGAGGGTTAAAAAAAAAACAAAATTATAAACTTTGAATTGGTAAATCACTACCCCGCAATTGCCAAGTTTGTAAGGGACTCTAACCTAAAGATCAATGTCCATTATCAAATTGTACGTATTTATTTGATTTCGAGAGCAGATTTTGAAGTATTCAATATATTGTTATACTCTTCATGGCACTCCAACTATCTTCAGATGCCCTAAATTCACCGTCAACTTAATGCAGGTTTATTTTTTTCTTTATTTTTATTGTAAAATATTTTAATTTCATGCTACCATAAAATACACTATTTTATGATGAAAGATAGAAACTGTAATTATTTGTCTTCTGTGGTTCAAGATAATGTAATCAAAGTCATGTCTTTCTTTCAATTCATGTCCTTTTTATCCTGAATTTCTTTTTTTTGTGTAAGTAACACATTATTTTAAGTCTTAGTTATTAATGTATTGCATTGTGGTTATATGCAGATAAAGATACAGATTTGCAGTGATCTATTTATTATTATGATAAGATTGAAACTTGATTAGGAAATTTCGGCTGCTTATTCAAAAGATACTTTGTCTTTAAAATAAAATTCCATGATGGATAAACTTGCCCGGTTGCTTGTTCTTCCAAGAATATTTTATGTCATCAAGATACAATTCCATGATATATGGATAAATAAAATTGTAATAGTTAAAAATTTTCTGATGTTAAATTTTAAGGAATTCAAACATAGGAGTATGACCAAAAAGAAATTAAATGTAAAACTTATATCTTTACAAACAAAAAACGTTTTTCTCATATTAATTTGTGTTGTCTTTTGACCAAATAATCGTCTCTTCTATAGTACTACACATAAAAACAAAGCAACATATATATAATCAGTAGCGACACATGTTTATTTTCACATATACTCAATTTAATCAGTAGTCACGTAAGTTTATATTTACATACACTAAAATTTTTTAGAACTGATAACCAATAATTGTCTCTTCTAAAGATCTACAAGTAAAATATACACAAAAAAAATATATAATCAATAGCCATGCATATTTATGTTCACATACATCCAATGGTCTTCAAAATTAATCCACTTCCTTAATTAATTGTACGATCCAAAAAAAAGATAATTTAGAATTAAACCAACTCAACGTATGATCATAGGAGATACCATAATCCAATTTCATGATGACTCATCATTGATGAGCAATACGACGGTAAGACGGTACATGCGATTGAACCTCCTTTCTGTTTAGTATAAGGATACCACTCCTTTTCTGTTGCCAGAATTTCATCGTTCGTGGATAAGTTTATGATTTTCACGAAATTAACCTTTAGAAAAATGAATGAAGGTGTGTTGTTTATATTAGTCAGATGACGGGAACAAAATTGTTGATAAAATTAGAAGTTTTGCGCGTTGAATATATAAGCCAAAAGCACTTTGACAAATTTATGAGTTTAATTATAGTGAAATGCAATTTACAGCCATTAACCTTTAGCTACTGCTCCAAAATAAACAACCATGTAAAGTTTTTACATCCAACAACCAATGTATAAGTTTTTATTAAACCAAATATTCAAAGTATTACGAAATATTTATACTAGGTGTACTATAGGAAAGGGCAAAATTTGCAAACTACTAGTATAACATATTGTGGAAACATATTACGAAGCGATAATTAACGTGTCTAGATAAATTGCAAGGTCAAAGTTGTTGGCATATTCAAAGACCAATTATTTCTTCTCCCTCATATAGTAAAAAGCTAAGACACAACACGAAGCAAATTTTCATGATTCAATCTATTAAGTCTTCTTATGTGCATGAAAGTCTTCCTGTCCATTTTATCCATTTAATTAAGAAAAGTATAGTGATAAGAAAATGAATTAGCTAATAGTAGCAATCTTTTGTATCATAAGGTGCGTGAGATTAACGCTTTCCTGTTAATCAGTATATTCACAAATTTATGTTAATTATTATGTGCGTCTACTGTTACACGTGCGAGGCACGTACATAGAGACTAGTTATTATAAAAGCATGAATATTATGTTGGTATACCAAAATACCCTTAAAATATTAATTGTCTTTTATATGTCTAAAGGATAAAATTGTAATATTAGTTATTATGTAATACTAATTTCACTTGGGCAATGAAGCTGGACGATAAAGAATTTGCGTGTACTTCAAATTCAATTAAAACATTACTCCTTAGAATTTATAATAAACGATAGAGTTCCAATGCCACTCAAATTCAGCTGTAAAATAACGCAGGCACTTGTATCAAAATAAGACATTGATAGTAGATGACAAGCAAAGATACATAAAACTAAAATACTCTTCACATTAGAAGTCAAATTATTTTTAAGCTTAAACTCCACGGAAAATACAAAACAAGAGCTGTATTTTTATTTATTTTTGTTAGGAATTCATCATCCAGTATTCAATCGTGCTCTATCTAATATTAATTAAAGCTATTAGATTTTATTTTTTTGAAAACATCTTATTATGAGTTTAATTGACCGATTTTTATATCCTTTGATATATTTCTTTAATGGAAAAAATTACTTTGAATAAATTGTAATATTTTAAAATCTATCAAAGAATTTTAAATCCAACTAAAATATTATTCCGATATTTAGCTATAACTAGTATTAGGGTACGTGCTTTGCGCGTGTATCCTATATCAATAAAATATACTATTTCAAAAAATTACAAAAAAAATAATAAATAATGTGTTTGACCTTTGAAATAAAAATTAAAAAAAAAATGTATAAATTCTTGAAAATGGTGACTACTAAATATTTTATTTAGCCGACTCAATGAAGAAAGAATTCTTTTTATAAAAGTTCTTAGATGTCTTATTGTAGTTTCTGAAGACTTCTGTAGAAATATAGGATATTGTTATTTCTATGATCTAATACAAAAATAAATTTTAAAAAATTTAAATACTATTATCAACTAAGATTTGTCAATTAGAATAAATTTTAAAAAAAAATTCTCTGCCATTTTGGGAATGAAGAGATTGTTGTTATGTTCATAGAAAAAATTGATAAGGGGAAACGTAAAGTCTAAACGACTTATATTTTTTTACAGCAAATAATTTAATATAGAACATAAGGGGAGTTGTCATTTGTAAAATAATAATAATAATAATAATAATAATAATAATAAAAATAACAATTCCTTCGGAATATAGTTTGTATTCTATTGTTTCCTCCTTATTGCTTCAAGTTTTTATTTTTATGAATTTGACTCTTAATACAATTACAACCAAATTTGCCATATGCTAATGTTATTCAAATCAAAATAAATTTATATCCTATAAGATTTTTCAATTTGAAAATAATTTACTTATATGATGAATATAAAATAATTAAATTAATTCTTGTTAATTTGTTAATTCAAAGTCTTAATTATTTGTTTGGATGAGTAAATGAACTAATTACTTTTTGTTGATTCAAATTCTTTATATTAACTCAACTAATCTTAAATAATTAATTATAATTATATTATCAAAGAATAAAAATAATAATTTGATATTTCACTTTTTGAATTTTTGTGTTTGTAAATCATTAATGTACTTGACTCTTGTCAACCACCTAAATATTTTATTAGTGATTTGTTAAATATTGATTGGTGTTTTTGTTATGTAATTATTATTATTATTATAGCTATTTTTTTATTACTAAAAGAGATTAGAAAGAAAGAATTACAATTCATGCGCCTTGTTTTGGATAGTTTAATTAGGATAAAAAAAGTTAACAATATAACTTCTTTAGGTGAATTAAGTTCCTAGATATTACAGGCTTTGCATTATTGCAAATAAGGAACATTTTAGTTGATTTGAAATTTTTAAATATTAGAAAAATTATTAATTTAGAATTACAATTTTATCCAATGTGAAACCTATTCTAAATGGGTAAAAAAAAGTGAATGATATTTTGATAGGGGCTTCGCGCTTTTAATATAGAATTAAGTTCTATTTTTCTTTTAATCATGTAAATCGAAGTGCATTTCATAATTCATATTAGACAAAATTGTAATTAAACTCAAGATATTTCTCCTTTATTTAAATTAAAAATAGCTAAATACTATAAAGACAAACTCTTGTTCCTTATTAAAAAGATAAATTTCTTTTTTTAACTACATATAGGATACTTTTTTCTAAAAAACTATTTAAAAGGAATCATATTAACAATAAAAAAAATTTAGAGACACCCTTGCTACCCCTTGGTTGTGAGACGAACATAATTCAAAGGCAAAAGTAAACAAAATTTCCTTCATACGTATTTTGAAGGAATTATAGTTTAATTCAAATTAGTTTTTTTTTCCTACCAATTTTGGAGTACGTCTTTTATGGTAAAAAGATATAGAAAAGCCAAAATGGTTTATTTATAGTAAACTTTAATATTTCAAATATTATGAGTTTCTATATAATTCAAATAAGGAAATATTTTATAAGAAAATTTAATTTAAAAATCCTATATATTAGGAGAATAATTAAATTACAACTTTGTCTTATGTGAAAGTTATTTTTAAAGGGTAAAAAAGACGAACGATATTTCGCTAAGGGCCTTCGTGCTTTTAATATAGTATAGATATAGATAGATTATGAAACTAAAAACCCTAAAATTAAATGTTCTTAACTTTTCCTTCGCTGTGGCAATTCTAAAACGTGCGAATTTCAGATATTTGGTGAAGGGATAGCCTTTAATTTTCTCTTTAATTTGTCGTTAAACAATTTATTTTCAAGCATTAATTTTTCTTAAAAATTTCTCAAAGCAGACCGATGCATGTTAGATTAGGTTTGAAATATATATGTCGAAGTTTAATATTTCTTTGATTGGCTTATTTTCACAATTAAACTAAATGCGCTTATGCCATGAATTGTCTCCAAATTCAGGATTTATAGTAAATTTATATTCAGATAAAAATAAAAAGGCCATAGAATGTTGTTAGCAATGTATCATTGCTAGTTGACCGATATACTCATCTTTGCTAGTTATTAAAGTTGTTGTCTTAATGTATTTTGGAGAACTTTTATTTTTAATTAGTGATGAAAATTATTAAAAAATCTAGCACTACCATAATTGTTGGGATTAATAACCCATTAATTTGGAAGGAGACCAAATCATCTCTTCTTATACACTCATGCATAATCATCATGAGTGCTGGATCTATTCTAACTCTTGTATATATTGTTGGCTGAATCTTATTTAATGTTAGAAATATGATTTTTACGAAGCCTCTATTTACAGTCTTCGCCCTCGGCGATTTTGGAACTACTTGTAACATTTGATGAAAATTACCTCCAAATCTCATTACTTTTTATCAAACGATTCATCAATTTTCATTATACCTCTAAAGCTCTTGTTATTATTGTTAGCAATGTATCATTGCTGGAAACTAGAATGCAATGGCTACAACTTTCATGTTTTGCACATTTTTTGATTCCTTATAGATTGCAAGATATGAGCTTCCAAACTCGACTCCTCGCATCAGAAATTTTCTGGTGAACAGCTTCTGCAACAGAATTTCAGCAGCTTTCTTTGTCCGAAATTCATACCGTTAACCTTCCGAAATCCACCCGAGGCCCTAGGGACCTTAACAAATTATACCAACATGTCCCAAAATATGATACGAACTCGCTCGAGGCCTCAAATCACATCAAACAACGTCGAAATAAAGAATCGCGCATCGAATCGAATTATGAGTTTTCAAATCTTCCAACTTCTATATTTTGTGCCGAAACATATCAAATCAATCCGGAATGACTTCAAATTTTGCACACAAGTCACATTCGACATTACGGACCTACTCCAACTTTTGGAATCGGAATCCAACCCCGATATCAAAAAGTCAACTCTCGGTCAAACTTCTTAAAAACCTTCAAATTTCTAACTTTAGCCAAATGACTCTAAAATGACCCACAGACCTCCGAATTCACTTCCGATCGCGCTCCCAACACCAGAATAACCATACTGAGCTATTCCCAGACTCGGAATCCCAAACGGACATCGATAACACTGATATGCACTTTAACCCAAACTTATGAAATTCTTTCAAAAATGCCAACTTCCACAATAGATGCCGAAACGTTTCCGGGTCTTCCAAAACCAGATCCGAACATATGCCCAAGTCCGAAATCATCATACGAACCTGCTGGAACCTTCGAATCCCGATTCCGAGGTCGTTCACTCAAAAATTCAATCTTAGTCAATTCTTTCAACTTAAAGCTTCCGAAATGAGAATTCTTTCTCCAAATCAACTTTGAATTTCCCGGAATTCAATTCCAACCACGCGTACAAGTCATAATAACTGAAGTGAAGCTGCTCATAGCCTCAAACTGTTGAATGACATGCTAGAGCTCAAAACGACCGGTCGGGTCGTTACATTCTCTCCCACTTAAACATACGTTCGTCTTCGAACGTGCTAAGAATTGATCTGGAGTTATCTAAAATCACTGTTTAATACCTCGTGCACCTGCCCATGCTACCACAACCCAGTTGAGTACACTTTCTCGAACAATTCTAAAGATATCCTCTTTTATTTAGGAAAATGGGCCTTAGAACTAGGTTTTCAACATCCGAAATCCTCTGCCAGACCTGTTTCCAATATATAAACACCGTATCAACTACCACACAATGTACCAAAACATAACTACATACATTTGCTGAATTAGCACCATGCACCGCATAATTCATCATCTAACCACAATGACACTACAATGGAGGAGATGCGTAGAAATTTCTAACCAACTTCAAAGCTAACCAAACATTGAATCTTTCCTCTTGACTAAAATCATTATCTCATTAGGAACCAAATAATGGTAATTGTCCTGTAATATACTTTTACATATTCTTATCGCACCGATCCCTGATACCATAATTTCGTCTCGCCCAGTATGATATGCTCAGGCAATAAATCACCCCAGGCATGACCAACAGTCTCACATGATGCCACAACGCGCCAATAGGCCTCAACTCGAACATGATGCATAAGGAAATGACTTAGGAAATGACTACTCAACTCACGCAACTAACATGGATTTCCTTAGAAAATAGGAAGCAAAACACAAGAAAAATAAATATAGGAACCTTACTCAACATCACCCTGTTGTGGCGTGCAACCCAATCCAAATAACATACTCGTGGTGGCGTGCCACCCGATCCCATCATAAAATTCACATAAGGAGATATACACGGAGCTGAATTTCTCACCATTACAAATTACCGAATATTGGTCACAAGTACGCTAAGCGCATAATACCATCCTGGGAGACCGATAGAGCCATACACTACAAAACTCGAGCACAACTGAGGTGCGGTATATATACTCTGAATCTCAAGAGCTCTCCTTCTCACATAACATCATCACTACACAGAGACTCAACACATAGGGATCTATCGAGCCGTTTCACAACTCATACGACACAATCATAATATACATGAATTTGACGATGACGGAACAACATATGATATTCCAACACCCCTCCTTGAGGAGCGCTATACTAAAATGAACACATCTAGCTCATATGGAGCCCATAAGTCTGTTTAAATCCTTTCACACACTTCAAGCCGATTCCGCTCACACTGAACTAGGCTAATAGCTTTACCTAGGTCCATAATAACCCACTTCCTCTCATAACACACAAGGACAACCATCCTAGCCGGGACAAACACATAAGAACTTCAAATCCCTTCCGAGCCACAAGCAACTATGTAGTCAACTAACCAAGAACTTTCCATTGATCCCATCTAGAAGAAAATCACTACACATACCATGCTCCTCACGTTCATAGAAAACACGCATCTCTAACCGTGGCAAAGACCATCAAGAACTTTCCGAACTCCATTTGCACAAACTAAACCATCAAGACTGAATCCTTCTAACTCAACCAAGCTACGCATGTCACTAAAACTCAAGAGCATTGTCGCGAAACACCAGTAGATTTTCTTTATCTCATAAGCACCCAAAAAACTCATCACATCATTTCCCTTACCGAGCCGACCTACTACCAAGATATCCCATCTATACAAGTTCCTATGAATTTACCTTCGACTTGATACTTGTTCCTGCTATCACATCACAATCCTCGACCCGGACTCACCACACGAGACCCAAGCATAAAGTCACACCGTCTAAGGCTCACAAGTCGCTGAATACTTCCTTAAATATTCCCAAAAGCACCACGTTCAAAATACCTACCTCGACGAGACTTCCTGTGAATACGGAACCATTACCTTCCTAACCCTGATATATATAGAATCCCATAATTGATATAGAAATGACACAAGTCTTGACACCCTCCAATGCAACCCTTAGTTTCTAGCTGAATCATACACTTGAAAATTTCCAATTTTTACATGTACAATCTCGAACACATTCGAACCATTCTCGATAGTCATTCACTCTACTCAAACTGCAATTATCCTGATCAAATGAACCGAACAACCTACCTCATTAGCACTCTAACACCGCAGAATGTTACCTCATCCCAATAAAACCAAGCAACTTCTTGCTCTACGCACTGATCATCCTTTACCAACAACAACTCAAGACATTCCGTGATTCTCGCACACCTATGAAGCATACTATAACCTTTGTCCAAAAAAATTCCTTTACTCGAGCCATCCCGGTCTCAATCTCCATAGGCCATAACTGATTCTCCTGTGCGTCTCAATTGGAACCAACATAGCACATAACCGTGCAGTCAATCTAATCAATAACAGACTCCCCCACTTGGCTCAAAGTCATAGATCAAAACACACACAATAACTCTTCATACATATATTCTATTACTGCCATAATACCATAGTTAGATTAAACGCAATCCTTCATAAGCTCGTGAAACACAGACCGTCTGGTACTTTAAATCTTTTGCAAATCTCGCATTCGTTCCCATAACAGTTAAACCCACTCTCTTAAGCGACCCAAATTTAAATTTCAATACATATATTTCACTTGTAAATGAGATATCCTAACAGACAACATAAGGATCACACAACTTCAAAACACTCCGCATGAGATAACACACATGTTTTGCCTCAAACTAACATTTCTGTATACCTTCCACCATCATAAACATTACGCAGTCGCTTGATCTTCCTGAGTCTAAACTCATACTATAACATGAAATTTACTTCACTTCCAACTAGAAAACATGAAAAGGTTCTTCACACACCCATAACTCGGGGTTATACCTCAAATCAAGATGGAAATCAAGGACCTAATAGTTCTTCTATCCTACAACAAACCCTTCTCGTTGCTTCTAAATCATATGAATACATCTCGCAGTCACATCACACTCATCACATAACTATCCAACCATCACTTCTACTAATAGGGGCACTACCGAATATATAAGTTCAAAAACACAGCTCACATAATCAGCACCTCGGTGCTCAAGCTACAGGTAAAAATCCGGCCTCAAGTCCTCTAGACTGGCCCAACGTCAAACACATAAAGATCATATCTCTCCCCTCGATCATGGAATCATAAGCCATCGATACACATCTGATACTGAGCGCTCATGCGCGCATACAAACATGTGGAAGGAATTTCAAGAGTTACTTTTCGAGCTGAATCAAGGACGCACGATAAGAATTCAAGAATGTGAGGTTTTTCCTAAAGATTCTGCAGCCTCTCGAGAATAAATACAGACATCTCCATACCGATCCACGATACTCTACTAAACCTGCTCATGACTCGTGAGACCTATGTAACCTAGGCTCTGATACTAACTTGTCATGACCATAAACTCGGACCCGGTCGTGATGGCGTCTCTCGTGAACACAAGGCCAGCCGACACATTTCCATTCCAATCTTAAGCAATAAAATAATAAGTATTAATTCATAAACATGATAAAATCTCAAAAATAAGTAGTTCACAGTATAATTTGCGGAAAAAAAAACCCAACACATCCCGATACCGGGGAGTCACTAGCATCTACTAAGGTGCGAATACAACTAGAGTAAAAAATGTACTAAATACAGTCTAATGAAATCGAGAGGGAGAAAGCAGTGATGCAAACGCCGGGCAGTTACCTTGCTAAACTCCGATGACTCTGCCTCTGAGCAACCAATACCCGCTACCGGGTTCAGAAATACCTGAATCTGCACACAAGGTGCAGGGAGTAAAGTGATTACTTCAAACTCAGTGAGTAATAAAAATAAATGAAGACTAAGTGATAGGAAATTACGAAGAGTACATCAATATGTTGTATAGAAGCAGTACAAAACTAGTAAGAAAGCAATGAAGCTATGAAATCTCTTAAGCACCTTAGCTCAGTTTAAACTTCTTCAAAAATGGCTTTTCAACAGTTAAGCAATTGAATGCAAGCAATTAGAACAGGTAAGCATAGAATATCCGCCCCTCGGGCACAATTACACAATTAAACAGGTACATAACAGGTAAATAAGAAAGATAAGCACATAAAGGTTCGCCCCTCGGGCACAATGTTAACAAATCCGCCCCTCGGGAAATATCTCAGAACAATACCAGCCCCTCGAACAATATCTCAGAACCATACCAGCCCATCGGGCTATATCTCATATCACAATGGGTACCCGCGCTCACTGGGGGTGTGCAGACTCCTGGAGGGGCCCCTTACGGCCTAAGCGCAATATCAAGCCATCTCATGGCATCATAAACATGCTCTCAGCCTCATAACAATATCAAGCCACCTCGTGGCGCACAATCTCAGGCCTTCGACCTCATTATCATAATCAGTATATCACTGCTGCGGCATGCAGCCCGACCCAAAAGTATCCTCACAATACAGTCCTTCGGCCTTACTCAGTCAGAATCTTATATGCCCCTCGGGCATTAGTAAAATATGAAGCTCAGCTCAAATATCTTTGAAAATATCAATTAATGTGTTTAAAGCAGAATAACATAGCTAAGTTTTTAAAATAGTAAAAATATAGCATGACTGAGCACAAGTATAAATTCAAACAGTGAGAAACATATAATTAACAATCCCCTAAGAGTTCAAACAGTTGGGACGAAGCCCAAATATGACATTTAGCCCAAAGTATAATAGTATCAAATAATTAGCAGCCCATTATACCAAAAAATATTCATTTGGGATGGACTAAGTCACAACCCCCAACGGTGCACGACCACACGCTCATCATCTAGCGTGTGTTTTACCTCAATATAGCATGACGTTGTGCAATCTGGGGTTTCATACCCTCAGAACAACATTTAAAACATTACTCACCTCGAACTAGCCCGAAAAACTACTCTGCAACACGCTTGCCTCTCGACCCAACTTCAGAGTGCTCCAAATCTACCAAGTTCAGATTTTTATAATCAAATTATGCTAAACGAATGAATTCCAATTGAAAAATATCGATTTTAAGCACAAAATCTGAAATCAGTCAAAATCCGACCCCCGGGCCCGCATCTCGGAACTGGACAAACTTTATAGCAAAATGTTCTTCATCATCTCACGAGTCCGTACATATAAAGAACTCAAAAATCGGAGTTCGTTTGACCCATTAAATCATCCCTAGAAGGTCTCATAATCTCAAGCTCTAACTCCACCTTTTTCTACTGATTTTCATGTCTAAATCCATGTAAGATCAGATATTTAACTCAAAAATAGGAAGAAATCACTTACCTAGTACTGCTTGGTGAAAATCCCTCCTTGAGATCTCCAAAATCGTCCAAGCCAAATGAAAGAAATGAAAGAAATGGACTAAAACTCGTGTATAAAATAATTTGCCCAGGCTTCATCGCGTTGTACCTTGCGCTGTGCAGGTTGTACATCCTATTACCATTTTCCCTTGTTGTACACCTTCTGTTAAAATGGCCATAACTCCTTGTGAAAATATCCAAATGATAAACGGTTTACATAATTAGAAACTAGACTCGAAGATCTTTCATTTGATAGGTTGTACACCATATACCTCTTTACATATTCCGAGATATGAGCTTCTAAAGTCGGCTCCATGCATCAGAAAATTCTGTCAAAACTGCTCCACCAGCTCGCTTCAATCGATCATAACTTTCTGATAAGATGTCCAAATCATGAATGGTATAACTTTCGGGAAACTAGAATGCAAGGGATGCAACTTCCATGTTTTGTAAATTTTCTGATTCCTTATATATTGCAAAATATGAGCTTCCAAACTCGACTCCTCGCAACAGAAATTTTCTGGTAAACAGCTTCTGCAACAGAATTTCAGCAGTTTTCTTTGTCCGAAATCCATCCCGTTAACCTTCCGAAATCCACCCGAGGCCCTGGGTACCTTAACAAATTATACCAATATGTCCCAAAACATGATACGAACTCGCTCGAGGCCTCAAATCACATCAAACAACGTCGAAATCATGAATCGCGCATCGAATCGAATTATGAGTTTTCAAATCTTCCAACTTCTATATTTTACGCCGAAACATATCAAATCAATCCGGAATGATTTCAAATTTTTCATACAAGTCACATTAGACATTACGGACCTACTCTAACGTCCGGAATCAGAATTCAACCCCGATATCAGAAAGTCAATTCTCGGTCAAACTTCTCAAAAACCTTCAAATTTCTAACTTTAGCCAAATGACTCCAAAATGACCCACAGACCTCTGAATTCACTTCCGATCGCGCTCCCAACACCAGAATCATCATACGGAGCTATTTCTAGACTCAAAATCCCAAACAAACATCGATAACACTGATATGCACTTCAACCCAAACTTATGAAATTCTTTCAAAAATGCCAACTTCTACAATAGGTGACAAAATGTTCCCGAGTCTTCCAAAACCCGTTTCGGACATATGCCCAAGTCCGAAATCATCATACAAACCTGCTGCAACCTTTGAATCCCGATTCCGAGGTCGTTCACTCAAAAATTCATCCTTAGTCAATTCTTTCAACTTAAAGCTTCTGAAATGAGAATTCTTTCTCCAAATCAGCTTCAAATTTTCCGAAATTCAATTCCAACCACGCGTACAAGTCATAATACCTTAAGTGAAGCTGCTCATGACCTCAAACTGTTGAATGACATGCTAGAGCTCAAAATGACCAGTCGGGTCGTTACATTTTCTCCCACTTAAACATACGTTCGTCCTCGAACGTGCTAAGAACTGCTCTTGAGTTATCTGAAATCACTGTTTAATACCACGTGCACCTGCCCGTGCTACCACAACCCCGTTGAGTACACTTGCTCGAACAATTCTGAAGATATCCTCTTTTATTTAGGAAAATGGGCCTTAAAACCAGGTTTTCAACATCTGAAATCCTCTGCCAGTCCTGTTTCCAATATATAAACACCGTATTAACTACCACACAATGTACCAAAACATGACTACATACATTTGCTAAATTAGCACCATGCACCGCATAATTCATCATCTAAACACAATGGCACTCCCTAAACGTTAATAGCCAAAATTCCACGAATCTGATGCTCCCAATGCACCGTATGATATATATATATATATATATATATATACATCCTGCTATAATGCTCGAGATACCACCACAATGAACGAGATGTGTAGAAATTTCTAACCAACTTCAGAGCTAACCAAACATTGAATCTTTCCTCTTCACTAAAATCGTTATCTCATTAGGAACCAAATAATGGTAATTGTCCTGTAATATACTTTTACATATTCCCAGTATGAACTGCTCGGGCAATAAATCACCCCAGGCATGACCAACAGTCTCACATGACACCACAATGCGCCAATAGGCCACAACTCGAACATGATGCATAAGGAAATGACTCAGGAAGGGACTACTCAACTCACACAACTAACATGGATTTCCTTAGAAAATAGGAAGCAAAACACAAGAAAAATAAATATAGGAACCTTACTCAACATCACCCTGTTGCGGCGTGCAACCCAATACAAATAACATACCCGTGGTGGCGTGCCACCCGATCCCATCATAAAATTCACATAAGGAGATATACACGAAGCTGAATTTCTCACCATTACAAATTACCGAATATCGGTCACAAGTACGCTAAGCGCATAATACCATCCTGGGGAGACCGATAGAGCCATATGCTACAAAAATCGAGCACAACTAAGGTGCGATATATATACTCTGAATCTCAAGAGCTCTCCTTCTCACATAACATCATCACTACACAAAGACTTAACACATAGGGATTTATCGAGCCATTTCACAACTCATAAGGCACAATCATAATATACATGAATTTGACGACGACGGAACAACATCTGATATTCCAACACCCCTCCTTGAGGAGCGCTATACTGAAAGGAACACGTCTACCTCATATGGGGCCCATAAGTCTGTTTAAATCCTTTTACACACTTCAAGCCGATTCCGCTCACACTGAACTAGGCTAATAGCTTTACCTGGATCCATAATAACCCACTTCCTCTCATAACACACAAGGACAACCATCCTAACCGGGACAAACACATAAGAACTTCATATCCCTTCTGAGCCACAAGCAACTATGTACTCAACTAACCAAGAAGTTTCCATTGATCCCATCTAGAATAAAATCACTACACATCCCATGCTCTTCTCGCTCATAGAAAACACGCATTTCTAACCGTGGCAGAGACCATCAAGAACTCTCCGAACTCCATTTGCACAAACTAAACTATCAGGACTGAATCCTTCTAACTCAACCAAGCTACGCAAGTCACTAAAACTCAAGAGCATTGTTGCGAAACACCTGTAGAAACTCTTTACCTCATAAGCACCCAAAGAACTCATCACATCATTTCCCATACCGAGCCGACCTACTACCAAGCTATCCCATCTATACAAGTTCCTCTGAATTTACCTTTGACTTGATACTTGTTCCTACTATCACAACACAATCCTCAACCCGGACTCGCCACACGAGACCCAAGCATAAAGCCACACCTTCTAAGGCTCATAAGTCACTGAATACTTCCTTAAATATTCCGAAAAGCACCACGTTCAAAATACCTACCCCGACGAGACTTCCTGCGAATCCAAAACCATTACCTTCCTAACCCTGATATATATAGAATCCCATAATTGATATAGAAATGACACAAGTCTTGACACCTTCCAATGCAACCCTCAGTTTCTAGCCGAATCATACACTTGAAAATTTCCAATTTTTACATGTACAATCTCGAACACATTCGAACCATTCTCGAGAGTCATTCACTCTACTCAAACTGCAATTAGCCTGATCAAACGAACCGAGCAACCTGCCTCATTACCACTCTGACACTGCAGAATGTAACCTCATCCCAATACAACCAAGCAACTTCCTCTGAATTTACCTTTGACTTGATACTTGTTCCTACTATCACATCACAATCCTCGACCCGGACTCGCCACACGATACCCAAGCATAAATCCACACCTTCTAAGGCTCATAAGTCGCTGAATACTTCCTTAAATATTACGAAAAGCACCACGTTCAAAATACCTACCCCAACGAAACTTCCTGCGAATCCAAAACCATTACCTTCCTAACCCTGATATATATAGAATCCCATAATTGATATAGAAATGACACAAGTCTTGACACCCTCCAATGCAACCCTCAGTTTCTAGCCGAATCATACACTTGAAAATTTCTAATTTTTACATGTACAATCTCGAACACATTCGAACCATTCTCGAGAGTCATTCACTCTACTCAAACTGCAATTAGCTTGATCAAATGAACCGAGCAACCTGCCTCATTACCACTCTGACACCGCAGAATGTAACCTCATCCCAATACAACCAAGCAACTTCCTGCTCTACGCACCGAGCTCCTTTACCAATAACAAATCAAGACATTCCGTGATTCTCACACACCTATGAAGCATACTATAACTTTGTCCAAAAAATTTCCTTTACTCGAGCCATCCTCGGTTTCAATCTCCGTAAGCCATAACCGATTCTCCCGTGCGTCTCAACTGGAACCAACATAGCACATAACCGTGCAGTCAATCTAATCAATAGCAGACTCCCCCACTTGGCGCGAAGCCATAGATCAAAACACACACAATAACTCTTCATACATATACTCTATTACTGCCATAATACTATAGTGAGATTAAATGCAATTCTTCATAAGCTCGTGAAACACAGACCATTGGTACTTTAAATCTTTTGCAAATCTCACATTCATTCCCATAACAGTTAAACCCACTCTCTTAAGCGGCCCAAATTTAAATTTCAATATATATATTTCACTTGTAAATGAGATCTCCTATCAGATAACATAAGGATCACACAACTTCAGAATACTCCGCATAAGATAACCTACCTATTTTGCCTCAAACTAACATTTCTGTATACCTTCCACCATCATAAACATTACGCAGTCGCTTGATCTTCCTGAGTCTGAACGCATACCGTAACATGAAATTTACTTCACTCCCAACTAGGAAACGTGAAAAGGTTCTTCACATACCCATAACTCGGGGCTATACCTCAAATCAAGATGGAAATCAAAGACCTAATAGTTCTTTTATCTTCCAGCAGACCCTTCTCGTCGCTTCTAAATTATATGAATACATCTCGCAGTCACATCACACTCATCACGTAACTATCCAGCCATCACTTCTACTAATAGGGGCACTACCGAATATATAAGTTCAAAAACATGGCTCATATAATCAGCACCTCGGTGCTTAAGCTATAGGTAAAAATGCGGCCTCAAGTCCTCCGGACTCGCCCAACATCAAATACACAGAGATCACATCTCGCCCCTTGATCAGGGAATCACAAGCCATCGATGCACATCTGATACTGAGCGCTCATACGCGCATCCGAACGCATGGAAGGAATTTCAAGAGTTACTTTTCGAGCTGAATCAAGGACGCACGATAAGAATTCAAGAATGTAAAGTTTTTCCTAAAGGTTCTGCAGCCTCTCGAGGATAAATACAAACGTCTCCGTACCGATCCGCAAGACTCCACTAAACCTGCTCATGACTCGTGAGACTTATGTAACCTAGGCTCTGATAATAACTTGTCACGACCATAAACTCGGACCTGATCGTGATGACGTCTCTCGTGAACACAAGGCCAACCGACACATTCCCATTTCAATCTTAAGTAATAAAATAATAAGTATTAATTCGTAAACATGATAAAATCTCAAAAATAAGTAGTTTACAGTATAATTTACGAAAAAATAAACCCAACACAGCCCGATACCGGGGTGTCACTAGTCATGAGCATCTACTAAGGTCCGAATACAACTAGAGTAAAAAATGTGCTAAATATAGTCTAATGAAATCGAGAGGGAGAAAAGCAGTGTTGCGAACGTCGGGCAACTACCTTGCTAAACTCCGATGAATCTGCCTCTAAGCAACCAATACTCGCTGTTGGGTTCAGAAATACCCGAATCTGCACACAAGGTGCAGGGAGTAAAGTGAGTACTTCCAACTCAGTGAGTAATAAAAATAAATGAATACTGAGTGATAGGAAATCACGAAGAGTACATCAACATGCTGTATAGAAGCAGTACAAAACCAGTAAGAAAGCAATTAAGCTGTGAAATCTCTTAAGCACCTTAGCTCAGTTTAAACTTCTTCAAAAATGGCTTTTCAATAGTTAAGCAATTGAATGCAAGCAATTAGAATAGGTAAGCATAGAAGGTCCGCCCCTCGGGCACAATTACACAATTAAACAGGTACATGATAGGTAAATAAGAAAGATAAGCACATAAAGGTTTGCCCCACGGGCACAATATCAACAAATCCGCCCCTCGGGCAATATCTCAGAACAATACTAGCCCCTCGGGCTATATCTCAGAACTATACCAGCCCCTCGGGCTCTATCTCAGATCACAATGGGTACCCGCGCTCACTGGGGGTGTGCAGACTACTGGAGGGGCCCTTACGGCCCAAGGACAATATCAAGCTATCTCGTGGCATCATAAATATGCTCTCGACCTCATATCAATATCAAGCCACCTCGTGGCGCAAAATCTCAGGCCCTCAGCCTCATTATCATAATCAGTATATCACGTATGCGGCGTGCAGCTCGACCCAAAAGTATCCCCACAATACAATCCCTCGGCCTTACTCAGTCAGAATCTCATAAGCTCCTCGGGCATCAGTAAAATATGAAGCTCAGCTAAAATATCTTTGAAAATATCAATTAATGTGTTTAAAACAAAATAACATAGCTAAGTTTTTAAAATAGTGAAAATATAGCATGACTGAGCACAAGTATGAAATCAAACAGTGAGGAAAATATCATTAATAATCCCTTAAGGGTTCAAACAGTTGGCACGAAGCCCAAATATGACATTTAGCCCAAAGTATAATAATAACAAACAATTAGCTGCCCATTATACAGAAAAATAGTCATTCAGGATGGACTAAGTCACAACCCCCAATGGTGCACGACCTCACGCTCATCATCTAGCCTGTGTTTCACCTCATTATAGTATGACGCTGTGCAATCCGGGGTTTCATACCCTCAGAACAACATTTAAAATCATTACCCACCTCGAACTAACCCGAAAAGCTACTCTACAACACGCTTGCCTCTCGACCCAATTTCCGAGTGCTCCAAATCTACCAAGTTCAGATTTTTATCATCAAATTATGCTAAACGAATGAATTACAATTGAAAAATATCGATTTTAAGCACAAAATCCGAAATCAGTCAAAACCCGACCCCGGGCCCGCATCTCGGAACTGGACAAACTTTATACCAAAATGTTCTTCATCATCTCACGAGTTCGTACATATAAAGAACTTAAAATCGTTTGACCCCTCAAATCATCCCTAGAAAGTCTCATAATCTCAAGCCCTAACTCCACTTATTTATACTGATTTTCATGTCTAAATCCATGTAAGATCACATATTTAACTCAAAAATAGGAAGAAATCACTTACCTAGTATTGCTTGGTGAAAATCCCTCCTTGAGCTCTCCAAAATCGTCCAAGCCAAATGAAAGAAATGAAAGAAATAGGCTAAAACTCGTGTTTAAAATAATTTGCCCAGGCTTCATCGAGTTGTACCATGCATTGTGCAGGCTGTACATCCTATTACCATTTCCCCCTGATGTACACCTTCTGTTAAAACACCCATAACTCCTTGTGGAAATATCCAAATGACAAACGGTTTAAAGATTTAGAAACTAGACTCGAAGATCTTTCATTTGATAGGTTGTACACCATATAACTCTTTATATATGTTTTGGTGAACAGCTTCTGCAATAGAATTTCAGCAGCTTTCTTTGTCCGAAATCCATCCCGTTAACCTTTCGAAATTCACCCGAGGCCCTAGAGACCTTAACCAATTATACCAACATATCCCAAAACATGATATGAACTCGCTCGAGGCCTCAAATCACATCAAACAACGTCGAAATCATGAATCGCGCATCGAATCAAATTATGAGTTTTCAAATCTTCCAACTTCTATATTTTGCGCCGAAACATATAAAATCAACCCGGAATGACTTCAAATTTTGCACACAATTCACATTCGACATTACGGACCTACTCCAGCTTTCGGAATGAGAATCCGACCCCGATATCAAAAAGTAAACTCTTGGTCAAACTTCTGAAAAACCTTCAAATTTCTAACTTTAGCCAAATGACTCCAAAATGACCCACGGACCTCCGAATTCACTCTGGTTGTGCTCCCAACACCAGAATCACAATACGTAGCTATTTCTAGACTCGAAATCCCAAACGGACATCGATAACACTGATATACACTTCAACCCAAACTTATGAAATTCTTTCAAAAATGACAATTTCCACAATAGGTGCCGAAACGTTCCCAGATCTTCCAAAACCCGATCTGTACATATGCCCAAGTCCGAAATCATCATACGAACCAACTGGAACCTTCGAATCCCGATTCCAAGGTCGTTCACTCAAAAATTCAATCTTAGTCAATTCTTTCAATTTAAAGCTTCCGAAATGAGAATTCTTTCTCCAAATCAACTCCGGATATTCTCGAATTCAATTCAAACCACGCGTACAAGTCATAATACCTGAAGTGAAGTTGCTAATGGCCTCAAGTTGTTGAACGACGCGCTAGAGCTCAAAACAACCGGTCGGGTCGTTACATAGTGATAATAACATATGCTCCTATATGTCATGAACTAGCTAAGAAAGTGATGTTTTATGAGGTATAAGTCGTATGAAATTAACAGTATTTATTATTAGTCATGTCTATGGTACTGTATTTACTTTACCATTTTATTTTTTTCATCTTTCTCTTCTTAGTTAGGTTTTTACGTGTGAAATACGTACATATATATATATATATATATATATATTGATAGACCAAAATAGCCTTAAAGATTGATTGCCTATTGGATAAATTAGTAAACTATTAAGACATTGCCTATTATATAGGACTTTGAGATCGTCAAATTAAAACATTTAATTGAAGTTAATTTACTTTATAGTGTTTTAAAAAATAATAATTACTATAAGACATTGCCTAATATATACGACTTTGAGATTTTCTAAAACATGACCTTCTAAATTTTTAATTGAAGTTAATTTGATGTGTACTAATTTGTTTAGGTTTGGTTTGTTTGTCCGTGTACATTTTAAATGGGGTTTTGACACAATTACAAATAAAAACAAAACTATTTATCATTGTCTACCCATTTATTTTTCTACCCATAAACTAATTACATTTTCTACCAATAATAATTGTTGTGGGAAGTTTTTCTTTATTTTCCAATTCTTTTGTATTTCTATGCTTCTTTTC
Organism: Nicotiana sylvestris; assembly: GCF_000393655.2. Lineage (NCBI taxonomy): Eukaryota > Viridiplantae > Streptophyta > Magnoliopsida > Solanales > Solanaceae > Nicotiana > Nicotiana sylvestris. The sequence continues at coordinate 12,840,600 of NC_091067.1, read as the reverse complement.
TTCTTTTATTTCTTTTTTTCTTTTCTCCTTTTCTATTTTCTCGTTTTCTTCTTATTTTTTTCTTTTTTCCTTTTCTAATTTCATTTAATTTTTTTATATTCTTTTTCTTTTCATAATCTAATTTGACGTGGTCATAATGAGCGGTTAGATAAATCGAACTAGCGTAGTTCGAGAGAATATGTCTAGTAAATTGTTGTAGTTGCTCGAGAGAGAATTACGACTTCTGAAGTGCTCACGATTAGTAGAGAATACATTAGCAAAATTTTAGGGAACATAGCTAAAAGGATTCCGACAATTGAGGAAATCATAGCTCTAGACCTTCTTAATTTAGTCTCCAACCCTTTGTCTCGTTAGTTGATAATTTTACCGCTTTCTAGTATTTGCTAGTTAATTAGTTAGAAATATAAATCTAAATCTTTATAATTTAGAAAATTGTTCAAACTTGTCTTTTTAGTCATATTAAACAGATATAGCTAAGCCTTAGTTCTCTGTGGGATTCGACTCCGGACTTTTGGACCGGATTATATTTGTAGCGACCGCTTACCTTTTTAGGACTAGAGTTGGGCGTGATCAAATTTTGGCGTCGTTGCCGGGGAACTAACGGTGTAGTTGTAGCTGTATATATTGCTAGGGTTCAAGTTTGAACTTTTATTTTGTTTTGTTTTGTTTTTTGTATTTTTTTTATAACTGTTGATTTGAGAAACATGACATCTTGGAATTATGGGAATTTAGGTGTAGATAATTCTACTATTGATCCTCATACATATTTTGAAGGAAACCACCCGTATCAAAATTTTCAAAATATTCCCGAGAGCGAGTTATGTGCACCAACTCAATCTTATTTGTGAAATGTGTGTGATGTGTGTGGTGGTAAAAATGGTCACTTTAATGGTTGTGCTTATATTTCTTATCTTCCCCCAGCCCCTTACTATGATGGTTCTACCTTTTCTTATAAAGTTAATAGGTACAAAGAACCTGTGAATGCAGACCTAAAGAAGATCAAGGATATGTTATAGTGCCTTCTGAAATAAAATAATGAAAAATAATTGCAGATAGAAAGGCAAGAGGCAACTATTCGCAAGTTGGAGGCTCAATTGAGTCAAGTGGTTGGAGCTTTTAATGCTCAACAAGCCAATATTGATGATAGTAGCCAAGAAGAGCATGAATTTGAGGTGTTAATTGGGAAGGTCAGAGTAGAACATCAACAACCTAGCCAACTACAATTTGAGGATGTCAATGTTGAAGAAGTGAGACTAGAGTCAACCAAGGACATTGAGGATACAAATTTTGTTGACTCTAGTATCTTTGATGTTGAGGATGCTGAAAGTCCTGAAGTTCATGTGTGTGAGCGCATTCGTCCTCACTCCAAACATTTTTCTACATTTTGCTTGGATGACGATATGGAAATAGAGTCATCCAAGCCGATTGAGAAGTCAAGGAATGAGGAACAAGGTGCCTACATTCTGGAATCTTTCTTGCCAGAAAGACATGACTACATACCTCATCTAAAAGTCAAGAAGTGTAGAATAGTACAATGGTTGCTTGGGCCAATTAGCTCGAGGTGGAGGCAAAAAGTGATTCGCGTCGTGATGCGACGTTAAATCAAGCGCTGTTGGGAGGCAACCCGGCTTTATTGCTTTCTTTTATTTATTTTATTTTTTTTAATTGTATTATTTTTGTAGTGTCAATTTTTTATTTTCTAGGAGCATGGAAAGCAAAGGTATTGGAAGGATGCAACAACAAACCAAATGGTTGGAACTAAGTGTAAGGTATCCGCACGAAGGACCAAGCTTGGGAGAAGTCTGAGTACCCCATGAGCTATTAGTGCTTCAGCCTTTGGCCTACCAGGGAGCCTCTTTTACCCTTTTATTAGTTATGGTGTGCATCGGGGACAATGCACAATTTTATGTGTGGGGTGAGGAGATTGTCTGGGTGACTTTCTATGTTATTTTAGTTGTGTTAGTTTAATTGAATAATTATTTTTTAAATAGAAAAGATTGGACTATTCCCTACGATAGATCTATTAGACAATTTTCTTGAGGGATTTAAGTCTAAAGAAAAAAAAATTCTTTGTAGGCAGTGTAGTAATTCCCCCTTGGTTTTTCCTTAAACCGCGGTTCTTTTCCAAGGGTTTTATTTGAACCCGGTGTAGTTAGTCTTTTTTTAGGAATACGATCCATTGTGTTGTGTTTTGAAATGAAGCAATATCTCTTGACTTTGTTATGCCTTGAGAATAGTGAGTACTTTAGTTGTGATGCTTAGACTCAGTTTTTTACTCTTGTATAAGTACCTTAAATTGTATGATTTTAACTTTGCTTAACTGCTTTGACTAGAGTGTCTTGATGAATCTAATCCTGAGTGAGTTATGTGGCATGTGTGTGTGAGGTTTAGGTGTTATTCTGTGCATTGCATTTGATGCCTAGAACTTGCCCCGTGTGTTTGCAAAGTGAAATAGTAGTTTTATTCAGTCTAGGAAGTGATATAGGCATTTCTTTGTTGAGCCAGATCTGTATATTTCACCCGCCTAATTATTATGTATCGTAGTTAACCCCTTTGAACCTGTAATCATATTTCTTTGGCAACCACATTTTTGTTTGAATTAACCATCTATTTGAACCATTGTAACCTCTCATGAGCACTTGAATTTTTTATGAACTTTATAAAGGTTAAAGTGTGGGGTGGTTGGTTTGGCTTTTGAGTAGAACTAATTAAATAAGGAAAAAGGTGCACTATTTTAAAAAAGTAAGAGCCACTTGAATTGAAAAATAAAATAAAATAGTTGGATTGTTGCGAAAAAAATTCCTTAATAAGTGGTGGCTCTTGATGTAAGTGTGCTTAAAGAAGAATGAGGTAGTATACATTGATGTGAAGGTGGGGTTTTGGTTTGACATAAGTATGAGGTTTGAATGTTAAAGTAAATGTATTAAAGTGCTTAGGGAGGTGTAGTCACTCTTATATCTAAATGTATCCTACCCGTCCCGTACCCTACATTACAACCAAATAAAGTCCTAATTGATCCTAGATTGAATGAGCTCAATTAGTAGAGTAATACACTACGGGCAAGCCTATGATGCATCTTTTGTGACATATGAATGTTATTTCTGAGAGTGAGTGAATTCTTTCTATCTTGAGTTCCTAAGTGTTCTTAAAATTTATTGTGCGGAACTACTCTCTTTTGTTATGTGGGGGCACTTGATTCATGAAGGAAAGGTAATGTCAGTGACCTCTATGTTAGAGTAAATGGGTGAGTTGTGAATAATGCATGATACTTGTGAGTCAAATCTTGAGGTGAAGATGTTACGCTTTTGTGCTTAGTCTATTTTAAATACTCTTGGTGTGATGAGTTAGGAGAAATTTTTAAAAAGGTCGTGTCTATAAAAAAAGTGCAGTTTGATTGTTCGAGGACGAGCAATGTTTTAAGTGTGAGGTGTTGATGATTGGCTATAATTACGTATTTTAGTCTCTTATTACACTCAAATTTAACGCACTTTAATTGAGTTTGATCTTTAATCGCTAGTGTCTTGCACTAATTATGTGTTTTATGCCTTGTAGGAGTGATTCCGAGCTATGTAGATGTTATAGAATAAATTCAAGTGATTTGGAGTTTTGAAGTCTGAGTAAAAGCCCCAAGGAATTAAGCCTGGATCTTATTCGGGGATCAACGGATGATATAGCAACAAAATGAAGAATCGGGTAGGCATATTGCGCACTGTCTAGTAAAATGCACATCACATTTTGCTCAGAACTCCATTTGGGCTCTAGTATATATGGTTGAAAAGTTAACTCAAAAGGCTAAAACTTTCATGTTTTACGTTTTTCCTAATTCCAAACAGAATAGGGTTAAACACGTGGTCGAAACCGCGACAGCGGACCTGAGGAGGGCTGAGGCAGTACACTAGGAAAGTACCGCGCCTGGGCCGCGGCCGCGGACGTCCAGGCCTAGAAACTTGTCTTTTTTCGCATAGGAGAAGGTATAATAGTTTGGGCCCGACCCTAATTAGTATATATACATGGAAAAACGGTATTTTGAGAGGAGGAGACTATATTTGACACAGATTCAACCTAAGGAGGCAGAGACACAATAGGAGCAAGGCGGAGAATTCTTCTACGGGTTTTTCCTTCCTCTTCCTATTTTTTTCATTGTTGGTTATGACGTTTAGTATTGTAGTTTTACATATTATTATGAATATCTAATTTTTTATCTAGGGTTTTGATAGAACCTTTTGTAGGATAAATTCTTGTTATGTTCTTATATAATTGAGCCGTTGGATTTCTCTACTTGTTCAACTACGTGTTTGATGTTGTTGATTGAATGACCATCAATTGACTGTGCCTATTTAGTGTGTAGTGCTCCAGAGAGAGTACATATTTAGGTAGTTGTTGAACAACGTCAATCCTAACGTATGTGAGAAATCAATACAGTGGGTTTAAAGGCAAGTTTAGAAATAACAAAGCCTTGACGTGGTCATAATGAGCGGTTAGATAAATCCAACTAGCGTAGTTTGAGAGAATATGTCTAGTAAATTATTGTAGTTGCTCGAGGGAGAATTACGACATCTAAAGTGCTCACGATCAATAGAGAATATCTTGGTAAAATTGTAGGGAACATAGCTAGAAGGATTCCGACAATTGAGAAAATCATAACTCTAGACCTTTTTAATTTAGTCTCCAACCCTTTGTCTCGTTAGTTGATAATTTTACCGCTTTCTAGTATTTGCTAGTTAATTAGTTAGAAATATAAATCTATATCTTTATAATTTAGAAAATTGTTCAGACTTATCTTTTTAGTCATATTAAACAGATATAGCTAAGCCTTAGTTCTCTGTGGGATTCGACTCCGGATTTTTAGACCGGATTATATTTGAAGCGATCACTTATCCTTTTTAGGACTAGAGTTGGGCGTGTTCAAATTTTGGGGCCATTGCCATGGAACTAACGGTGTAGTTGTAGCCGTATATATTGCTAGGGTTCAAGTTTGAACTTTTTTTTATAACTGTTGATTTTAGAAACATGACATCTTGGAATTATGGGAATTTAGGTGTAGATAATTCTACTATTGATCCTCATACATATTTTGAAGGAAATCACCCGTATCAAAATTATCAAAATATTCCCTTGAGCGAGTTATGTGCATCAACTCAATCTTATTTGAGGAATGTGTGTGATGTGTGTGGTGGTAAAAATAGTCACTTTAATGGTTATGCTTATATTTCTTATCTTCCCCCAGCCCCTTACTATGATGGTTCTATCTTTTCTTGTGAAGTTAATAGGAACAAAGAACCTGGGAATGCAGACCTAAAGTAGATCAAGTATATGTTAAAGTTCCTTCTGAAACAAAATAATGAAAAACAATTGCGGATAGAAAGGCAAGAGACAACTATTCGCAAGTTGGAGGCTCAATTGAGTCAAGTGGTTGGAGCTTTTAATGCTCAACAAGCCAATATTGATGATAGTAGCCAAGAAGAGCATGAATTTGAGGTGTTAATTGGGAAGGTCAGAGTAGAACATCAACAACCTAGCCAACTACAATTTGAGAATGTCAATGTTGAACAAGTGAGACTAGAGTCAGCCAAGGACATTGAGGATACAAATTTTGTTGACTCTAGTATCATTGATGTTGAGGATGATGAAAGTCCTGAAGTTCAAGTGTGTGAGCGCATTGGTCCTCACTCCAAACATTTTTCTACATTGTGCTTGGATGACGATATGGAGATAGAGTCATCCGAGCCGATTGAGAAGTCAAGGAATGAGGAACAAGGTGCCTACATTTTGGAAATTTTCTTGCCAGAAAGACAGGACTACATATCTCATCTAAAAGTCAAGAAGTGTAGAATAGTACAATGGTTGCTTGGGCCAATTAGCTCGAGGTGGAGGCAAAAAGTGATTCGCGTCGTGACGCGACGTTAAATCAAGCGCTTGTTGGGAGGCAACCCAACTTTATTGCTTTCTTTTATTTATTTATTTATTTATTTTAATTGTATTATTTTTGTAGTGTGAATTTTTTATTTTCTAGGAGCATGGAAAGCAAAGGTATTGGAAGGATGCAACAACAAACCAAATGGTTGGAACTAAGTGTAAGGTATCCGCACGAAGGACCAAGCTTGGGAGAAGTCTGAGTACCCCATGAGCTACTAGTGCTTCGGCCTTTGGCTTACCAGGGAGTCTCTTTTACCCTTTTATTAGTTATGGAGTGCATTGGGGACAATGCACAATTTTAAGTGTGGGGTGAGGAGATTGTCTAGGTGACTTTCTATGTTATTTTAGTTGTGTTAGTTGAATTGAATAATTTTTTTTAAATAGAAAAGATTGGACTTTTCCCTACGCTGGATCTATTAGACAATTTTCTTGGGGGATTTAAGTCTACAGAAAAAAAAGATTTTCTTTGTAGGTAGTGTAGTAATTCCCCCTTGGTTTTTCTTTAAACCGCGGTTCTTTTCCAAGGGTTTTATTTGAACCGGGTGTAATTAGTCTTTTTTTAGGAATAGGAGCCACTGTGTTGTGTTTTGAAATGAAGCAATATCTCTTGACTTTGTTATGCCTTGAGAATAGTGAGTACTTTGGTTGTGATGCTTAGACTCAGTTTTTGACTCTTGTATAAGTACCTTAAATTGTATGATTTTAACTTTGCTTAACTGCTTTGACTAGAGTGTCTTGATGAATCCAATCCTGAGTGAGTTATGTGACAAGTGTCTGTGAGGTTTGGGTATTATTCTGTGCATTGCATTTGATGCCTAGAACTTGCCCTGTGTGCTTGCAAAGCGAAATAGTAGTTTTATTCAGTCTAGGAAGTGATATAGGCATTTCTTTGTTGAGATAGATATGTATATTTCACCCCGCCTAATTATTATGTATCGTAGTTAACCCCTTTGAGCCTGGAATCATGTTTCTTTGGCAACCACATTATAAGCTTTACCCATTTGTTTGAATTAACCATCTATTTGAACCATTGTAACCTCTCATGAGCACTTGAATTTTTTATGCACTTTATAAAGGTTAAATTGTGGGGTGGTTGGTTTGGCTTTTGAGTGGAATTAATTAAATAAGGAGAAAGGTAAACTGTTTTGAAAAAGTAAGAGCCACTTGAATTGAAAAAAAATAAAATAGTTGGATTGTTGTGAAAAATATTCCTTGATAAGTGGTGGCTCTAGATGTAAGTGTGCTTAAAGAAGAATGGGTAATATACATTGATGTGAAAGTGGAGTTTTGGTTTGATATAAGTATGGGGTTTGAATGTTAAAGTAAATGTATTAACGTGCTTAGGGAGGTGTAGTCACTCTTATATCTTAATGTATCCTATCCGTCCCGTACCCTACATTACAACCAAATAAAGTCCTAATTGATCCTAGATTGAATGAGCTCGATTAGTAGAGTAATACACTACGTGCAAGCCTATGGTGCATCTTTTGTGGCATATGAATGTTATTTCTGAGAGTGAGTGAATTCTTTCTATCTTGAGTTCCTAAGTGTTCTTAAATTTTGTTGTGTGGAACTACTCTCTTTTGTTGTGTGAGGGCACTTGATTCATGAAGGAAAGGTAATGTCAGTGACCTCTATGTTAGAGTAAATGGGTGAGTTGTGAATAATGCATGATACTTGTGAGTCAAATCTTGTGGTGAAGATGTTACGCTTTTGTGCTTAGTCTATTTTAAATACTCTTGGTGTGATGAGTTAGGAGAATTGTTTAAAAAGGTCGTGTCTATAAAAAAAAATGTAGTTTGATTCCTCGAGGACGAGCAATGGTTTAAGTGTGGGGTGTTGATGATTGGCTATAATTACGTATTTTATTCTCTTATTACACTCAAATTTACTGCATTTTAATTGAGTTTGAGCATTAATTGCTAGTGTCTTGCACTAATTGTGTATTTTATGCCTTGTAGGAGTGATTCCAAACTATGTAGATGTCATGGAATGAATTCAAGTGATTTGGCGCTTTAAAGTCTGAGTAAAAGCACCAAGGACTTAAGCCTGGATCGTATTCGGGGATCAACGGATGATAGAACAACAAAACGAAGAACCGAGTAGGCATATTGTGCACTCTCTAGTAAAATGCACATTATATTTTACTCAGAACTCCATTTGGGAACTACAATATATGGTTGGAAAGCTAACTCAAACGGCTAAAACTTTCATGCTTTACGTTGTTTTAAATTCCAAACGGAACAGGGTGAAACATGTGGTCGAAACCACAACTGCGGACCTGAGGCGGGGTGAGGCAGTACACTAGGAAAGTACCGCGTCCGGGCCGCGCCGCGGACGTCCAGGCCTAGAAACTTGTCCTTTTTCGCGTAGGAGAAGGTATAATAGTTAGGGCCCGACCCGAATTGGTATATATACATGGAAAAACAGTATTTTTAGAGGAGGAGACCAATTTTTGACACAGATTTGACCTAAGGAGGCAGAGACACAATAGGAGCAAGACGGAGAATTCTTCTACGAGTTTTTCCTTCCTCTTCCTATTTTTTTCATTGTTGGTTATGACTTTTAGTATTGTAGTTTTACATACTATTATTTATAGCTAATTTGTTATCTAGGCTTTTGATAGAACCTTTTGTAGGATAAATTCTTGTTATGTTCTTATATAATTTAGCCGTTGGATTTCTCTACTTATTCAACTACGTGTTTGATGTTGTTGATTGAATGGCCATCAATTGACTGTGCCTATTTAGTGTGTAGTGCTCGAGAGGGAGTACATATTTAGATGGTTGTTGAACAACGTCACTCCTAACGTATGTGAAAAATCAATATAGTGGGTTTAAAGGCAGGTTTAAAAATAACAAAGCCTTGATGTGGTCATAATGAGCAGTTAGATAAATCCAACTAGCGTAGTTCGAGAGAATATGTCTAGTAAATTGTTGTAGTTTCTCGAGAGAGAATTACGACATCTAAAGTGCTCACGATCAGTAGAGAATATATTGGCAAAATTGTAGGGAACATAGCTAGAAAGATTCCGACAATTGAGGAAATCATAACTGTAGACCTTCTTAAATTAGTCTCCAACCCTTTGTCTCGTTAGTTGATAATTTTACCGCTTTCTAGTATTTTCTAGTTAATTAGTTAGAAATATAAATCTAAATCTTTATAATTTAGAAAATTGTTCAAACTTGTCTTTTTAGTCATATTAAACAGATATAGCTAAGCCTTAGTACTCTGTGGGATTCGACTCCGGACTTTTAGACCGGATTATATTTGCAGCGATCGCTTATCCTTTTTAGGACTAGAGTTGGGCGTATTCAAATTTTTGGGTCGTTGCCGGGGAACTAACGGTGTAGTTGTAGTTGTATATATTGTTAGGGTTCAAGTTTGAACTTTTATTTTGTTTTTTTATAACTGTTGATTTAAGAAACATGTCATCTTGGAATTATGGGAATTTAGGTGTAGATAATTCTACTATTGATTCTCATACATATTTTGAAGGAAACCACCCGTATCAAAATTATCAAAATATTCCCGAGAGCGAGTTATGTGCACCAACTCAATATTATTTGTGAAATATGTGTGATGTGTGTGGTGGTAAAAATGGTCACTGTAATGGTTGTTCTTATATTTCTTATCTTCCCCCAGCCCCTTACTATGATGGTTCTACCTTTTCATGTGAAGTTAATAGGAACAAAGAACCTGGGAATGCAGACCTAAAGGAGATCAAGGATATGTTAAAGTGACTTCTGAAATAAAATAATGAAAAACAATTGCAGATAGAAAGGCAAGAGGCAACTATTCGCAAGTTGGAGGCTCAATTGAGTCAAGTGGTTGGAGCTTTTAATGCTCAACAAGCCAATATTGATGATAGTAGCCAAGAAGAGCATGAATTTGAGGTGTTAATTGGGAAGGTCAGAGTAGAACATCAACAACCTAGCCAACTACAATTTGAGGATGTCAATGTTGAAGAAGTGAGAGTAGAGTCAACCAAGGACATTCAGGATACAAATTTATTTGACTCTAGTATCATTGATGTTGAGGATGTTGAAAGTCCTGATGTTCATGTGTGTGAGTGCATTGGTCCTCACTCCAAACATTTTTCTACATTGTGCTTGGATGACGATGTGGAAATAGAGTCATCCAAGCCGATTGAGAAGTCAAGGAATGAGGAACAAGGTGCCTACATTTTGGAAATTTTCTTGCCAGAAAGACAGGACTACATACCTCATCTAAAAGTCAAGAAGTGTAGAATAGTACAATGGTTGCTTGGGTCAATTAGATTTTTTCCTCCACCCCTGGATTATAGCCGAAAACTTGATGCCAAATAGAGTGTTCAATTCATAAGCTCGAGGTGGAGGCAAAAAGTGATTCGCGTCGTGCCGCGACGTTAAATCAAGCGCTTATTGGGAGGCAACCCAGCTTTATTGCTTTCTTTTATTTATTTTTTTTATTTTTTAATTGTATTATGTTGCTCCCAAACGCACACGCAAGTATACATGGTCGACAAGTAATATAGGATTGTAAGTCTAGATATCGTACCCACAGGGACTTGTGATTAACTATCAACTGAATTAAATCAAACAATTAATCTATTCAAGCGAATCCTAAAGTATGAATATTTAGCTAAAATTAATCTAGAGTAACAAATTAAGAGATTAAAGAAAACAACGACAAACTTAAAGACGAATTCAATGTGAGTGAATATTCTAGAGCTGTGGGTTAGCTAACAATTCCGTTGAGTTGTCCACTTAAATCGTCTAATTAATTTATCTAGTTTATTGGTTAACAGGGTTAATATTGCTCGTAGCCTTCTCCTGAAGTACAACTCGCCTATTCAAGCTAACCTAACGCCTATATTTCTATGGAATTAGAATTAACAAGAACGCATTTATAATTCCCGTATACTAATAAAGCAAGGCGATTAGGTATATTCCTATCCTAACCGCAAATCCGCTCCCCCTAAGAGTTAAGATCTTGCTCTACTCAATCTTATATGCAATCTAGAATTCCCTCTCCCGAGTTTAATCCTAGATTCGTAGATAGTATTCAATTGGTGATCAAGCAATCAAATAATTAAGCGCAAGATTGAATAAATAAACCAATATGATAAATAATAAGAACAATTCAAGCTTCAAACTACAACGTTCATGTAGCACCCAAAACTCTAGAACTAATGAACTATGAAATTAAAGGAAGAGAAGAGAAGAAAAACTAGTTAGAAGCCTCCTCCAAGTGTGGGTTGTGTTCCTCCACGTAAATTCTCCTTCAAAGTATGTTAGATATCACCAAATTAGCGTCCTCCTCTTCAAAAATAGGTTTAGTCTTGCTTTTATACGTTTTGGGTAGGTCTAGGGCCGAAATAACCTTGTCCCGGGCAAAATAGGACACATTTCACGTCACCAGCGCTCATCCCGGGGCCAGGCGCCCTCCACGGCGCCTCAAAATTTTGAGCTACTGTTTTTGGCGCCACAGGTGCGCCAGGCACTGCCTGTGGCGCCCAACTGGCCCTTTTTCTCGGTTTTGTTCATGTTGGCTAAAAACTCGCGTGTTTTCGCCCTGTTCCGTTTAGAATTTGGAAAAACGTAAAACATGAAAGTTGTATCCCTTTGAGTTAGGTTTCCAACCATATATTTTGGATCCAAAATGGAGTTCTGAGCAATATGTTATGTGTATTTTACTAGATAGTGCATAATATGCCCTCTCGAGTCTTCGTTTATTCTTAACTATCAAAGTTGACCCCTGACACGATCCCGACTTAATTCCTTGGGCTTTTACTCAGACTTAAAAGCTCCAAATCACTTTAATTCATTCCATAACATCTATATAGCTCGAAATCACTCCTACAAGGCATAAAACACATCGTTAGTGCAAAACATTAGCGATTAAGGCGCAAACTCAACTAAAGTGTAGTAAATTAGAGTGTAATAATCGACTAAAATACGTAATTAATAGCCTATCATCAATACCCCACACTTAAACGTTGCTCGTCCTCGAGCAATGGGACTATCTAATAACCCCCCCCCCCCCAACTACGTACAAGTATCAATTATAGAGGAGCACTTTAACTTTTAACCACACACTATCCCCTTCACTATGATCAATACCGGCACACAAGCATGAACATACAAAATTTCGCATTCTTCCCGATTAAGCATACCCAAGTATAATATTTTAATTCAATAAATTCCAACAACCTATTTGTCACCACCTAACCTCAAGAGCCGACTTGCAACCACTAAGCACCCTCAACTCATGCACTTACCCAACAAGAAAGTTTACAACATCACCAATCATTCATGAGATCATGTGCTCTTACCAACAAATAAAAGAGTGAATATAGATAGTCCATATATTCAAATATACTTTTGAATATAGATTAACGACATCGCATAATTGAACAAAATTCGCTCACTCTCACAAAGAATTCATATGCATCCCGTGGTCGTACCATAAGCTTGCCCGTAGTGTATATCTCTACTAATTTAAGCTAGCCAAATCTAGGATCAATTAGGACTTTAAGGTTGTAATGTAGGCTAAGGGACAGGTATGGTACATTTAGAAATAGTGACTAACCCTCCTAAGCACTTTAATGCACCACATTCACAATTCGAGCACATATTCTTCTCAACCAATTCACTTGCCATATACATCATAGCCCTGTTTTCGTTTAAGCACTTCTATATTTCCACTAGCACAAATCAATAAGAATTGGAGGTGTATTTTTTCTCCATTATTTGAACTATCATATTTTTTTTCTTTTCTTGAAATTTTCTTTTCCTTTCTCTCTCTTTTTTTTTCTTTTCTTCACACACTCCATATATTAAGGTTCATCGACTAGTGACTTTTAATTTCAACTTTAGTGCACCAACGGGCCCTTCCATGGTTCCACTCAAAATCTACTCCCCAATCTCTAACCTTACTTCTTTTAGCGACTAAGTGCCTTAGGAGGTAAAAGTTCAATAAATATCAAATTAAGAACAAAATGGGGGTATGGCTTGTATGTGGATGCCAAAAGAAAGATCTATAGGCTCAAAGGGGCTAGCAACGGAAAATTCTATTAATATGTGACAAGCACATCCATGATCAAGCAAGAAAATGCCTACGTCATCTCCCAAATTAGCACAGCTTACAATTTCGCTTCAATTAACACACGGGGCAAGTTCTAGACTACACAGGATAGCACAGAAAATCACAAATCCTCACACACACGTTGCACATGACTCAATCAAGACGGTTCTGTTCAACTCTCAAGTCAAGCAAGCACACATAATTGAGAAATTTAAGCAATATTGCACTATGTGGTATACAAGTCAAGCAACTGAGAAAAGGCTTCACAAAATAGACTATTTACTTTACTTAGGCTTCACAATTCAAACCAAATATACGGAAAAACAGAATGTATGTCATAGCCTAATGTGCCAGCATCAACCATGTCAATGAGTATCTTAGAGCGACTCAGTTTTTTCCTAAACTACACCTAAAAAAAATAAAGTACCCGGTTCGAGCTACACCCTTGGAAAAGAACCGGCGCCCAAAGAAAAACCAAGGGATACTACCTAACTATCTGTAAAAAAAATCTTTTTGGTGTTTTTAGTCGGACTTTATCCCTCAAGAAAATTGTCCAAATGATCCATCGTCGGGAAAAGTCTGAACTTTTTCTAATTTTTTTTTTCAATTTTCGTTTTTTTAAACCTAGACTATGTCTACTACGAGTTATATAAGAAAAATAATTATACTACAGAAAGTAGTTTCCCCACCCCCACACTTATATTATGCATAGTCCTCGATGCATGATCATAGAGAAATATTAAAACAAGGGTGAGAAATACTCCCTGAGGCCTTCTCGGGCCTAGCTCGGACATGATCCTCAATATTAAGGGTCGGAACGACCCCACACTTAAGCTCAAACATGCTCCTCCGCTTCAACTTCGGGTACTCAGACTTCCCCTACTCTGCAAAACAAAAACAACACGAAACTTGACACTATATAAAAAAAAAATACAGGTTGGGTTGCCTCCCAACAAGCGCTTGATTTAACGTCGTGGCACGACGCTATCACTTTCACTACTTTTCCTTCCACTTTGAGGATATGAATTGCGCCCCCAATTTTGCATCAATTTTTCTGTCATGCTCTTGGAGTGGTGGTGCGAATACAAAAGAACCAAATAAATAATATTGCATCTTGCACTTCTTGGCTTTTAAGTGAGGGATGTCGTTTTGTCTCCTTGGCATCGCAAATTTCAGAATATAAATACTTTGTTCCTCATCTATTGGCTCCTCCATATGCTCGAATGGATCAATTCCCATGTCACCAACCAAACACAATGTTGAAAAGTATTTAGAATGAGGTCCAATACGCTTCAACTCCAAAATTGCATTATTTTTGACGTCCTCTATTTTGCACTCTTCGTCAACCTTGGCATCATTAATAATATTTTGGTCGAATAATTGGAGTTCCTCTTTCCGCTCCATAAGTTGGCCAGTATCTACGACAATTGGTTGTAGAGCATCGGACGCCTCAACCTTCTTATTCAATTGAACCTGCAGGTCATGGATATCGAAGCCAAATTGGTCTATCTCTTGCGTGAGCTCAGTTCTTCCTTCTATTAGTTGTTCTGTCATATTTGAAAGACCATCACAGAGAAACTCCTGAGATTTTATTAGTTTAGCTTGTTCCTCTAGCCAAGATTGGCTCACTATATCTGCTTCTTCTAAATTATCTTCTAGTGGGAACTCTCTTTCTTCAGCCACTTCCTCCACCTCGGCCATCATTCTCATGATTGCTTCACTAATTCTTTGTATAGCCTTTCGATTTTCATCCCGTTGCTCAGTTATTTGCCTTATCATGTCCATAATACGAGCCATGCTTTCTATATCCTCAACTTCATTGCTCCTATCAAACTCATAAACATTATTAGAAACATTATAATAAGAACTCTGAGAAGGATAATAGGATTTAGGACAGCCATCCCAATGGCTACCTTGACAACCACACACATTACAAAAATTCCACACATCAGATTTAGATGCACAATTTTGCCACAAGTGTGGTCCTCCACAATATGGACATGGATCACCAAAATAAGAACAACCAATATTCGACCAATTCTTGTTCCAAGATGCCATGTAAATAAAAATACGAAAATACTAAACTAAGATAAAAATAAAAATAAAAACTTGAATAGACAAAAAATAAAAAAAATTCAATCTAGTAGAAAAGTTAATTTCTAAGTCCCCGGCAACGGCGCAAAAAACTTGTAGCTCCCAAACGCACAGGCAAGTATACGTGGTCGACAAGTAATATAGGATTGTATGTCCAGATATCGTACCCACAGGGACTTGTGATTAACTATCAACTGAATTAAATCAAACAATTAATCTATTCAAGCGAATCCTAAAGTATGAATATTTAGCTAAAATTAATCTAGAGTAATAAATTAAGAGATTAAAGAAAAAAACGACAAACTTAAAGACGAATTCAATGTGAGTGAATATTCTAGAGCTATGGTTAGCTAACAATCCTGTTGAGTTGTCCACTTAAATCGTCTAATTAATTTATCTAGTTTATTGGTTGACAGGGTTAATATTGCTCGTAGCCTTCTCCCGAAGTACAACTCGCCTATTCAAGCTAACCTAACGCCTATATTCCTATGGAATTAGAATTAACAAGAACGCATTGATAATTACCGTATAGTAACCAAGCAAGGCGATTAGGTATATTCCTATCCTAACCGCAAATCCGCTCCCCCTAAGAGTTAAGATCTTGCTTTACTCAATCTTATATGCAATCTAGAATTCCCTCTCTCGAGTTCAATCCTAGATTCGTAGATAGTATTCAATTGGTGATCAAGCAATCAAATAATTAAGCATAAGATTGAATAAATAAACCAATATGATAAATAATAAGAACAATTCAAGCTTCAAACTACAACGTTCATGTAACACCCAAAACTCTAGAACTAATGAACTATGAAATTAAAGGAAGAGAAGAGAAGAAAAACTAGTTAGAAGCCTCCTCCAAGTGTGGGTTGTCTTCCTCCACATGAATTCTCCTTCAAAGTATGTTAGATATCACCAAAGTAGCGTCCTCCTCTTCAAAAATAGGTTTAGTCTTGCTTTTATACGTTTTGGGTAGGTCTAGGGCCGAAATAACCTTGTCCCGGGCAAAATAGGACACATTTCACGTCACCAGCGCTCATCCCGGCGCCAGGCGCCCTCCACGGCGCCTCAAAATTTTGAGCTACTGTTTTTGGTGCCACAGGTGGCGCCAGGCACTGCCTGTGGCGCCCAACTGGCCCTTTTTCCCGGTTTTGTTCATGTTGGCTCAAATCTTGCGTGTTTTCGCCCAGTTCCGTTTAGAATTTGGAAAAACATAAAACATGACAGTTGTATTCCTTTGAGTTAGGTTTCCAACCATATATTGTGGATCCAAAATGAATTTCTGAGCAAAAAGTTATATGTATTTTACTAGACAGTGCGCAATATGCCCTCTCGAGTCTTCGTTTATTCTTAACTATCAAAGTTGACCCCTGACACGATCCCGACTTAATTACTTGGGCTTTTACTCAGACTTCAAAGCTCAAAATCACTTGAATTCATTTAGTAACATCTATATAGCTCGAAATCACTCCTACAAGGCATAAAACACATCGTTAGTGCAAAACATTAGCGATTAAGGCGCAAACTCAACTAAAGTGTAGTAAATTAGAGTGTAATAATTGACTAAAATACGTAATTAATAGCCTATCATCATATTATTTTTGTTGTGTCAATTTTTTATTTTCTAGGAGCATGGAAAGCAAAGGTATTGGAAGGATGCAACAGCAAACCAAATGGTTGGAGCTAAGTGTAAGGTATCCGCACGAAGGACCAAGCTTGGGTCTGAGTACCCCATGAGCTGTTAGTGCTTCGGCCTACCAGGGAGTCTCTTTTACCCTTTTATTAGTTATGGTGTGCATTGGGGACAATGCACAATTTTAAGTGTGGGGTGAGGAGATTGTCTGGGTGACTTTCTATGTTATTTTAGTTGTGTTAGTTTAATTGAATAATATTTTTTAAATAGAAAAGATTGGACTTTTCCCTACGATGGATCTATTAGAAAATTTTCTTGAGGGATTTAAGTCTAAAGAAAAAAAAAGATTTTCTTTGTAGGTAGTGTAGTAATTCCCCCTTAGTTTTTCTTTAAACCGCGGTTCTTTTCCAAGGGTTTTATTTAAACCGGGTGTAGTTAGTCTCCTTTTTTTAGGAATATGAGCCATTGCATTGTGTTTTGAAATGAAGCAATATCTCTTGACTTTGTTATGCCTTGAGAATAGTGAGTACTTTGGTTGTGATGCTTAGACTCAGTTTTTGACTCTTGTATAAGTACCTTAAATTGTATGATTTTAACTTTGCTTAACTGCTTTGACTATAGTGTCTTGATGAATCCAATCCTGAGTGAGTTATGTGACAAATGTGTGTGAGGTTTGGGTATTATTCTGTGCATTTCTCTTGATGCCTAGAACTTGCCATGTGTGCTTGCAAAGCGAAATAGTAGTTTTATTCAGTCTAGGAAGTGATATAAGCATTTCTTTGTTGAGCTAGATATGTATATTTCACCCCGCCTAATTATTATGCATCGTAGTTAACCCCTTTAAGCCTGTAATCCTATTTCATTGGCAACCACATTATAAGCCTTACTCATTTGTTTGAATTAACCATCTATTTGAACCATTGTAACCTCTCATGAGCACTTAAATTTTTTATGAACTTTATAAAGGTTAAAGTGTGGGGTGGTTGGTTTGGCTTTTGAGTGGAACTAATTAAAAAGGAGAAAGGTGCACTGTTTTGAAAAAGTAAGAGCCACTTGAATTGAAAAAAAATATAGTTGGATTGTTGTGAAAAAAAAAATCTTTGATAAGTGGTGGCTCTTGATGTAAGTGTGCTTAAAGAAGAATGGGGTAATATACATTGATGTGAAGGTTGAGTTTTGGTTTGACATAAGTATGAGGTTTGAATGTTAAAGTAAATGTATTAAAGTGCTTAGGGAGGTGTAGTCGCTATTATATCTAAATGTATCGTACCCGTCCCGTAGCCTATATTACAACCAAATAAAGTCCTAATTGATCCTAGATTGAATGAGCTCAATTAGTAGAGTAATATACTACGGGCAAGCCTATGGTGCATTTTTTGTGGCATATGAATGTTATTTCTGAGAGTGAGTGAATTCTTTCTATCTTGAGTTCCTAAGTGTTCTTAAATTTTATTGTGTGGAACTACTCTCTTTTGTTGTGTGAGGGCACTTGATTCATGAACCAAAGGTAATGTTAGTGACCTCTATGTTAGAGTAAATGGGTGAGTTGTCAATAATACGTGGTACTTCTGAGTCAAATCTTAAGGTGAAGATGTTATGCTTTTGTGCTTAATCTATTTTAAATACTCTTGGTGTGATGAGTTAGGAGAATTGTTTTAAAAAGTCGTGTCTATAAAAAAAATGCAGTTTGATTGCTCGAGGACGAGCAATGGTTTAAGTGTGGGGTGTTAATGATTGGCTATAATTACATATTTTAGTCGCTTATTACACTCAAATTTACTGCATAATTGAGTTTGAGCTTTAATCGCTAGTGTCTTGCACTAATTGTGTGTTTTTTGCCTTGTAGGAGTGATTCCGAGCTATGTAGATGTTATGAAATGAATTCAAGTGATTTGGAGCTTTGAAGTCTGAGTAAAAGTGTAACGACCCGACCGGTCGTTTTGAGCTAATACACTTTGATCGCCAGTTTTCGGGCATTACTTGCCCCGTATGATGTATTATGACTGATGTAAATCGTGGATTTTGGTTTTCACGGAAATCGGTATGAGTTTGAAAGAACAGTCTCAGTTGAAAGCTTTGAATTTGAAAGGTTTGACCAAGAGTTGACTTATTTGTATATGAGCTCGGATCAAAATTTTTATGATTTGGTTAGCTTTGTTGGATGATTTGTGACTCAGGAGCGCGATCGGAATGGGTTTTGTAGTTGTAGAGAAGATTTAGGCTTGAATTGGCGAAATTGATATTTTGGCAATTTTCGGTTGATAGGAGAGATTTTGATATAGGGGTCGGAATGGAATTCCGAGAGTTGTAATAGCTTCGTTGTGTCATTTGGGATGTGTGTGCAAAATTTCAGGTCATTCGGATGAGATTTGGTAGACTTTTTGATCGAAAGCATAATTTAAGAGTTCTTGGAGTTCTTAGGCTTGAATCCTATGTTAAATTGGTGGTTTGATGTTGTTGTAAGCATTCCGAAGTGTTGAACAAGTTTGAACGATGTCATGAGATGTGTTGGTACAATTAGTTTGAAGTTTCGGGGGTCCCGGGTAGGTTCCGGGATGTTTTAGGCCGAAAATCATAGCTGTAGCAGGTCCAGGAGGGTTGCAGGCCTCGGAAACCACCCGCGCTGTCCGCACAAAAAGAAGTGCAGCCGTGGTATGTGCTGTGCGGACCACACAAAAAGAAGTGCGGCTTGTGCGGTATCTTTTAATGTACAAGGTATTTCGAGATGATTCAAAAACAAAAGTTGTAACCCTTCATGTCTAGTATCCAGAAAGATAAAGATATCGCAATTTGAACATATGTAGAAATAGTTATGGCCAAAATACTGAAGCCTGTCACTGTAGAGGGAGGCCTGTACAGCCGCGGTTATTTTTGCGCGGACCGCACTGGCTTGTGCGGACCGCGGTCGATTTGGTGCGGCCCGCGGAGGCTGAAATCTAAGGGGTACTCTATAAATACGAGGTTTTGGATTTTATTTAATATTTTGACCTAGAGAGCTTGGATTTTGGCGATTTTTCGAAGGTTTTTCAAGAAATTCATCGGGATAAGTAATTCTAACTCAGATTTGGCTAGCGTATATGAATCTATCATTGAATTCATCATTTAATTCGTGATTTGGGATGGAATTTGGGAAGAAAATTGTGAAACCTTTTAAAAATATAAAATGATGATTTGAAGGACCAAATGGTTTCGGAATTGGATAATTTTGGTATGGTTAGACTCGTGAGGGTATGAGGATTCTGAAAATGTAAATTTTACCCGATTCCGAGATGTGGGCCCGGGGCTCGGGTTTTTGTAATTTTGGGAATCGTGCCCTTTGTTGATTGTTTTCGCTTGGATTTTGTTCCCTTAGCATATTGTGACGTATTCATTCTGATTTGGATAGATTCGACGCACGTGGAGGCCGATTTGAGGGGCAAAGGCGTCGCGATCTAGAGATTTCGCCGGTTCGAGGTGAGTAATGACTGTAAATGATATCCTGAGGGTTTAAACCCTAGATTTCACATTGTAGTGTTATATTGAGGTATGACACACTCTTGATGATGAGCGTGGGGTCATTTACTGCTGGGGATTGTGGCTTGGTCCGTCTTGGTTGATAATTTTACCGCGTATTTGACTGAAACTTATTTGTGATCATTATGTTTGGGCTGATTGCCATATTTGGGCTTCGTGCCAGCTATTTGAACCCTTCGGGGACTGTTGTTGATATTTCCCCGCTGTTTTGATTTTATACTTGAACTCAGTCATGTATTTTCCACTGTTTTCAAAACTCAGCCATGTTTATTTTCGCTTTAACACTTGAGATGATATTTCCAATACTATTTTGGGCTGAGCATCATGATTTACTGCTACCCGAGGGGCTTATGTGATTTTTGACTGAGTAAGGCCGAGGGCCTGTATTGTGAGGATACTTTTGGATCGAGTTGCACGCCGCAACAGTGAGATACTGATTTATATGAGGTCGAGGGCCTAGATTTGTTGCCACGAGATGGCTTGATATTGTGCTTGGGCCGAAAGGGGCCTTCCCGGAGTCTGCACACCCCCAGTGAGCGCCGTCGACGATATAGGAATCGGGTTGCACGCCGCAGTGGTATGTGGATCGGGCTGCACGCCGCAGCGGTGCTGGTACTGTTATATGTGTTTACTTTATTTCATTTGTCTGCCATTATCTGTTGTTGTGCTACTTCATGTGATATCTATTTGATTGCCTGACACTATCTGTTAATTGAGTGTTGTGCCTGAGGGGCGGATTTTCATGCTTATCTGCACTATTTATTTTGCATTCATTTGCGTAACTGTTGAGAAAGTCATTTCAAAAGAGGTTTAAACTGAGCTAAGATATTTTTAAAGATTTCACAGCTTCACTATTTTTCTCAAAGGGTTTTTCACTGCTTCTCTATAGCATGTTGGTTGCTTTACGTGATTTCTTACTGCTTAGTTGTTATTTACCTTTGTTACTCACTGAGTCGGAGTACTCACATTACTTCCTAAACCTTGTGTGTAGATGCAGGTATTTATACGCCCGGTAGCGGGTTTTGGTTGATCATAGGCAGAGTTATCGGAGTTTAGCGAGGTGGCTGCCGGCGTTCGCAGCATCGCTTTTCTCCCTTGTTCATTATTCCTGTTTGTATAATCTAGACCTCGTAGTTGTATTTACACCCTAATAGATGCTCGTGACTTGTGACACCCCGGTTTGGGCTGTGTCGGGATGTTTTCTTCTATTGTCATCGTTATTTTCCGCAAATTATGGCTATTATATCATGTTTAGAACTGTTTATGATATTTAACTATTTAAAAGAAGTGCTTTGTTTTGGTCTGGCTGGCCTTGTTTTTATGAGAGGCGCCATCACGACCGGGTTCAAAAATTGGGTCGTGACAAGTTGGTATCAGAGCTTAGGTTACATAGGTCTCACGAGTCATGAGCAGGTTTAGTAGAGTCTCGCGGATCGGTACGGAGACGTCTGTATTTATCCTCGAGAGGCTGCAGAACCTTTAGGAAAACTTCACATTCTTGAATTCTTATCGTGCGTCCTTGATTCAGCTTGAAAAGTAACTTTTGAAATTCCTTCCACACGTTCGTATGCGCCCATGAGCGCTCAGTATCAGATGTGCATCGATGACTTGTGATTCCCCGATCGAGGGGCGAAATATAATCTCTACGAGTTTGATGTGAGGGCCAGTCTAGAGGACTTGAGGCCGGATCTTTGCCTATGGCTTGAGCACCGAGGTGCTGATTGTGTGAGCAAGTGTGTTGCATTTATATGTTTAGTATTGTCTCTATTAGTGGAGGTGATGGCTGAATAACTGTGTGGTGAGTATGTTAGTACTGCGAGATGTATCTATACAACTTAGAAGTAACTAAGAAGGCCAGCTGGAGGATAGAAGAACTATTAGGTGCTTGAATTCCATCTTGATTCGAAGTATAGCCCTGAGTTATGGGCGCATGAAAGATGTTTTCATGTTTCCTAGTTGGGAGTGAAGTAAATTTCATATTGCGGTATGAGTTCAAACTCAGGAAGACTAAGTGACTGCGTAAAGTTTATGTCAGTGGAAGGTATACAGGAAAGTTAGCAAGAGGAAAAGCAGGTAGGTTATCTCCTGCGGAGTGTTCTGAGGTTATGTGATCCTCATGTAGTCCGTTAGAAGATCTCATTTACAAGTGAAATATAAGTGTTGAAAAATTAAAATTTGAGCCGCTTAAGAGAGTAGGCTTGACCGTTACGAGGATGAATGCGAGATTGGTAGAAGATTCAAGTACTAGATGATCTGTGTTTTTACAAGCTTATAAAAGATTTGAGTTTAATATCACTATGGTATTGTGGCATCAATAGAGTATAAGTGTTATGAGTTATCGAGTGTGTTTTGATCTACGGTTTCGAGCCAAGTAGAGGAGTCTGCTGTTGATCTGTTGATTGCACGGATATGTGCTATGTTGGTTCCAGTTTGAGGTGCACTGGTGAATCAGTTATGGCTTAAGGAGATTGAGACCGAGGATGTCTTGAGTAAAGGAAAAAATATTTGACAGAGGTTATGTTATGCTTCATAGGTGTATGAGTATCTCATAGTGTCTTGAGCTGTTGTGGTAATGAATGCTCAGTTCATAGAGCAGGAAGTGGCTTGGTTGTCCTAGGATGAGGTTACACCCTGCGGTGTCGGAGTGTTATTGAGGCACGGATGGCTCGGTTCGTTTGGTCAGGCTAATTGTAGTTTGAAGAGAGTGATTGACTCTCGAGAATGGTTCTAATGTGTTCGAGGTTTTACATATAACAATTGGGTATTTTTAAAGTTGTATATGTGATTAGAAAATGAGTTTTCATTGGAAGATGTCGAGACTTATGGTATTTTCTTTATAAATTACGAGATTCTATGTACCAGTACCAGGAAGGTAAAGGTAACAGATTTAGATTTGCAGGAAGTCTCGTCAGAGCAAAGTATCTTGATCGTGGTGCTTGTGGGAATATCTGAGG
Organism: Nicotiana sylvestris; assembly: GCF_000393655.2. Lineage (NCBI taxonomy): Eukaryota > Viridiplantae > Streptophyta > Magnoliopsida > Solanales > Solanaceae > Nicotiana > Nicotiana sylvestris. The sequence goes on along the minus strand of NC_091067.1, from coordinate 12,817,425 downwards.
AAGTATTCAGCGGTTTATGAGCCTTAGACGGTGTGACTTTATGCTTGGGTCCCGTGTGGTAAGTCTGGGTTGAGGAATTGTGATGTTATATCAAGAGAGAATATCAAGTTGAGAATGAATTAGAAGGAAATTTAGATAAATGGAATAGTTGGCTAGTAGACGGAATCGGTATGGTAAGGATATGATTAATTCTGTGTGTGTGTTTGAGGTAATGGGTTCTCGCAGGTGATTTGCAGCAATGCTCTTAAGTTTTGATGGCTTTCTTAGCTTGGTCGAGTTAGAAGGATTCGGTCCTTACATGTCTGATTTGTGCAAGGGAAAACTCGGAAAGTTCTTGACTAGTGAGTACGTAAATGTTTGTGGCTAGGAAAGAGGATGAAGTTCTCATGTTATTCTAGGATGGTATGGTACATGCGGTATGTTGTGGAGAATTCAGAATTGCATGTGTAAGGTTACAGTTCAGTTCTGAGCAGAAACTCATAAAATTCTTAAGTAGCACGGGCAATTTCAGATGATTTGAGAAATGATCTTCGGATGATTAAAGAAATGGTAATGCTAACTGAGGTGATTTGGCGAGGGTGTATGTTTTAGGAAAAGGGCAATGTGATTAAGTTGATGGCACTTCGGTAGTATTGCGGCACTTTCTGGCTAGATCGACTGATGATATTCGAGTCTGCTTGGTGGCACAGAAGAATTTTAGAGTATCTCTCGTGAAATGATTGGGTATTAAAGGTGTGGCATATATTCGGATGGCGAAATTAGGATCGGATATGGTGATTCATGGGCCGTGTGGATTTGGAGACGGAAGTTCTCATATTCAGGCTATGTTGTGATTGTGGATCGTGTGTATCGGCACTGTTTAGAGACTATCGGGATTTGGAGGTTCGAGTGGATCTTTCTTTGTTGGTATGTTAGATGTTGGACGTGATATTGGGTTCAGACTAGTTGTCTCCGTGTTGCGTTATTCTGGGCTATTGCGCTAAGGCGGCACTATTGGCTATGTCAGAAATGCCACGGGTTGAGTGGTAAGGTGCGTCGGATTATGTTCTAGTGGAGTGGTTTATATTTCGAAGATTGTCTTTCTTAATTGGGCCTTCGTGATGGATGTCAGTGTAGAGGTTTCTACCATTGATTCAGTTTCGGTGTTGAGGGACTTTTCGAATGTGCTTTTTGTCCGGGCATGTCGCCGACGTGGTTAGTGATTTCGATATTGATTTGGTGACGGGCACAGTATCATATGGCTCCGGCGGGAGTTATAGTAGTGGAAGGAGCAGCTTCAGGCTTCCTTGATAAGGAGTTCGTTGGCAGGCCAATGTGGATGCGTGTTCTAGCTAAGTCGGCTTAGTTGGCCCCAAACTGTATTGTTGAGGGACAAGCTGATTCGACCGTTATTGAGCTTACTAGTGATCTGGGAGATCTATGAGTTGCCTTTCTGTGTTGCGAGACATTATGATTTGTTGGTTATGGGCACATATGGTGCGGTTCTATTGGGGTTCATAGTGGAAGTCGAGCGGGAAAAGTAATTGGGTGTTGCTCGGTAGATGGCATATCGGTTATGTCCTATCGGGTCTGCGGGGTATATGTTACTTGTTTCACCGTGGGTGTAGTGACTTGCTTTGGTTCCAGGCATCAAATTTTGCGTGGTTGTCAATTTCGAGCATAGTGACTTGAGATGTTTTCATGTGGAACAGTGTCGGAATATGATCGCGCATTTGCAGCGAAGCTATGTGGAGATATGACTGTCGCGCCCCCTTTTTTCTATAAGCGAAAATCGGGCTTGTGACATTTGGGAGGACAAACAGAGACATTACTCCTGAACGGATTAGCCAACTTTTTTAATGCCGGCTATTTGAACCCTTCGGGGACTGTTGTTGATGTTTCCTCGCTGTTTTGATTTTATACTTGAACTCAGTCATGTATTTTCCACTGTTTTCAAAATTCAGCCATGTTTATTTCGTTTTAACACTTGAGATGATATTTCCAATACTATTTTGGGTTGAGCACCATGTTTTACTGCTGCCCGATGGGCTTATGTGATTTTTGACTGAGTAAGGCCGAGGGCCTGTATTGTAAGGTTACTTTTGGATCGGGCTGCACGCCGCAGCAGTGAGATACTGATTTATATAAGGCTGAGGTCCTGGATTTGATGCCACGAGATGGCTTGATATTGCGCTTGGGCCGTAAGGGGCCCCTCTCGGAGTCTTCACACCCCAGTGAGCGCCGTCGATGATATAGGGATCGGGCTGCACGCCACAGCGGTATGTGGATCGGGCTGCACGCCGCAACGGTGCTGGTATTGTTCTATGTGTTTACTTTATTTCATTTGTCTGCCATTATCTGTTGTTGTGCTACTTCATGTGATATCTATCTGATTGCCTGACATTATCTGTTAATTGAGTGTTGTGCCCGAGGGGCGGATTTCCGTGCTTATCTGCACTATTTGTTTTGCATTCATTTGCGTAACTATTGAGAAAGTCATTTTCAAAAGAGGTTTAAATTGAGCTAAGATATTTTTAAAGATTTCACAGTTTCACTATTTTTCTCAAAGGGTTTTTCACTGCTTCTCTATAGCATGTTGGTTGCTTTACGTGATTTCTTACTGCTCAGTTGTTATTTAACTTTATTACTTACTGAGTCGGAGTACTCACATTACTCCATGCACCTTGTGTGCAGATGCAGGTATTTATACGCCCGGTAGCAGGTTTTGGTTGATCAAAGGCAGAGTTATTGGAATTTAGCGAGGTGGCTGCCGACGTTCGCAGCATCGCTTTTCTCCCTTTTGTTCATTATTCCTGTTTTTATAATCTAGACCTCGTAGTTGTATTTACACCCTAATAGATGCTCGTGACTTATGACACCCCGGTTTGGGCTGTGTCGCGATGGTTTCTTCTATTGTCATCGTTATTTTTCGCAAATTATGGCTATTATATCATGTTTAGAACTGTTTATGATATTTAACTATTTAAAAGAAGTGCCCCGTTTTGGTCTGTATGGCCTTGTCTTCACGAGAGGCGCCATCATGACAGGGTTCGGGAATTGGGTCGTGACAAAAAGCCCCAAGGAATTAAGCCTGGATCATATTCGGGGATCAACGGATGATAGAGCAACAAAACGAAGAATCGAGTAGGCATATTGTGCACTGTCTAGTAAAATACACATAACATTTTTCTCATAACTCTATTTGGGCTCCACAATATATGGTTGGAAAGCTAACTCAAACGGCTATAACATCCATGTTTTACATTTTTCCAAATTCAAAATGGAACAGGGTGGAAAACGTGGTCGAAACTGCGACCGTGGACCTGAGGCGGGCTGAGGCAGTACACTAGGAAAGTACCGCACCCGGGCCGCGGCCGTCCAGGCCTGGAAACTTGTCCTTGTTTGCGTAGGAGAAGGTATAATAGTTTGGGCCCGACCCTACTTGGTATATATACATGGAAAAATGGTATTTTGAGAGGAAGAGACCAATTTTTGACACAAATTCGACCTAAGGAGGCAGAGACACAATAGGAGCAAGGCGGAGAATTCTTTTACGAGTTTTTCCTTCCTCTTCCTATTTTTTTCATTGTTGGTTATGACTTTTAGTATTGTAGTTTTACATACTATTATGAATAGCTAATTTTATCTAGGGTTTTGATAGAACCGTTTGTAGGATAAATTCTTGTTATGTTTTTATATAATTGAGCCGTTGAATTTCTCTACTTGTTCAACTACGTGTTTGTTGTTGTTGATTGAATGACCATCAATTGACTGTGCCTATTTAGTTTGTATTGCTCGAGAGAGTACATATATAGGTAGTTGTTGAACAACACCACTTCTAACGTATGTGATAAATCAATATAGTGGGTTTAAAGGCAGGTTTAGAAATAAAAAAGCCTTGACGTGGTCATAATGAGTGGTTAGATAAAGCCAACTAGCGTAGTTCGAGAGAATATGTCTAGTAAATTGTTGTAGTTGCTCGAGAGAGAATTATGACATCTAAAGTGCTCATGATCAGTAGAGAATACATTGGTAAAATTGTAGGGAACATAGCTAGAAGGATTCCGACAATTGGGAAAATCATAACTCTAGACCTTCTTAATTTAGTCTCCAACCCTTTGTCTCGTTAGTTGATAATTTTACCGCTTTCTAGTATTTGCTAGTTAATTAGTTATATAAATCTAAATCTTTATAATATAGAAAATTGTTCAAACTTGTCTTTTTAGTCATATTAAACAGATATAGCTAAGCCTTAGTTCTCTGTGGGATTCGACTCCAGACTTTTAGACCGGATTATATTTGCAGCGACCGCTTATTCTTTTTAGGACTAGAGTTGGGCGTGATCACCCGACAAGAGATGACTCCGGCAGACGGAGGGACTAACTGTATTGATCAAAATCTGACCACTATGGTCGACCCAACTGGGATCCCGCCCAAGCGATGGGACGGTGAAAGACGTCATGACTTGATCCAAACCACATACTCACAATGCCCGCTAAGTCAAAGAACAATACTCAGGGAACGACAAAAATGGACGCGGTATGAAAGAGCATTGACCCAATAACATAGCAAGAACTCCATGACTATATATAGGGAGGGAACCTTCCTAGAAAATGAGGGGTTTTTTCTCTTTTTCCTCTCCTCTGTAATCTTCTTAGCAGAAAGAAGACAAAACGATTTTTCCAAACATTATGTAAACTGATTATCTCCATCGATTGGAGGGAGAAGAAATGAAAAATATCAATAAGATTGATCGCCTCTATTTTATCTTATTCATCATTTTGTGATTTGTTTATAGATTTGAAGTTTATTATGCTTGACTAAGATTTACCCCTTTATCTTCATTAATTGATTTAACCAAAAAATTTCAATATCTTTTTGGGTCAAACAGAGACCTTACTCCTGAACGGATTAGCCAACTTTTTTAATGCGGCGAGGTACATGGTGGATGCGTATAAAAAAAGTTATTTATAATAAAAATATTAGTAAGGAACTTCGTGTATATATAACTCAATTGTCATCTATAAGTATTTACACAAGATATTCGTCTATATTTATTCTTTAAAAATAAATTTTTCATTGGACAAATTGGTATTCAATTAACTTTTTAACATTTAGGACTTTCAAATCAGCTAATATTTTGACTATTAACTCTTTTCTTATTTAAATTTTGAACTATGTAAAACTCCTAATGTTAGCAATTTAAATCAAGGAAGATTTTACTTATATAAAAATGTTTCCCTAATGTTTTGTTGATCTAGACATTTTTAGTTACATCAATTCCTAACTAACTCCCATGTTAATGTTTCTCTTATAAATATGATCAAATATTTACTCGATGATTTTATAATAGCTTATTTAACAATCATGATTAGTTATATCCAATCCAAATAAGGCCTAATAATAATTGTTTTTGGAAATATTTACAAGAATATTATAATCAGTGCTTTATTAGACATAAGTACTTTTGAACGTAATATTTAACTTGCACTGTTTTGTTCTAAATCAGGTCATTTATTATAAAATGATATGGTAGAATATCTCAAATTTAAAAGTGTATTATATGAGTCAGATTTATACTTGAAAATTAGTAGGAATAAAATAATTCAGTAACTCCATGTGTCTATTTCCGAGAATTAGTTTGGATTCATGCCGGGGTGTTCTACTACGGAAGCGATTCATCTGGTAAGGAGATTAGTGGAGCAGTACAAGGAGAGGAAGAAGGATTTGCATATGGTGTTTATTGACCTTGAGAAAGCATACGATAACGTCCCGAGGGAGGTCTTGTGGAGGTGTTTGGAGGTTAGTGGCGTTCCGGTAGCGTACAATAGGGTGATTAAGGATATGTATGATAATGGTAAGACTCGAGTGAGGACTGTGGGGGGTGACTCGGAGCATTTCCCTGTGGTGATGGGGTTGCACCAGGGATCGGCTCTTAGCCCATTTTTATTTTCCTTGGCGATGGATGTACTGTCACGACACATCCAAGGGGAGGTTGCCTTGGTGCATGCTATTTGCCGATGATATAGTGTTAATTGACGAGACGCGTAGCGGAGTTAATGCAAGGTTGAAGGTTTGGAGACAGACCTTGGAGTCTAAAGGTTTCAAACTGAGTAGAACTAAGACAAAATACTTGGAGTACAAATTCAGTGACGGGACCCATGATGCAGATGTAGAGGTTAAACTTGATGCTCAAGTTATCCCCAAGAGAGCGAGTTTTAAGTATCTCGGGTCTATTATCCAGGGTAACGGGGAGCTTGACGAAGATGTCGCACATTGCATCGAAGCGGGATGGATGAAATGGAGGCTCGCTTTCGGTGTTTTGTTTGATAAGAATGTGCCGCTAAGACTTAAGGGTAAGTTTTATCGAGTGGTGGTTGACCGGCTATGCTGTATGGGGCTGAGTGTTGGCCAGTTAAGAACTCCCACCTGCAGAAGATGAGAGTAGCAGAGATGAGGATGTTGAGATGGATGTGTGAGTGTAACATGAGAGATAGGATTAAGAATAAAGCTATCCGGGACAAAATGGGAGTAGCCTCCGTGGAGGACAAGATGCGGGAGTCGAGGCTGAAATGATTCAGACATGTTAAGAGAAGAAGCATTGATGCTCTTGTCAGGAGGTGTGAGAGGTTGGTCATGGAGAGTTTGAGAAGAGGTCGAGGTAGGCCTAAAAAGTACTGGGGAGAGGTGATTAGATACGACATGGCACTACTTCAACTCACTGAGGACATGCCCCTTGATAGGAGAGTGTGGAGGTCGAGGATTAAGGTAGAAGGATAGTATGTAGTTTATAGTTGTTCACCGATAGTCTTAGTAGCATGCATGCCCCTTCATATTCTTAGATTTCTATTACGTTATATGGTTGTGTTTGCCTCAGGTATTGTATTCCCTGCTGCTATTATTTGGTACTACTTATCCTTTATCTCCCCCCTTTTCTTTTTTCCTTCCTTGCTTTCCTCTTCTTCTTCTTGTCCTTCCTGAGCCGAGGGTCTATTGAAAACAACCTCTCTACCTGCATTAGGTAGGGGTAAGATCTGTGTACAGACTACCCTCCCCAGAATCCACATGTTGGGATCAAACTGGCTTTTTTGTTGTTGTTGTTGTTGTTGTTGTTGTTATTGTTGTTTGTTGTTTGTTGTTGTTGTTGTCGTCGTCGTCGTCGTCATCGTCTAATTCTCCTAAATACAAATTTTTGGATGGTTGTTAGTTATTTTAGCTGTTCTTCAACCTTATTTGTGCATTTTTATTTGCATTCCTTAATTAAAAATACAAAAATATTTCTTTCTTCATTTGTGCATTTTAGGAATTAAGTAATTATTTAATTAGTGCATTAGACTAATTTTATTGATCAAGTGAAGGTTTAGTCAATTAGTTGTTTGTTTTGCTTAATTATTATGGTTAAAAATAAAAGAAAGGATTAAGGACGAAGTTGGGTCAAATTTGAAAAAGAGAGTGGCCAAGAGTGCCATACAATGGGCTGTCATGGGAGGATTTAAAACGACGTAATTCCAAAAACAATTTGTCTAATGAAACCAAAATGCAATCACAGCCATTTATCTTTATTGATCCAACGGCTGGGATTCATTCTTCATGGCCAAATAAAATCCCTGGAAAATCTGATTTCTCCTTGGCATTATTTTGAATCAGCTCCGGTGTGCCGGGATTCATTTTTTCCAGCAAATGTCATCGAGAAAACAGTGCTCGGGGGTCGACTTGCTGCAGTTTGCGTTATCCGTTCAGTTGCTATGGTAGAATCCTAGTTCTCCTTTTACTTTTCTGATTTTTGCTTTTGTAATTAGCTTTAGGTTTAACTTAATTGTATATTTCTTATCGATAGCTAATCCATCCTCGTTCTGATAGTTGTCGATTTGTTAGATTGGGTTCGTTTTGCGTAGTCTCTATTTATTTAGCCATGACTCATTTCTGTCATTGATAGATGAATCAGTTTTCAATGCAATTAGGTTCTGATTAGCTGCTCGTAATAGTCGTTTAGTTAGTGAGTTGTATTTGTTTTGTTTGATTTAGTGACTCGTTGATTTTGATAGATTGTTAGTTGTATAAATCAAACTGATTTAATCTAGTCCATCGGGTATTTAGTCTAGTTCCAAGGGAAGTCTTGTTGCTGCTTTGTCTATTTCATGATTGGTTTGGATTTGAGTATTTAAGTTTTTGTTGATAAAAGCTGAAGTTAAAAGAGGAATAGTACAAGTTTGGTTGATTTCATGATGAATTCAATGTATTCCTATAAAGGGTGAGGCCCTTCATACACATTTTAGACATCTTTAAACTCAAAAAAGAACACAAGATCAATAGAAAAGACAGAAACTAGGAGAACAAAAAGAGCTTCAGTTTTCTCTTCATATGTTCCAGAAATGAAACAAGTCCCTTAGGTATCTAGCTTCTATTTTGTTGGTCTGTTGGTTCAAGCTTTGTCTGGATTGTTGGAGTTTGATGTTACTGCTGTTGGTACATGTTTCTTCACTGTTGTTCCTGCATCTGCTTTAGGTAATACTGCTACTAGGTAATCTTCAAAACTATGTATTTACAACTCTTTGAATAAAATAGCTCTGAGTAGTACTTGCAACTCCTCTTGATTATGTCTGGCTATGTGATTCTTTTATGTTAATGTATGAAGTTTTTTCCTTTCATTGCTTTTGGGTCGAATTCCTGAGCCGACGGTCTATCGGAAACAACTTCTGTGCGCCATCGGGTAGGGTTAAGGTCTGCGTACACACTACTCTCCCCAAACCCCACTTTGTGGAATTTTACTGGGTCGTTGTTGTTGTTGTTGCTGCTTTTGGGTCGAATTCTCTGGAGTCGCAATCTTGAAGTTATGAATCATTTTTCTTGAGTTAGTTATTGTTAGTCTATTCTCTAGTCATCTAAAAAAATAAAGAACTTTGTATGTTTATTTTCTTAAAACACGTAGTAGTGCATGTTTAAATGAAAAAGTTTATTGCAACAAAGGTCCGAACTACTGATTTGTGGAAAGCCAATCTTCATATCTGACCATTCTTGGCCATGTCTGAAGTTTGTGCCAAGAAGAGAAAGTTTTGCATTAAGCATCCAATTAAGTTGATTGTTAACAGAATCTTGTGAAAAAGGTTGCATTTTGCGTTGGTGAAATATTTTAATCGTATTAAATCCTTGTTTCATGAAAATGAGCCAGTGATCCTTGTTGGATTCGCGTCGAAAGTTGTGAGTTTAATTGAACCCGCTGGAAACGCACTATCCGCCCCTTATCATGAGATATGATTTCTAGCATAAATAATAGGTCAAGCACGCACATACGCCCGTCAAGTGCGTCATCTCCACACCATAATCTCAAATATCATAATCAATGGAAACATTACCCTTAAACTAAGTTTAGACAAGTCATTTACCTCAAAGCACGTGAATCAATACTCAAAAAAGCCGTCCCACGCGAATTGACCTCCAAATGGCTTGGATCTAGTAAAAAAAAATAACTGAATAACATCAAACACGGCTATAAAAATCGGTTTTAAGTAATAAAGCTCTAATCTTTATCAATTTACAAAAGTCAACCAAAAAATCAACCCGAGCCCGCCTCTCGGAACCCGTCAAAAGTTACAAATCCCAATTACCTATTCAAATATGAGTCCAAATATACAAGTTTCATCCAAATTCGACTCCAAATTAGGGTCCAAATCTCTATTTTTTACCCTCCAAAACTATAGTAAAAATCCCCGAATTTTACTTTTAAATCCCATAATTTATATGTAATAATCTATGGTAAATAAGATAAAATGTTGAAGTCAAGTGAAAATCACTTGCTCTGTTGCCTTGTGTGAAAATCCCCTTTAAAAATCGTCCATTTCCAAGTTTAAGGCTCAAAATATAAAATAATGAGTCTAAGTCCCAAAATTATCATTCTTAAAAGTCTACCTAAGGGTACCCTTCGCAAACGCCGCCCAAGCCTTGCTTCGCAAAACGCAAACCAGTGGCCTTCGCAAAACCCAAGGCCCGCCCGCGCATGTGATGAACAAAGCATCACTGGTCTATGCAAACGCGATCGCCTTCCTGCGAACGCAAATTCAAAACGCCTAGCCAACCCCCAACCTACTTACTCTACGTGAACGTGATGCTTTGATCACGACTGCGAACGCCACTGCTCGCAAAGCTTCAAGAACGTGATACACCAATTGGAACGCAAAGAACAAACTACCATTGCTACAAATAAGCATTCGTGATCGCGATACCTGTTTCGCAATCGTGAACTACACCCAACACCAACAGACTTCAGCTATCCAACCAAGTTCAAATGATCCAAAATACCCGCGAAACACTCCCGAACCCTTCGGGGCCCCGGCCAAACATACCAACCAATCCCAAAATATAATATGGACCTACTCGAAGTCTCAAATCAGACAAAGTAGCTTCAAAATTACAAATCGCACCTCAATTCAAACTTAATGAACTAACCAACTTTCAAAACTCATGTCGAACCACGTCTAACCAACTTGGAATGACTCCGAATCTTGTACATAAGTTCCAAATGACATAATGAACATGTTCCAAGTCTCGGAACCATAATCCGACCCCGATAGCCTCAATGTCAACTCCCGGTCAAACCTGTAAACCTTCCAAGCCTTCAAATTTCAAACTTTCATCAATTAGAGTCGAATCAACCTAGGAACCTCCAAATCCAATTCTGGATATGCGGCTAAGTCAAAAACCACCATAAGAACCTATTGGAACCATCAAATCACCATTCCGAGGTCATTTACATAAAAGTCAAACCTTTCAATCATATAGCTTAAGCTTCCCATCATGGAACTAAGTGTTCCAATTCACTCCAAATATTTTTCAAAACCAAACCAACTATTCCCGCAAATCACATAGCAACAAATACCTATATGGGGAGCATCAAATAGAGGAAAAAGAGTCAAATATACAAAATAACCGGCCGAATTGTTACATTTCTTCGGGATCAATGAATCTGAGTACTATATAGGGATAACATCTGGACGTTAACAAAAATTCTTGATTCGAGCACTTCACCGACCAAATATGGAATTGCTCCTTAGCAGGTGAGAGCTCTAATCAATTTTTTTGTCGTTCTATTAATAATTATTTCAACCTTTGGTGATTTTTGTCTCGTTTTAAATATTTTTTTATATGATTTTGGAAGAATTATTTTCTGTTTTTAGAATAATTGATTCTGAACTTTATTCTTAGAATAATAAACCACAAAACTCCCTAAGATTTTGAGATTTCATATGATGAAACTAATTGGTTATAATTGACTAACAATTTGATATGCTCTTCAATATATTTTAAAAAATTTATGGTTGAAATTCTAAAATAGCTAGATTTACAAGTGGTAATTAAAAAATAGTCATAGTTTCAAAAGTTATCGAAATTTAACCACTTTTTATGTAAAGATAAATCTGAATGAAAATATTGTTCAAAATTTAAAAAATATTCTAGCATAATATACTGGAGTTCTAGGATCTGAATAAAAACATTGTTCAAAATTCGAAAAATATTCTAGCATAATATATTGGAGTTCCAGCATAATATACCGGAGATTGGAGCACAATAGTGGCTGGTCAACATAATATACTAGAGTTGCCGCAAAATAATGGCTTATTCATACACGGGCTAGCTAGTTATCGGACTGGTAATTGAAAAATAGCCAGCGTTTTCAAAGTCATTGAAAATAGCCACTATTTTGGTGGAACACGAAAAGTTCCAGTATAGTATACTGGAGATTGAAGCACATGTGTATGAACTTCTAGCATATTATGTTGGACCAATATATTATGCTGCAACTCCAGTATATTATGATGTCCAGTATATTACACTGGAACTCTACTATATTATGCTGGAATATTTTCCGGATTTTGAACAGTATTTTCGTTCATATTTATTTTTACATGAAAAGTGGCTAAATTTTGATCACTTTTGAAACTTTGACTATTTTTCAATTACCACTTGTAAATCTGGCTATTCTTGAATTTCACCCAGTAAAAATAGTACAGGCTAGCCAGTTTCGGACTGATAATTAAAAATAGTCAGCGTTTCTAAAGTCATTGAAAAATAGCCACTATTTTGCTGTAACACGGAAAGTTCTAGCATAATATTATGGAGATTGGAGCACCTGCGTGTGAACTTCCAGCATATTATACTGGACCAACATATTATACTGGAACTTCAGTATATTATACTGGAACTCCAGTATATTATGCTGGAATATTTTCCGGAATTTAAACTGTGTTTTTGTTCAGATTTATCTTTACATAAAAAGTGACTAAATTTTTATACTTTTAAAACTATAGCTATTTTTCAGTTACTACTTATAAATCGGACTATCTTTCAATTTCACCCACGGCTGTATGTATTACACTATGTCACCATTCGACTATGATCGACTAAACTATACGTACTTTTTGAAATTTCTGGTCATCATCTTGTCTCAATCGTAAATACCTAAGAGAAAATTAAGGAAAATGCACCGTACATTCTGCTAATTGGATCGAGGCAAAATCTTTTCTAAACTACTCTACCAGACTTTTTAACACAGTTTTAAAACATATACAATTGAATCTGAACACTTATTTATTTATTTATTTATTCGAACAATATAACTAATCAAGAATAAGCATCGTCATTCAACTTAATAATGCATATCAGTTCGTGTCTTTCAATATACTGGGATAGTAGGAATGTATAGTATTATATTGTACTGTATCGTTTTGATGTATATAATATTTAGATAGATTATATTGTTTGTCGTCGTTTCATGATGTCATGCGCCAACAATATGAAGAATAAACTTGCAATATTATAAAGAAAAAATAAAGTACGAGGCAAAATTATTATATAAATAGGTAGGGTAAATAATAAAATAGAATTATTTAATAATAAGAAAGGGCAAGATGCGAGAAAAAAATTAAGGTACGACACGACCATACCAAATAAGTCGTTCCATATAGGGGCACTTTCCGTTATTACGTAACGACGGATTTAAGGATATAATAAAATTTAAGTAACAATTAAAACAAACATTATATTAAACTTGTAATATTATAAAGAAAAAGTAAAGTATACTAGGCAAGATTATTTTATAAAAAAAGGTAGGGTAAAAGATAAAATAAAATTATTTAATACTAATAAGAAAGGGCAAGATGATAAAAAATAAATAAAGTACAACACCATACAAATAGTTCCATATAGTAACACTTTTCGTCGTATTTAATGATACGATACAATTAAATTTAAGTAATAATTAGAACAAATATTACATTATTAATTTCATATTTAGAGGAAACAGAGTTCAGGTAATACGTTCTTTTGTCTGACTTTCTATTCCTAGAATGAATCAACGAGCGAAATAATTTGAGAATGAGCAGGTGATGATTTCTTTTTCTTTTCCTAGGTGAGATGATGAAATCCCAGAAAAGTAAGGCAAACTAATTAATTATCCCAAAATCAAAGATTTCATAGTTTGATGGACAAGAAGCAGATTGTCTATACTACAATACCCAGAATAATAATGCAACAAAGAAAGTAATTAATAGAAAACGAGCGTAGATATCAATATAATCATTATTATAATTATTATGAAATGAATACAACTAAAAATAAAGAGACAATAAATTTAGACAAATTGAATTTGCTGTAAACCTAAAGAGCCAGCATAAACAACCACTATATATTATCCCTTATACAGTCAAGAAAATGTGTTATATAGGGATGCTGTTATATAGCTTGTTTGGTCAAGCTTCTCAAGAGGCGAAAAGTTGTTTTTTTTCCAAAAGCACTTTTTTTTTTAACTTGAGGTGTTTGGCCAAGCTTATTTGGGGAAAAAATGCTTTTGGGAAGAAGCAGAAGCAGTTTCAGAGAAGCAGAAAAAAGTAGTTTCTTTCCAAAAGCAGAAGCAGAAGCAGTTTTGACTTTTCTTCTTACCTAAAATACCCTTAATAAAATATAGTATATACCAAAATAATAATTAAACCTAATACTTAGGATATTAATTTATAAATATTTCTTCTTATTTTTAGGAAAACTTTCTAATATATAGTAACTTTAGGGGTGAATGCTTTTATATTTGTTGAAGGAATTTTAATATACTTAACTTATATTAAAAGAATTAAGTACTTTTTAATTTTATTTTCATATTTTACTTAAATAAAATGATTTTTTTTAATTATTTCATGTAATAACAAAATTTTGAGATTATTTATTTACTTATAATATTAGTTATTAAGTACATCTATTCATGTCCTTATTCGTAATTTGGTACGTAAAAGCACTTTCTAAAAAGCTTGGTCAAACACAAATTATTTCTCAAAAGTACTTTTCAGACTGATTAGCCAAACACAAACTGCTTCTCTCCAAATTTTTTTTTTTTATAAAAACACTTTTAAAAAAAGCACTTCTCAAAATAAGTTGATTTCTCCATCTTGGCCAAATAGGCTAACAGAGAGGTTTGAGATATATAAAGATCAATGATAATAATAAGGAATAAGTCTCGAACAATTCAACGATCCGAGCGGAATTCCAAGCTGCCTGCACTTGATCCTCCTGGCTACATGTGTCACGACTCTATTATCACGTTCTTCGTCATCTATAACTAACGAACAAAATCCGTAGGAAGAGGGAGGAAATCCAAGCCGCGCGCATCGTCGTTTAATACCTTCATCAACTTTGTCAATATCTAGTAATACAGAAGGGATAGTGAAACAACGAACTGCAACAATAGATATGGTGATTATGAGGAGAAACATGATACCATGCTTATAATATCTAATTCCCATCATAATTATAATCTAGCGAGAGAAAATAATGTTTACATGAGTGCTATCGTATAATAGGTTGTTCGATTTATTTATGTGTATATATAGGGTTTAAAGTAGAGTACAATTCCTAATGACAATACAACATCTTTTCCTTTTCGGATTAGGGTTAATGTTCCGGAATTTGAAGTCATTTATGATTTGCTACTTCAATTTTTCTATTTCTGAATTATAAAAAATCTACCTCAACTTCAACTTTGTCGGTGCTGTTAAAACATATTCCTATTTTCGCTTAAAAAAATAAATAAAAGCAAAATCGTTCGACCTGCATAAAGAGGAGGGGAACGGAAACGTAGCTTCTTGTGTTTGTTACTGTTAGTAATGATTTTTTTGGGAGAAATTCAAAAATAACCATATTTACAAGTGGTCGTTCAAAAATAGCTCAGTTTCAAAAGTAATCGAAATTTAGTCACTTTTCATGTAAAGATAAATCTGAACAAAAACACTGTTCAAAATCCGGAAAAATACTCCAGCATAATATACTGGAGTTCCAGTATAATATACCGGTCCAGTATAATATACTGGAGTTTGGAGCACCGGTGTTCCAGTCTCCAGTATATTATACTGGAGCCACCAAAGTATACCGGTCCACCATAATATGCTGGAGTTCATACATAGGTGCACCGAACTCCAGTATATTATGCTGGACCGGTCTCTGTTGCAGCAAAATAATGGCTATTTTTCATTGACTTGGTAAATGCTGGCTATTTTTGAATGACCAGTCCGAAAACTGGTTAGACCGTGCTATTTTTACTGATTTTTTAGGGAGATTTGAGTTTCAAGATTTTTAATTGGTTTGGTGGATTTGGGCTTGGCGGGTTCTATTGGGCCGCTGGCAGTAGCTTGAAAAATCGAGGGAAGTGCATGGTTAGCCACTAATAACACATGTATTTACTTTTAAGCCACTGCTTAAAATGTCTTTAGTCTTTAGCCACTGCTTTAATAAACTTTAACTGCCCGGACGAAAATACTCTTCTGCTCATGTCCTTAACTTTTGAACTTAACTTTAGGACTTCAGGACTGCATGTCCTTTATTTTTGAACGTGGAACTCTAAGTTCAAGACTTTAGGACTACATGTCCTTAACTTTTGAACTTAACTTCAGGACTTCACGACTACATGTCCTTAACTTTTGAACTTGTAATTGTAAGTTCAGGACCAAGTGTCCTTAACTTTTGAGTTTGTTAGTCTAAGTTCAGGACCTATTGTCCTTAACTTTTGGACTTCTTAGCCTAAATTCAGGACCTATTATCCTTAACTTTTGAGCTTGTTAGTCTAAGTTCAGGACCTATTGTCCTAACTTTTGAACTTGTAACTGTAAGTTCAGGATCACTAGTTTATTATTATTTTCCAGGTCCATTCACAGGTGCACTTCATCAAACAATTCAACTAGCACAGCTACGCAAAAGAATTTAAGAGACGTCATCCATGATAGTCGAATTTAATTTTTTGGATGACGAAATGCATCAATAAGCAATGGAATATTTAGGAGTATAATATTTAAACACTTGACACCAAAACTTAAATTAAATAAATCCTTGCTGCAACTTCGAAGTGACATTAGAAGAGTTGACTTCAAGAAATTGTTCCAACAAAGTTTATATGTAGTTTAAGGAATGCAAAATTCCTCATACAAATGAGAAATCAAAAGCAAGTATAAAGATTTACAAAGGCAAAACGAGGCAGCAAAAATAATGTAGAAGAAAGGGTAACACAGTCTTTTCATATTAATTTTAATAGGCTAGTGGCTACTATTGCTAAGCATTAAAAATGCTGGATAAAAAGTAAATACCACTTTAAAAAGTGGCTACCCCACACGATTTTTACTGAAAAATCGGTTTGAAAAATTAACCCAAATAATATATGCATAATGTATGTATTATATGTATATAATTGTGTATAATTAATATATAATTTATGTATATGATTAGAAAAAAGTAAACAATAAATATGACCGACTATTTGTGTAAAGACTAATTCGTTTAGGTTGTCTTGTGGGGCCTCATGGGTAGAAGAGGACGAGGGGATTTTAAGTTTATTTTTGAGGAATTTTCAGAAACCACTAATGTTTAGTGGCTATTAACTTCCTATAGCTGATATATACATAATTATTTTCTATAGCTACTATTCAGTTGTTACGGTAGTGTACTCGTTGTATTCGCGCTGCTGTATTTATGAATGCAATAGCAAAAAGCGCCTAAAATTAGGGCAGTCTAGCTGTATGCGCATGCATTCACATGAATTCGTGTCATGTATTCATGAATGCAGTAACAACAATCACCTTAAAATAGGTATGTCCAGCTGTCTAATAACGGAAATAATATCAATTAGCGTAATATACTCCTAATATAACTCAACAAAATCATTCTAACATGCCTCATTATCAACCTAATTAAATATAATGAATTTTTAGTTGTATATAACTGTTGTATTTAACTTTTGTATTTAGTGTGTTTCAATATTTTTTTTACTATTGCATTCGTTAGATTCAATGTTTGTATTTACTATATTCGCTATTTTATATTCAGTGTATTCAAATATATTTGTATTAACAATATTTTAGTTATTTCTAATACATGTTATTGCTGCTATATTTAGTATATTTCATTAGTTGTATTCATTGTATTTCTATTTGTATTCAGTGTATTTTATTGTATTTTTATTATAAAATTAAATATATTCATTATTTATATTCTGTTCTATTGGTGACACAGCATATGCTATTGGTGATGGACATTGGTATTATGTTAAAGAGGAGGAAAAGGTCTGCTCGAGGAAGATCGAGAATCAGGTGGGGGACCTTAACTAAGGATAAAGCTCAAGAGTTGGAGGGGCGGTTGTCGTCTATGGGAGCTTGGAGGAGCAGCGGTGATGCAAGCACTATGTGGTCAACGACATCTGAATGTATAAGGGAGGCTGCGATAGAGGTGTTTGGGGTCTCGACGTGCATCTCTGGTGGGCACAAAGGAGACTCGCGGTGGAATTAAGTGGTCCAAGGTAAAGTGGAAGCGAAGAAGGTGGCGTACCTGAAGTTAGTGGGGAGCATAGGTGAGGAGGAGAGGCAAGCATGCGTGGAGAGGTATAAGGTAGTTAGTAAGGAAGCAAAGATGGCGGTCACGGAGGCTAAGACTGCGGCTTATGGTCGTATGTATGAGGAAGTAGGAAAAAAGGCGGGGAGAAGAAGTTATTCCGGCTAGCCAAGTTGAGAGAGAGGAAGGCTCGAGATTTGGACCAAGTGAGATGCATCAAAGATGGAGATGGTAAAGTATTGATGGAAGATGCGCAGATAAAAAGAAGATGGCAGACTTACTTCCATAAACTTCTGAATGAAGAAGGGGATCGGGATACTGTGTTAAGCGAATTGGAGCATTTCGAGAGTCACCGTGACTTTGGGTACTGCGGGTGTATCGAGGTTGAGGAGGTCGTAGGAGCTATGCGTAAGATGAGTAGGGGTAGAATGACCGGGCCTGACGAGATTCCGGTGGAATTTTGGAAGACTGTGGGGAGAGAAGGTTTGGAGTGGTTGACTGGGTTGTTTAATGTTATTTTTAAGGCGAAGATGATGCTAGAGGAGTGGAGGTGGAGTACGGTAGTTCCATTTGTATAAGAACAAAGGTGATATCCATAGTTGTAATAACTATAGGGGTATTAAATTACTGAGTCATACCATGAAAGTGTGGGAGAGGGTGGTTGAAGCGAGGGTGAGGATGGCAATGTCTATATCCGACAACCAGTTCGGATTCATGCCGGGTCGTCCTACTACATAATCTATACACCTTGTTCAGACGTTGGTGGAACTATATAGAGAGAGGAAGAATGATCTGCACATGGTGTTTATTGACCTAGAGAAAGCGTATGACAAGGTTACTAGAGAAGTTCTCTGGAGATGCTTGGAGGCAAAAGGTATGCATGTCCCATATATTATAATGATTAAGGACATGTGCGATAGGGCTTAGACTCGGGTTAGAACAGTAGGAGGAGACTCTGACCATTTTCCGGTTGTAATGGGGTTACACCAAGGTTATTCACTCAGTCCATTCTTATTCGCCTTAGTGATGGACATGTTGATGCACCATATTCAAGGGGAGGTTCCATGGTGCATGCTATTCGCCGATGATATAGTTCTGATTGATGAGACGCGAGCCGGTCTTAACGAAAGGCTGGAGGTTTGGAGACATGCTCTTGCATCCAAGGGTTCAAGCTGAGCAAGATGAAGACGAAATACCTGGAGTGTAAGTTCAGCGCTGAGCCGGGGGAAGTGGGCATGGATGTGAGGCTTGAATTATAGGTCTTCCCAAGTAGAGGCAGCTTCAAGTACCTTGGGTCGGTTATCCAGGGGGGAGGGGAAATCGACAAGAATGTCACACATCGTATTGGGGTAGGATGGATGAAGTGGAGGTTAGCGTCTGGAGTTCTGTGCGATAAGAGAGTGCCATCGATTCTCAAAGGTAAGTTCTATAAAGTGGTGGTTAGACTGGCAATGATGTATGTGGCTGAGTGTTGTCCTGTTAAGAACTCACATATCCAGAAGATGAAAGTAGAAGAAATAAGGATTTTGAGGTGGATGTACGACACACTAGAATGGATAAGATTAGGAATGATGACATTTGGGAGATGGTGCACGTAGCTCCCATTGATGACAAGATGCGGGAAGTGAGACTCATATAGTTCGGGCATGTTCAGAGGAGAAGCTCAGATGCTCCGGTAAGGAGGTGTGAGCGGCTAGTTGTGGAGGGAACGAGAAGAGGTAGAGGGCGGCCTAAGAAGTATTGGGAGAGGTGATCAGACATGATATGGTGAGGCTTCAGATTTCCGAGGACATGACACTTGATAGGAAGTTGTGGAGGTCGAGCATTAAGGTTGTAGGTTAGGAGGTAGTTGAGTCTTGCCTTACTAATACCGCTGCAAGACTAGTCTGGTAGGGTTTTTGTCTAAGATATCTAGTGGCAATGTTGTGTCTTACTATTTTTCAGTGCATGACCTATTTACTAGCTATCGGTTTTGCTTTGCATCTTTCTTCCGTATTTCATGTTGTTCCTATTTTTCTTATGACTTTCTTATGATTTCTGTGGTGATACAAATATTGTCTACATTTGTCTTTTTCTCTCTTGAGCCAAGGGTCTTTCGGAAACAGCCTCTCTATCCCTTCGGGGTAGGGGTAAGGTCTGCGTACTCACTACTCTTCTCAGACCCTACTAGTCGGATTTCACTAGGTTGTTGTTATTGTTGTTGTTGTTGTTGTTGTTGTTGTTGTTGTTGTTGTTGTTGTTGTTGTTGTTGTTGTTGTTGTATATTCTATTCTATTTTAATGTTTGTATTAAGTGTATTTCAATATTTATTTTCTGTGTTCATGCATGAATACAAATGTATATAATTATATTGAAAAACTACAGACCTTCGAAATACATAAATACAAGCAAAAAAAATATTTATGCAAAAATATAATGTATTTGAGTGAATTTGTAGAGTTACAACGTATTTGTATCATTGTATGTGACTAAATATCAAAGAAGAGAAGAAAGTTACCCGAAGATGGCACCGGTCAAGCAAAATATTATATACATTGTATTAAAACTAAAAATGGAGACGAACAAAACCCCCCGACCCTTGAATCTTCTCCGGCGTAAAAAATATAGCAGTATCCGTGTAGAGGAATCCATTGCAATATTTGGCATAGAAGAAAACCGCAGTGGCCCTCTTGTATCAAAGTTGTTGAATCAGCCATTGAAGAGAAAATTTAAAGTTTTATGCTGAAAACCTAACAATGATGAAGATTTAAAGAAAAAAGTGAAGGGAAAAACAAGAAGCTTGAACCGGCCAAAAACGTTGAAAGTGAGAGAGAGAAACATGCTTCAAAAATCGCGAATACAATCTTAATGTGAGTGAAAGATCGTGGAGAGAGAAAGAAGAAATATTTTACTGTGATTTTGGGGAGAGAATAACTGAAAGAATGAGAGATAAAAAAAGGTACATAGCTTATTTAATGCCTTTATGGCAGTGTATACCATAAATACCTATTTTGCTATAAAAAACAAAAGATAGCTATAGAAAATAATATTTTAAAAGGGTTTTGATTTATAATAATAGGGTATAAACCTTTCCTATGGAGGTAAAATTTTCTTTATTTTTTCTTCTAATTTTTTTTCTTACTTACATTAGTCAAAAAATTGCACAGCATGTCCCAACGGGATTGGTCTTGGCGGAATATCTCCGTTTAATGGTCTTAGCAAAATATTCTTATTTTTACTTGAATACCATAGTTCTTCAATATTTAAAGCTTGAAATTATTGTTTGATGGCGGAAAGTAGAAGATTAATGATCCAGAATTATTAAAATAGATTTAATATTAATGATTTATGCTTAAATAATTCAAATATTGATTCAGTAATTACCGTAAAAAGCTCAAAACTTCATTCTTGGATCTTAAAAAGTATTAAAGAAGACAAATTGGACCTTTTTGATTTGGTGTTATTTGACTAAATTGGTGATTCAGAATTATTTGTGTTGTTATTTGGAAGCTTTGTTTCAAATTTGAAATCATTTAGAGTAAATTTGGGGTGATATAATCAAAATTGAAGTTGTAAATTCAAAGAGCACTTTGTTAAAACAAACAACACAGAAAAATTATACCAATTAGGTAGATTTTAATGAACAACTTAACAAATAGGTAAAGTAAATATAGTATAAATCTTGATCAATCTGGTAGAAAAATTCCGGAAGAGCAAGATTATGCCAACCTAATGGATTTTGATAAAACGACTTAATAAATATGGAGAGTAAATATAACATAAACTCTACCAATTCGGTAGAGAAATGTTGAAGAGCAATAATTATTTGCGGGTTCGAGGGTCATTTTTTAAATACCCCGAATTTTGGAGACATCGGCTAAGACCAGACCTTTACGGGAGTAAGCTGTTTGCACTCGATCCTCCTGACTATATGTGTCACGACTCTATTATCACATTCTTCATCAAGCACGTGTTCATACAATCAAAATCTTCGTGCTCAAGCTACAGTCAAAACCCGACCTCAAGTCCTCCAGACTGGCCCATCATCAACACACAAAAATCACATCTCACACCTCATCCGTGGAATCACAAGCCGTCAATGCACAACTGATACCGAGCGCTCAAGTGTGCATATGAATGCGTGTATGGAATTCAAAGAGTTATACTTCAAACTGAATCCATGCGGCACGATAAGGAAAGAAAGATGGGAAGTATATCCTAATTGTCATGTAGCCTCTCGAAGATAGGTATGGACGTTAACATACCGATCCGCAAGATTCTACTAGACACTTGCTCATGACTTGTAGAACCTAAGAACCTAGAGCTCTGATATCAATCTATCATGACCCAAAATTTAACTAGTCGTGATGGCACCTAACCCAACCTACTAGGTAAGCCAATTAACAACTAACTAATTCCAATAATAATTACTAAAGCAATTAAATGAAGAAACATCTGAATTTGATACATTCCCCAAGGACTGGTAGTACAAATCATGAGCTTCTAAGAATAGAATTTACAAAGCTGCTATGAAGTAAATACATCATCTATTTGAAAAGTGCATAATCAGAGTTTTATGAATCTAAGGCTACCATGAACAAGAGGCAGCTACAACCGGAACACGTGTACATCTTCAAATCCAGCTCCCATCGAACACAGCAACATCAACAGCCAACATCTGTACGCAAGGTATAAAAGTGTAGTATGAGTACAACCGACCCCATGTACTCAATAAGTAACAAACATAACCTTAGGTTGAAAGTAGTGACGAGTTGGAACAAAGGTCGGGTCCAACATCCAATAGACAATGTAACGACCCGACTGGTCGTTTTGCCTTTTAGAACCTCATTCCCTTAAATAAAACTTTCCGCACTTGCTTTGGAAGAGTTTGGAGTGAAATATGCCTATTTGATTCCTTAGGATTTTTTAAAAGGCTAAGTTTGACTTTGGCCAACATTTTGAACAAACGGATCCGGATTTGTGATTTGATGGTCCCGAGGGTTCCTAGGAAAATATGGGACCTGGGCGTATGCCCGGAATTGAATTTTGAGGTCCCTAGTCCGAGTAATGAATTTTTATTAGAAATTGTTAATCTGAACTTTTAAGGATTTAAAAAAACTAATTAATGATTAATCACATGGGTATCGGGCTCGTATGTTGGTTCCGAAGCCCGGTACAGGTCCGAAATAACATTTAAGACTTGACCACAAAATTTGTTGTCAATCCGAGTAGTTTAAGTGCGTTTCGGCTCGTTAGAGGAAAATTTAAGAACTTGAAGCTCATAAGTACGATTTAATTGGTTTTGAGGGATGATTTTTAGATTTAGCGTTGTTTCGGGCATTCCAAAGGTTCGAGTAGGTCCGTTTCATGATTTCAGACTTGTCGGTATGTTCGGGCGGGGCCCGAGAGCCCCGAGCGTCAATGGGACAAGGCTCGAGCGAAGCTAGAAATTTTGAGAAGTGCTGAAGCATCTACTTCTGTCATAACCACACTTGCGTTTGGTTGACTGCAGGTGTGAAGCGGTCCTCCCATCGCAGATGCGGCCCAGGGCAGGCCAGGCCAGGAACCGCAGAAGCGGCTCCCAAGGTGTAGAAGCAGCTTTAAGACCGCAAAAGCGGTCCCAGCCCGCTTGGCCCATTTTCGCAGATTCTGTCTCTTCGTCGCAGAAGCGGGACCGCATATGCTGTCCCCTGACCGCAGATGCGGAAATCGCTGAAGCAGTAAGCTTCATTTAATATGTGTTCTAAGTCATTTTTACCGTTTTTCACTCCTCCATTGGCAATTTTGGGAGCTTTTGAGAGACGACTTCCACCTATCATCTTGAGGTAAGTTTATCCCACTAATTCTTAGTTTAATACTTGTGTCGTGGGTAGATTAAACACTAGAATTTAGATAAAATCAAGGGTTAGAGCAAAACCTAGGGTTTTAATAAAAGCTAGATTTAACCATATAATTTTTTATGGAATGAATTAAAAATCATATATTATTGATCCTTAGGTTATAGAGAACAACTTCCTTCAAAAAATTTCGGAATCCGGGCACGTGGGCCCGGGGTCGGATTTTAGGAAACTTGTGTTAAAGGTTGGGAAATTGCTTAAATAGCTAGAATTCGATCTTGTGAGTCTATATTGACTAATTCCTACCTCATTTAACTAGTTTGGGATCATTCGGCTCCGAATTGAGGGCTTGGACTCGTTCTTGGTATTGGAAGTGCACTTTGGAGCAAGGTGATTCTCCTTTCTAACCTTGTAATTGGGAATTGTCCCCATAGGTGTAATAATTGAATTAATTGCTATTATATGCGGGTGCTACATACGCACTAGGTGACAAGAGTCCGTGCGTAGCTACTATTATGTTAAGTTCGGGTAGTCTAGGACCCAAAAGTATGCTCTATGTAATATTCTTGTAACTTGATTATAAATTCGGATTCGCATAATTTATGTTGATTAAGGTAAATGAGACTAGTAGAAGAACCTTATCTTGCTTGGTCTTTTAAAAGAGAATTTGAATATTCCTGTGAATAACTACTCCTCCGAAATACATTATTGTCTGCTTGTTGATGAGTTATTTATATTTGACCGCGTTGCATGTGTAATTCGTGAGCGGGGTAATAGATGCATCTATAGTTCGAGCCGTTCGACCCTCGACAGTGCACAATTTATTTTTATGTTGGATCGGGCCGTACGTCCCTCGGTGTTACTTGTGCATGCCTTACTTAGTATTTCTCTGTGGACTAAACTTCATATATGCCTTGAAACGTAAATGGATTCCCATGATATTATTTGGAGAAAAGAACTATTATTCCTTGCCATACAATGCTAATAAATTGTGCTATCCATGCTTATTATAAATTCCTTCTCACATTATTTGACCCTAGTAAGTATTGAGTCGACCTCTCGTCTCTACTTCTTCGAGATTAGACAGGATACTTACGGGATACATATTATTTATGTATTCATACTACACTTCTGTACTTAATTGTACAAGATCTGAGGCAGGTGTATCTGGCTATCAGTCTGGTACACATCCCTGAGCGGATTTCCAAACTTCTACGGTGAGATGCTTTCCTTCCCATGCCGTTCAGCAGCATGAAGGAGTCTCTCTTATGTATTTTTGCTATCTATTCTGTTTCAGATAGTAGGATAGTGTGATTCTTTTGTATATTCTACTAGTTGCCTACAGCTTGTGACACCAGGTCTTGGCACACACATTGGTAGACTGTATTATTTTTTTTGGGATTGTATGATTATTTTTGACTTTACTAATCATTCCTGATTTTATTTCAACTTAAAGAATCATTGCAACTATTTTGGGTAAAAGTAAATGAGAGCTTATTTAGTTTCCGCGTTGGCTTGCCCGACAATGGTGTTGGGCGCCATCATGGCTTATTATGGAAATGGGTCGTGACAACATGGTATCAGAGCACTAGGTTCACGTATGTGTCACAAGACATGGGAAAACCTGATAGAGTCTTGCGGATCGGTACGAAGACGTCTGTATTTATCTTCGAGAGGCTATAGGGTGTTAGGAAAAAGAAAACTACTCTTTATTAATTTTCTATTGTGCAGTGGTTGGTATACAAAATTTCCCTTTTCTATTCTCTCACAGATGGTGAGGACATGCACGGTTGATGTTCCAGACCCGGGAGGAGCTGCTCCCCCCGTTGCTAGAGGCCGAGGCAGAGGCCGGGGGAGGGCACCGGCCCGTGGTAGGGGACGAGGGCATCCCAAAGTTATCCCAGTAGAACCACAAGCAGATCCCGCGGGAGATCCTATCATCGAGGAGCAGGGCGAGGTGCCCGCAGTTGAGCCTACCCCGACGGACTTTATGACAACATCAGGATTCTAGGAAGTCATGGTCTGTATGCTACGGTTCATGGATTCTATGACTCAGGCTGGTTTATTTCCAGCAGATCCAGCTACATCACAGGCAGGAGAGGGCATAGACCCCTACTGCTCAGGCTCCTAGACATGCAGTTGCAGTGTATCAGACTCCAGGTGCACTACCCGCAAGTGGGGCCCAGCCAGTTGCTGTAGTGGCACCCCAGCTTAGACCAGCTGCGGACGGTGACCCATAGAAGTTATTGGATAGATGGACTAGACTTCACCCTCCTATCTTCGGGGGTGAGCGTCATGAGGATGCCCAAGATTTCATTGACAGGTGCAGGGACAGACTGCACAACATGAGGATATTGTAGTCGCATGGAGTTGACTTCACTACTTTTCAGCTGGAGGGCAGGGCCCGTAGATAGTGGCAGTCCTATGTTCTTGGCAGGACAGCAGGTTCTCCTCCCATCACCTGGGGTCAGTTCACCCAGTTATTCTTGGATAGGTATATTCCACCCTCTGAGAGGGAAGAGCTACGGTATTAGTTTGAGCATCTTGAGCAGGGTCAGATGTCTGTGACCGATTATGAGGCGAGGTTCTCTGAGTTGTCTCGCCATGCACTCATGATACTTCCCTCAGATGCAGAGAGAGTGCAAAGATTTGTTGTGGGGTTACACCCCGGTATTCGAGCTAGTATGGCCCGGGAGGTGGATATGGGTACTGAGTATCAGCTAGTAGTGGAGATTGCTCGCAGGGTTGAGGGGTATTGCCAGAGGGGTAGAGAGCAGATTCAGCATGACAAGAGGGCCCAATTTTCGGGAGAGTTCAGAGGTGCCCCAGCTAGGGGTAGAGGTCTCTTCGGGAGGGGCCAGCCCAGCAGACACCCATATTCAGCACCACCACCCCCTCCCTGAGGTGCTCCAATGAGACCTTATTTCAATGCGATGCTGGAGAGTTCATATCGCCCACCAGCCACCCAAGGTTCTTCCAGTGGGTATTCGGGTTAGCAGGCTCAGACTTTAGGGCAGCATGCTATGGTACCAAGGGTGTGCTATGAATGTAGAGATCCAGGTCACATGAAGAGGACTTGTCCCAGACTTCGGGGCAAGGCAGTGCAGCAGGGTCAGCAGCCTATGATTTCAGCACCAGCTGCCCCACCACCTAGAGGTGGAGGGCAGACTGGTAGGGGCCATCCTAAAGGTGGAGGCCAGGTAGGGAGAGGTCAGCCAACTATTGCTCAGTCAGGTGGAGGCCAGCCAGCCGGCGCTCCAGCCAGATTCTATGCCCTTTCGGCCAGGCCAGATGCATTGGCTTCAGATGCCATCATCACAGGTATCATTTCCGTCGGCGGTAGAGATGCTTTGGTATTATTTGATCCAGAGTCAACTTATTCATATGTATCATCTCTGTTTGCTCGTTTCCTAGTTATTTCTCCTGAGCCTTTGGGCACTCCCGTTCATGTATCCATTCCTGTGGGTGATTCTTTGGTTGTGGATCGAATCTACCGGTCCTGTGTGGTCACATTCTGTTATTTCGAGACTAGAGCAGATCTCCTATTGCTTGACATGATCGACTTTGAGGTCGTCCTGGGCATGGATTGGTTGTCTCCATATCACGCCATCCTAGATTGCCATGCCAAGACTATTTCATTAGCGATGCCAGGGTTACCGAGGTTAGAGTGGAAGGGTTTCACAGTTGATACATCTAGTCGGGTTATTTCTTTCCTGAAGGCTCGTCATATGGTCGAGAAGGGGTGTTTGGATTATCCAGGTTATGTTCGGGACACCACCGTAAAGTCTCCGACGATTGATTCAGTTCTAGTGGTTCGAGAGTTCGCTGATGTATTTCCTTCTGATCTTCCTGGCATGTCACTGGATCATGATATTGATTTCTGTATCGATTTGGCTCTAGGCACCCAGCCTATATCTATTCCACCGTACCGCATGGCTCCTAAGGAGTTGAAGGAGCAGCTTGAGGAGTTGTTAGCAAAGGGGTTTGTTAGGCCTAGTATATCACCTTGGGGTGCACCAGTGTTATTTGTGAAGAAGAAGGATGGGACAATGCGGATGTGCATTGATTACCGCCAGTTAAACAAAGTCACCATCAAGAACAAGTATCCGTTGCCTCGTATCGATGATTTGTTCGACCAGTTGCAGTGTGCTAGGGTGTTCTCTAAGATAGACTTGAGGTCAGGGTACCATCAGTTGAATATTCGGGACTCGGATGTTCCGAAGACTGCATTCCGGACTAGATACGACCATTATGAGTTTTTTGGGATGTCCTTTGGCTTGACTAATGCCCTAACAACATTTATGGACTTGATGAACAAGGTGTTCAGGACTTATATTGATTCATTTGTCATCATCTTTATTGACAACATCTTGATATACTCCCGTAGCCTGGAGGAGCACGAGCAATATTTGAGAGTAGTGCTTCAGACCTTGCAAGAGCAGAAGTTATATGCTAAGTTCTCCAAGTTTGAGTTTTGGCTGGAGTCAGTGGCATTCTTGGGGTATGTTGTGTCAGGAGAGGGTATTAAGGTGGATCCCAAGAAGATTGAGGCAGTTCAGAGTTGGCCATGTCCTACCTCAGTGATCGAGATCAGGAGTTTCCTGGGGTTAGCAGGTTATTACCGGCGATTCATGCAGGGATTTTCATCTATTGCATCAACTTTGACTAGATTGACCTAGAAGGGTGCTCCTTTCCGTTGGTCCGATGATTGTGAGGAGAGCTTCTAGAAGCTCAAAACAGCTTTGACTACAGCACCCGTTCTTGTGTTGCCTTCCGGTTTAGGGATGTATACGGTATATTGCGATGCTTCGCGCGTTGGATTGAGGTATGTATTGATGCAGGAGGGGCGAGTTATTGCCTATGCTTCGCGCCAGCTGAAGGTTCATGAGAAGAATTATCTTGTGCACGATCTAGAATTGGCCGCAATTGTTCATGCTCTTAAGATATGAATGCATTATCTGTATGGGGTGTCATGTGAGGTTTATACTGATCATTGCAGCTTACAACATTTGTTCAAACAGAGGGATCTTAATTTGAGGCAGTGTGGGTGGCTTGAGTTACTGAATGATTATGACATCAACATTCTTTATCATTCGGGCAAGGCAAATGTGGTCGCGGATGCCTTAAGCAGAAAGGCAGAGAGCATGGGTAGCTTGGCATTCATTCTAGTAGAGGAGAGGCCACTAGCCTTGGACATTCAGTCCTTGGCTAACAAACTTGTGAGGTTGGATATTTCAGAGCCCATCCGAGTTCTCGCGTGTGTGGTTGCTCAATCTTCATTATTGGGGTAGACCAAGGTCCGACAGTTCAATGATCTACATTTGGCAGTTCTCAGTGAGACGGTGCTTCAGGGAGGTGCCAAGAAAGTTACTATTGGCGAGGATGGTATTTTGCGACTCCAAGGTCGTTTATGTGTTCCTAATGTTAATGGTCTGAGGGAGAGGATTCTAGAGGAGGCACACAGTTTGCGGTATTCCATTCATCTGGGAGATATGAAGATGTATCGCGACTTTATGAATTGAACCTTTTGGATATGAATTGAAATTTTAGTGTATGAATTGAACTTTTTGGATATGAATTGAAATTTTAGGATATGAATTGAACTTTTAGTTTATAAATTGAACTTTTAGTTTGTAAATTGAAAATTTAGGATATGAATTAAAATTTTAGGATATGAAATTAATTAACTAAAAAAAGATTAGGATATGAATTAACTAAATTAATTTGTTCTTGTTTTATTTGTATAGATGGAACATCGTACTTGGATGTACAATAGAAATTATCCTAATTGGCAAGGATTGTGGGAGGATTTTGTAGAAGGGGTGGATGACTTTATTAGACATGAAATGTCACTTCCACCATACCTAAGTGAAGGAGTAATTAGGTGCCCTTGTGTTAGGTGCGACTGTATGAAGTTTGGAAAATCGGCGGAAGCTAAGCATCATCTTTATAGGAAGGGGTTTATAGCAAATTACTTTGTGTGGACTAATCATGGAGAGATCGATTGTAGCCATGGTATATTTCATAACATGGCTGTGGGTGAAAGTAGTAGGTCGGTGGAGAATACAAATTGTGATTCTAAAATTCATGATATGGTTGCGGATGCTTTTGGGATGCACTTAGGGGGTGAGCCCGATGAAAATGTTGAACAAACTCCTAATGATGACGCAAAACATTTTTATGAACAGTTAGAGGAACCTAGTCGTCCACTACGTAATGGAAGTGCGCACTCTGAGATGTCTGTTGTAGTTAGATTACTAAGTATCAAATCTGATTGGAATATTTTTCAAACAGACATGGACTCTTTCATTGACCTTATGAGTAAACTAGTTGACCCTAATATCAAATTACATGGTCATTTCTATAAGGCAAAGAGATTAGTTTCTAAGTTAGGACTTTCGTCAATGAGAATTGATTGTTGTGAAGATGGTTACATGTTATATTATAAAGATGATGCAAATTTAAACAGTTGTAAATTTTGCGAAAAGCCTCGTTTCAAGAGGCTTTCCAGCGGAAATATGGTCGCTATCAAGGCAATGCATTATTTACCTCTTATATCTAGGTTAAAGAGGTTATATGCGTCGATGAGTTTTGCTCCTCATATGAGATGGCACTTTGAAAATAGAAGACCACCTGGTGTTATGTGTCATCCTTCAGATGGAGAAGCTTTGAAGCACTTTGATAGGACATATCCAGATTTTGCTAGTGAACCAAGGAACATTCGGTTAGGTCTGTGTGCGGATGGCTTCACGCCTTTTTCTGTATCTGCGACACCATATTCATGTTGGCCTGTCTTTCTTATACCTTATAATCTACCACGCGAGTTCTGCATGACTAGTCCACATATATTCTTAAATTGTATTATCCCTGGTCCATGTAATCCAAAAAGTTTGATTGATGTATATTTTCAACCTTTGATTGATGAGCTAAAATAATTATGGTACAATGGTGTTGAAACATATGACATACAACCAAGCAGAATTTCAATTTGCGTGCTAATTTAATGTGAACAATTAACAATTTTCCTGCGTATGGAATGTTGTCTGGGTGGATGCCTGCTGGGAAGCTAGCTTGTCCTTACTGCATGGAAAATAGTAAAGTGTTCACTTTGAAACATGGCCGAAAGCAATCATGGTTTGATTATCATCATCAATTCTTGCCTCATGTGATGACCTGGCCGGTCGTCTTAAGAATTAACGCCTCGATCCCCCATTAACAGCTTTCCCCAAGTTTATTTCTGCTATTTTGAATTGCCAGGATGTTCGGTTTTGAGTTTCGGAGAGTTTTGGGATACTTAGTCCCTAAATGAGAGTTTGAGTATTGGAAAGTTGATCGTAGTCGAAAAAGTGTGAAGAGGGCCTCGAAATGAAAATCCGATGGTTCCGTTAGCTCAGTTGGGTGATTTTGGGTTTAGGAGCGTGTTCGGATTGTGTTTTGGAGTTCTGAAGCTAATTTATTCTGGAAGTTGGAATAGCACCATAGTGTTGAATGTGACATGTATGCAAAATTTCATGTCATTCAGACGAGGTTTGATAGACCTTTTGATCGAAAGAGTATTTTTAGAGTTTTTGGGATTCTTAGGCTTGAATCTGATCAAAAATAGGTGTTTTGATGTTGTTTTAAGCGTTCCGAAGGTTGTAACAAGTTTGGATAAAGTTATGGGATATGTTGGTAGGTTTGGTTGAGGTCCCGGGGGCCTTGGGTGTGTTTCAGATTCTCAAACGGGCACTTTTGGCCTTTGGAGATTGCAGGTTTGCTGGTATTTCTGCAGCAGTGATTTGTTCATTGTGATCGTGTGAGATCCCCTACGATCGCGTAGAGTAAGCTGAGACCATGCACTTTGTTATGAATTGTGATCGCAGAGTTAGGAGTGCGATCGCATATGGTGAGTTTGGTTGTCATTGCGTTCGCGTAGAAGGATTTAGTGCGGCAGTGAGTGATGGAATTTGCTCTATGCGATCACATAGAGCTAATCGCGGTCGCATTAATTTGAGGGAGTTGTCTTATGCGATCGCACAGGGAGTTCTGCGATCGCGATTAAGGATTATCTGGGCAGAATATAAAATTTCAAAATCGAGGGTTTAACCATTTTTATCAAAACTTAAGCTTGGGAGCTCGGATTTGAACGAGATTTTGAGGGATTGTTAGAGATATCGATTGGGTAACGATTGTTAACTCCTTTTTGCTTGTAACCCATTAATCCAAACATGAATTCATCATTTAATTTCGGATTGGAGATGAAAATTGGGGAAAAGTTGGAAGAAAGTTCTTAGACCTAGAATTCGACTTTTGATTGGGAATTTGACCTTAGATTTGGATAATTTTGGTATGCATGAACTCGAGAGAGTGTGAGGATTCTAAAAATGTAAATTTTACCCGATTCCGAGACGTGGGATCGAGGGGCATTTTGGTTATTTTACCTAATTTCGCGTATTAGCTTAGAATTTCTTTGTAGAATCAGTTGCTTGAAGTGTTATTTACGTTATGAAATTGAATTGAATAGATTTGGGCCATTTGTAGTCGAGTACTCGTGGCAAGAGCGTGGTTTCGGATTGATTATTAAGCCAGTTCGAGGTAAGTGGCTTGTCTAACCTTGTGTGGGGGATCTTCCCCTTAGGATTGGTATATTTGGTAATTGAAATGCCTGGTACGTGAGGTGACGAGTGCGTACTTGTGCTAATTGTTGGAAATTCGATTTTCTTTAAGTAATTACTAGTATGTTTCCTTTCCTGTTTCTATTACTTGCACTATTAAGCCTGTTGTTAGCTTAGGAAATCATATCTAAGTGACTTAATTGCTTTATTTGTACAACCTGCCTTACCTAAATTTTGTTTGGCATGCTAGGCTAGAATCATTGTTACCTTAATATGAACGTTTGACATTTGTGTATATTTTCCTGTTGATGTTTTGTATTTATTTTGGGACTACGGATGTGAGATTCCGGTAGCTCCCCCTTGTCTGTTTATTTTGGGCCTACGAATGTGGGATTCCGATAGACCCCCCTGCATAGTTATATGGAACTACGGAAATGCACCCGGTAGATTCCCCCAGTACTGGGTATTTATATTTGGGACTACAGAACGGGATTCCAGTAGATCCCCGCGAACTATGAGTTGGACTACGGGACAGGATCCCGGTAGACCCATTGGATATGTACATATGGGACTATAGGACGGTATCCTGGGAGATCCCAACTGTTATTATTGGTACTGAGCTGTATTTCCTTCCCGTGTTTATCTTGCTTCTGTATAGTTGTTGTTGTCCGTACATCCTGTGTTATTTTATTGCTGTACTTATTTATACTGTTCTGTTCTATAATGTTGATCTTTATATTTTATTTAACCTCAGTAGGGCCCTGACCTTCCTCGTCACTACCCGACCGATGTTAGGCTTGGCACTTACTGAGTACCGCTGTGGTGTACTCATTCCCCTTCTGTGCATGTTTTTCATGTGCAGATCCATGTACTGCGACTCAATCTTATCACCCGTAAGGCGAGACGACTGCTCTAGACACTTTGAGGTACATCTGCCGCGTCCGCAGACCGAGGAGTCTCTTTCTATTCTAGCTTTAAAACATTTGCCCTTCTGTATTTCTTTCCCTTGTTAGATATTTCTGTAGTTAGACATTGTAGATATCCAATGGCTTGTGGTTTCGTGAGTTTCCGGGTTTTGGGATAGTGTACTTGGTTCTGAGAAATGTTGTGTTGTGTATGCCGAGCAGAACTTTTAAACACTATTTTTATCACTCTTCATTCTGTTCTAATTTGTTTATATTCCGCATTTTGTTTATCTTCCTCAATTTAGGATTACCTAGTTGTAGAGGACTAGGTGTCGTCACGATGGTTCACAGAGGGCGAACTGGGGTCATGACAACTTGGTATCAGAGCTCTAGGTTCATAGGAGTCATGGATCACAAGCCGATTTATTAAAGTCTCGCTGATCGGTACAGAAACGTCTGTACTTATCTACGAGAGGCTATGTAACTGTTAGGAAAATTCCACTTCATTTAATTTCCTTGTCGTGCGATATTTTGACATCAGAATTCTAAACTTCTATCTTCTATTCTCTCAAAGATGGTGAGGACACGTGCTACCCGAGATGATCAGGCACCCGTGCCCCCTACTGCAGCCGTCAGAGGCCGAGGACGCGCACGTGGTGCAGCCAGAGAGCCTACGCGAGCTGCCGCCGAGGTACCACCAGCAGTTTCAGCCGGAGTCCAGGCACCTGACATGCCAACTGCTACTACTACTCCAGCTCTTCAGGAGACTTTGGCATAGTTCATGAGCATGTACAACACTCTGGCTTAGGCAGGGTTGCTTCCCCTTGCTGCAGCTACATCTCAGGCCGGGGGAGGAGCACAGATGTCACACCCCAAAACCGTGGAGCGCGACCGGCGCTCAATCGAGTAAATCCGATTGAGCAAGCCTGCATGATTTCTTTCTACCCAAAGTCATCCTTGAATAAAGAGGAGATATACTCCATTATTCAAACTCTGAAAATATTTAATTAACAACTTCGTTCACAATTTTGAAGATATTACAAGTTTTATACCACATTGCCAAACATCAATATTTTCAATTTAATTCCAATACCCGACACTACCCACAACCTGTCTACGGATCCTCTAAATACGACTGAAGAGTAATATAGAAATGCCGGCAACAAGGCTCCGGCTATACCTCAAATACAATGTACATGATAAATAGATGAAACAGGACCCTGAAACGAAGTTGGCTCACCAAGTCAGCTGAAAGGATGATGCGCCACTAGCTGCGACCAACACTGCCTGCTGTAGAAACACCTACATCCATTTAAAGACATAGCGCCCCCGGCAAAAGGGACGTTAGTGCCATCGAATAGCACTAGTATGTATAACTAAACACCATCTAATTAGAAAGAACTTTCATAGAAAAATAAGGAAATCACAAGTACAATTCAAAAGCTTTAAACGATCACAACATTATCAATATAAAAAAATCATACAATTTTCACATCATCTTTCCATAGTCTTTAGTTTGGGGCATTTCATATTGTTCATCATTGTTCACAATACCGCCGCTAGCTTGAGCGGAGTCCGATCTCGACCCGATCGGTAGGTTGCCTCACTTCAGACATACTCTTCAATCACAATCTCAGTTTCCCTTTTTATCCAGGATTCAATATCATCACAATACCACCATGTGTGCGCATGGCGTCCGATCTCGGCCCGATCGGCTAGGACGCCTTACCAAGGCATTTACCTTTTCCATCAATCATCTCAATTCAATCTTTGTTTCACATGTGTCACTTCATAGGCACTTGGGGCCACAACTATCACGTCATATATTTGGCACTAGGCCACATTTCACAACATTCCTAATTCCAATGTTAGATTTACCGTTTAGGACAGTAGGTGCACACAAGAGCAATTTAAATTGTGAGCATAGATGAGACTTCACATAGATGACACATTATATGCAGCTTCAATCTCAATTTAAGGTCTAAGTAATTCAATACATAATTCATATCTTTTGCCCCTTTCAAGTTATCAAGATAGCACTTTGATCATGTTGAGACACATCTTTCACGCATATAAGGTTACAACACCAATTCATGTAAAATAACAATCGATGCAGCAATTCAACTTTAATCTTACCATATTCACACAAACATCGATGAATCTCGATTTCAAAAAGACGGGGTTTTAGCCATACATACCTGAAATGTTTCCCTTAATGATACTACAATGATCCAATATACTTAAGCAACTTCAATCTACAATACAACATTCAATAGGGCCAATATTAGTAATAAATTCCATAACTTATGCCATTTAGGCATATTATCAAACACCTTGTAGGTATAGATCTTTACATCTCATAACCGTAGTATTAGTTCATCCAACTATCACTATTAACCAACAATTTATTCCACTATCGTTCCTAACCAATTTATAACTTCCATCAGCATATGTCCGACCATCCATTCACACCTAACCATCAACCTCCTTAATTAACCCATTTCACAATCTCTACTACACCAACACAACCTAGGTTAGGCACTTATGGCTTCCAATTACCATCCCATGAGTTCTAACGTATATATATATATCATACATAAATAATCACCATAGAGTAGTTAGAGGTGATAGACATGCCTCTTGTAGTAAGATTCTTGAGAATCCCCACTTGTGGTGTTCTTGATCAATTTAGGGATTTGAGTGGGAATCTATGGATTTTCAAGATCAATCCTTGTTAATATAAGCGTTTAGGAGTAGTAATCAACTCAAAATACTCCACAAACCTTACCTTGGATCATAGGAGGGAAGTATGGGACGAATTCCTATTGATAGAGCAAGCCCTTGCTCAAAAAATGACTTAGAGACTCTCCAAACCCTGTCTTGGGGTATTTACAGATCTGCTACTAGCGTGCCCGCGCTAATGGCCGTGCTAAGGCCGAGCTCCGAGGCAGAATACTTCCCAATATGCGCGGCCGCGCTTCCGCCGTGCACCTGGGCGTGCATATGACACATGCCCAGTAAAATGGTCGTAACGTTTTGTATACACCTCCAAATGATGAACGATTTGATATGTCGGAAACTAGACTCAAAGAGATTTAATTTAATAGGTTGTGAATCACACAAAACCTTATATAACTGGAGATATAATTGTCCAAAGTGAGGTATTATGCGTACTCATTCACAACTTTAGTCCATTATGAAATTTTCCAACTTGGCTTAGACTGAGGCCTCTCTTTAGACCCCAAATCACTTATAATATGACTTATACGCTTATTAACATATCTAATTGATATCCTTAAGGATATGAATCCTCACTTGCACACAAAATAAAATAATTAGCCTACCTTGGCACCACGAAATCTTAAATTACTTAGCAAAATTTTCTGGGGCTTTACATTCTCCCCTGCTTAGGATCATTCGTCCTCGAATGATAATTGGATTCAATCCGCAAATATTTAGTATAACTTATCTCCTTTCTCACACATCTTTAACTCCCAAATTTTGACTAGCTCCTAAATTTTTTCAGAAATTTCGGTAGAGTTTCCCTTGTAACTGGGCCTATCCACCTGCCAGAGAATCCCAGAAACACACCTCAACAACATATATGTTATCAAATGACGCAACAGAACATAAAACAACACCAATCGTATCCCCATAATGAACATATAACTGGAAAGGAATGCCTTTACATTAGCTGAACAAGTGATACAAAATTTATGTGAAACAACTTCATAGAACTGTTTCATTGCTATTCAAACAAACGGGGCACTTCTTTTTCATTTCTTCCTCAGCTTCCCAAGTGGTTTCCTCAACCTGTTGGTTTCTCCATAACACTTCCACGGAGGCGATTTCTTTATTTCTCAACTTTCGGACTTGCCTATCAAGAATGGCGATTGGGATTCTTGATATAGCATCTCTTCATTAACCTCGATAGTTTCAACCAGCACAATAGCGGATGGATTTCCCACTACCTTCTTCAACATAGACACATGAAAAATTGGGTGTACCAATGACATCTCGGGTGGCAGCTCAAGCTTGCATGCCACCTGACCAATCCTCTGAATGATTTTGTACGGTCCGATATACCTTGGAATCAATTTTTCCCTTCTTTCCAAACCGCATGATACCCTTCATAGGGTAAACCTTCAAAAATACCCAATCATCTTCTTTGAACTCCAAGTCCCTACGGCGAACGTCCAAATACAACTTTTGGCGAATCTAAGTAGTTTTCAACCTCTCTTTAATAATCTTGACTTTCTCCATATCCTGATGCACGAGGTCCGGCCCTATCAATTCAACTTCTCCAACCTCAAACCACCCAATGGGAGATCTACATCTCCTACCATATAATGCTTCAAATGGTGCCATCTGAATACTAGCATGGAAGTTGTTGTTGTAAGCAAACTCTATGATGGCTAAATGATCATCCCAGCTACCTTTGAAACCAAGAACACAAGAACATAACATATCTTCAAGCATCTGAATGGTCCGCTCTGCCTGCCCATCAGTTTGTGGATGAAAGGCTGTACTAAGATTTACTTAAGTACCCAAAACTTGCTGAAATTTCTTCCAAAAGTTTGCCATGAATTGAGCACCCGATCTGAAATGATTGAGACTGGAGTGCCATGCAACCTGCCTATTTCTTTGATATACAGTTGAGCATATTATTCCGCTATGTCAGTAGATTTGACTGGCAAGAAGTGCGCTCATTTTGTGAGTCGATCCACAATTACCCGAATTGAGTCGAACTTGCGCGTAGTGCGTGGTAAACCTACCACAAAATCAATATCGATCATTTCCTAGTTCCACATTGGAATTTCTATGCTTTGTAACAATCCTCCAGGCCTTTGATGTTCAGCCTTCACTTGCTGACACTTCGGACATTTTGCCACAAAATCCGCCACATTCCTTTTCATGTTATTCCACCAATAAACTTCTTTAAGATCATGATACATTTTTGTAGAACCTAGGTGTACGGAATACTTAGAAGTGTTAGCTTCTGCCAAAATCCTTTCCCAAAGACTATCAATATCTGGAACACATAGGCGCCCTTGGCACTGTAGGGTACCATCACCAATGCCAAAAGAAAAAGATGTGGTCTTGTGTTTATGAATTCCCTCCTTCAGCTGCGCTAACAATGGATCATCGTAATGCTTTTCTTTGACCTCCGCTACAAGCAACGATTCAGCCTTATTCTGCACAATTACTCCCCCTTCACTAGAGTTTACAAGATGAACTCCCAGACTAGCCAACTTGTGAGCCTCCCTAGCCAACAACCTTTGATATACCTTCAAGTGAGCCAAACTTCCCATCAATTTTCGGCTAAGAGCATCCGCCACAACCTTGGCCTGTTCCAGGGTTATAGAGAATATCAATATCATATTACATGAGTAACTCGAGCCATATTCTCTGTCTCAGATTCAACTCCTTTTGTTTGAAAGTATATTGAAGGCTCTTGTGGTCCGTAAATACATCCATGTGGACCCCATACAAATAATGTTGCCAAATCTTTAGTGCAAACACCACTGCCGCAAGCTCTAAGTCATGTGCTGCGTAGTTCTTTCCATGATTCTTGAGTTGCCTAGAGGCATAAACTATCACCTTAACACGTTGCATCATTGGTGGAACATCTTTATCATATTTCTCTTACATAGGACCTCCCACGAATCGAGTTCTACAATAATTTTCTTGATATGGTTACATTCCCCTATGAATACTTGCAACTAACTCTTCCAAATTTTCAAGAAAATACATTACTGAATGAGTTTTTTTTTCATAGGACCTTTTGTCTCAAATGAATAACACCTGCTAATTTGCGCACATACCCTAATAACATCAACCTGCACGACATTTCATCAAATGTAAGGTAACATTGTGCTCCGACTTTTCTTAGCCAACCTCTTCT
This sequence comes from Nicotiana sylvestris, assembly GCF_000393655.2. Lineage (NCBI taxonomy): Eukaryota > Viridiplantae > Streptophyta > Magnoliopsida > Solanales > Solanaceae > Nicotiana > Nicotiana sylvestris. The sequence goes on along the minus strand of NC_091067.1, from coordinate 12,778,376 downwards.
CCCCTTATGTGCCTTATAGAATTTAAGAAACCGCACTACATCCCCTGCGAATATTCTCATGATCCCTCTTTACGGTTAAACACCACCCAAAACACATATCAACACCCTTTATACATATACAATTTAGGAAGAGTCACTGCCCGAGTAGGGCATTCTCTAAAACTTGAGATCCTCCTCAATTCTTCAACAAAGACTTTTGGTTTTACTCTTATGTGTAAGACCTAGTACACCTGATTCCATCCTCGATGAGTAACTCACCTCATTTCCCATATTGTAGCTACCAATAGAGTTCCCTGATATTGCGACTTAAGAGTTACTATGTTAAACATTTCTTGTCTGTAACAAGTGTTCATCCCCTTTCAATCTATTTTGAACCTTTCCCTTTGGGTAGATTGTGTGGTCTTTCCCTTTTTTTATCGCCCTTTTCCTGGCCAATATGCTGGTACCATCTTTTATTTCTAACTGGAACATTCATTCCCATTCTATTTTGCTCATAGTGCATAATTGATAGCCTTATTATGCCACACACTTGTCTACCTCCCATGGACTTGTAATATCATTGTGCCTGGTTTAGTGAGTTTATCATACCGCAACGTCACCTCCAGTAGTCTCACTTTTCATTGTATGTAGACATGAACTGTCTCTAGATCCTTTAGTTGATATTCGACGTCACCCAAGTCGGTTGCATTACAGTTAGTCCTTTATAACTTTTAGTAACACTTGTGCTCCAGGCGAGTCCACCATTCTTATACGAGCTATTTTGCGATAACCATGGACATCTCAATTTAGAGATTTTCTTCCTATTTCTTCTCGCCTCATTATTCCTAGCTAGTGAATAGTCACGCACTCTTCCACATGTTACATGGTCTTTTTCCTTAATTTTTTTTGTTTTATCCCGCTCACCTCTTAACTCTTGTTAGGATATTCGTGGGAAAGTGTGTTCATCTTCATATCACTTAACACTTCTTTGCTTGTAAGATTCTTTAGAGGCTCTCCATCAAGCCCAAATACCCTCTTGGGTTATTATAGCATCACATTTATTTCTCCCACTCGTTTCACCTTTCTTAACGCCTTGGTACTTTGGTTAAATCACAGATCTATGATTAACCCATTCTAAAAACTCGCAACCTTCCACATTTGACCTATAGTACTTACTTAGATTCCATTGTTCCTGACCCTCTAACAAGTATAAAATCCCTTTACAAATATACTCTTAGTTTCTAGGATTGTTGACCCTATCATTCATATTGCCTTTTATGAAACATTTACCTTTCTTAACCTTCCACCCTTTTTTTGGGGTACTAGTGGTCTATCATTAGCATATCCTTTTAGAGAATCACGTTATCCCTTACCACTTTTCTAGACTATACATATCTTCAACAAAATACTCAAACATCATAGCTACATGGTCCTACTCTTGTTTCATTGTATTTAAGTAGCCTCACCATGGCCCTTCCTCCCCCACTTCCGGAGAATGTCCCAAATTTCGACACAGGTCTTGAATTTAGCAACTTGAGGAACATATGTCTCATGTCTCTATCCCTTGTATATATGTTCAACTATTTGGGAGATTTAAGTGGCCATGGTATTAACCTCATAAGTTCTTTGCTCTTATTCAGCCTCACGAGCTTGGGATTCAAATTCCTCATGTCAATATTCGTTAGGAGTGTAATATCACTTTGTACACTTATGGATTTTATAAAGTTCGTTGTGCATGGGTCTTCGTATCGTGGGTTCAATTGACTCTCCTTTCATAACTTCTTGTCTCCCGTGAGAGACCTACATGTTTGTTTTGTCATTACTCTCCTGGTCATGCCTTACATACACCACATGCTTATATAACAAATTTTCTTTTACACCTTAGGATCATATACATACTTCTCACACTACCCACATGTGCTATTCAAGCTTACATATCACTTATCAATTCAATGTTTCTTTGGAGGTGGTAATCATTTTTAATATTTTTCTCATATAAATTATGCTTCTGGTACTGTGTACGTATCTCATATATCTGTATAATTTGTTCAACATGATACATGTGCCATCTCCTTAATATTCAGGACTTTGCCCATTGGTCATTCCATATGACAACATTACTTGAAATAGACGAAAGAACATTTAAACTCATCTTGAATCTCAATGCGCGAGTTAGAAGACAATCTTATTGTCAAGCTTTATCGCACGATCTGGAGTATTGAAGAAGGGTAACATTCCTAAATGTCTGTGTAGCCTCCAACTTATAGATGTGGTCGACAACACACCGATAAGAAAGACTCTACTAGACACGGCTCCAAGACATCCTAGGACACTTTAAAACCTTAGACTCTGATACCAAGTTTGTCACACCCCAAAACCGAAGAGCACGACCGGCGCTCAACCGAGTAAACCCGACTAAGCAAGCCTACTAGATTTCATTCTACCCAAAGTCATCCTTGAATAAAGAGGAGATATACTCCATTATTCAAACTCTGAAAATATTTAATTAACAACTTCGTTCACAATTTTGAAGATATTACAAGTTTTATACCACATTGCCAAACATCAATATTTCCAATTTAATTCTAATACCCGACGCTACCAACAACCTGTCTACGGAGCCTTTAAATACAACTGAAGAGTAATATGGAAATGCCGGCAACAAAGCTCTAGCTATACCTCAAATACAATGTACATGATAAACAGATGAAACAAGACCCCGAAATAAAGTGGGGCTCACCAAGTCAGCTGAAAGGATGATGCGGCACTAGCTGCGACCAACACTGCCTGCTATAGAAACACCTACATCCATTTAAAGACATAGCGCCCCCGGCAACAGGGACGTTAGTGCCATCGAATAAACATCATCTAATTAAAAAGATCTTTCATACCAAAATAAGGAAATCACAAGTATAACTCAAAAGCTTTAAACGATCACAACATTATCAATATAAAATAATCATACAATTTTCACATCATGTTTCCATAGCCTTTAGTTTGGGGCATTTCATATTGTTCATCATTGTTTACAATACCACCACTAGCTTGAGCGGAGTCTGATCTCGACCCGATCGGCTAGGTTGCCTCACTTGAGACATACTCTTCAATCACAATCTCAGTTTCCCTTTTTATCCGGAATTCAATATTATCACAATACGACCATGTGTGCGCATGACATCCGATCTCGATCCGATCGGCTAGGCCGCCTTACCAAGGCATTTCCTTTTCCATCAATCATCTCAATTCAATCTTTGTTTCATATATGTCATTTCATTTGTTGTTGGGGCCACAACTATCATGTCATATATTTGGCACTAGGCCACATTTCACATCATTCCCAATTTCAATGTTAGATTTGCCATTTAGGACAGTAGGTGCACACAAGAGCAATTTAAATTGTGAGCATAGATGAGACTTCACATAGATGGCACATTATATGCAGCTTCAATCTCAATTTAAGGTCTAAGCATTTCAATACATAATTCATATCTTTTGCCCCTTTCAAGTTATCAAGATAGCACGTTGATCATGTTGAGACACATCTTTCACGCATATAAGGTTACAACACCAATTCATGTAATATAACAATCGATGCAACAATTCAACTTTAATCTTACCATATTCACACAAGCATCGATGAAGCTTGATTCCTAAAAGATGAGGTTTTAGCCATACATACCTGAAATTTGCCTCTTAATGATACTACAATGATCCAATACACTTAAGCAATTTCAATCTACAATACAACATTCAATAGGGCCAATATTAGTAATAAATTCCATAACTTATGCCATTTAGGCATATTATCAAACACTTTGTAGGTATAGATCTTTACATCTCATAACCGTAGTATTAGTTCATCCAAATATCACTATTAACCAACAATTTATTCTACCATCGTTCCTAACCAATTTATAACTTCCATCAGCATATGTCTGGCCATCCATTCACACCTACCCATCAACCTCCTTAATTAACCCATTTTACAATCTCTACTACGCCAACACAACTTAAGTTAGGCACTTATGGCTTCCAATCACCATCCCATGAGTTCTAACATATATATATCATACATAGATAATTACCATAGAGTAGTTAGAGGTGATAGACACACCTCTTGTAGTAAGAATCTAGAGAATCCCCACTTGTGGTATTCTTGATCAATTTAGGGATTTGAATGGGAATCTATGGATTTTCAAGATCAATCCTTGTTAATATAAGTGTTTAGGAGTAGTAATCAACTCAAAATACCCCAAAACCTTACCTTGGATCATAGGAGGGAAGTATGGGGACGGATTCCCCTTGATAGAGAAGGTCCTTGCTCAAAAAATGACTTAGAGACTCTCCATACCCAGTCTTGGGGTATTTAAAGATCTGCTACTAGCGTGCCCGCGCTAATGGCTGCGCTAAGGCTGCGCTCCAAGGCAGAATACTTCCCAATATGCGCGGCCGTGAATCGGCCGCGCACATGGGCGCGCATATGACACATGACCAGTAAAATGGTCGTAACGTTCTGTATACACCTCTAAATGATGAACGGTTTAATGAGTCAGAAACTAGACTCAAAGAGCTTTAATTTGATAGGTTGTGCATTACACAAAACCTTATATAACTGGAGATATGATTATCCAAAGTGAGGTATTATGCGTACTCATTCACAACTTTAGTCCATTATGAAATTTTCCAACTTGGCTTAGACTAAGGCCTCTCCTTAGACCCCAAATCACTTATAATATGACTTATACGCTTATTAACATATCCAATTGATATCCATATTGTCATGAATCCTCACTTGGACACAAAATAAAATAACTAGCCTACCTTGGCACCACAAAATCTTAAATTACTTAGCAAAATTTTTTGGGGCTTTACAACAGACTCTCGCCGCCCCCACTCCTGAGCAGTGAGTGCATGTTGAGCAGGTCCATGAGATTATTCCTGTACCGCCTGCACTGACAGTTCATCCCGAGGGCAGGGCATCGGCTTCTGAGGAGGAGAAGCTAAGGCTTGAGAGGTTCAAGAGGTACAAGCCTCCTGTATTTAGTGGTCTAGCATCGGAGGATGCTCTGAGATTTCTGGATGAGATTTACCGCATTCTCTGTACCATGGGTATATCAAGATTTAGCGGGGGTTCCTGTGACGACCCAAAGGGGTCATCACCGGATTCCTTCCTTTTCCATGCTTCCTAGGCTTTGAAAGCCTTGCTTTTAGTTGCCTCGATTTGTGTGCGCAGTCCGTATGCGTAGCCGATAAGCTTTTATATTGAAATATGCAAATTATGTGAAAAAATTGATGAATTTTGATATTAATATTGTTAAAGTTGACTTCGGTCAACATTTTAGGTAAACGGACCCGGACCCATGATGTGACGGTCCCTGAGGATCCGAACGAAAATATGGGACTCAGGCGTATTCCCGGAATCGAAATCCGAGGTCCCGAGCCCGAGTAAAGAATTTTTGAAAGAAATTATTTTTCTGAAAATGATATGAAAACTTTAAATGAAAATGAGTTAGAAAATATAGGTATCGGGCCCGTATTTTGGTTTTGGCACTCGGTACAGGTCTTAAATATGCGCTAAGCGCTTTCTGTGAAGTTTGGTCGAAATCAGACGTCGTTTGGCGTGTTTCGGACCTAAATGTCTAAAGTTAGAAGATTGAGAAGTTTGAATTGGAAACGATGATTTTGAGGCTTGATTCTTTGATTATTATGTTATTTTTGGCTATTTGATCGCACAAGTAAGTCCATAAGGTATTTTCGAGATCATATGTATGTTTGGTTTGGAGTCCCGAGGGCTCGGGTGAGTTTTGAGTAGGGCCCGGGAGCTCTTAGACTTAAAAAAATGTAGGTTCAGGTGTTGCAGGCCCCAGTGCGGCCGCGGCCATTTCCGCGCGGTCTGCGCTGGCAGCCACGCGGCCGCGGTGCTTTTCTGTGCGGTCCGCATGGTGGGGTTCAGAGGGGTCAGTAGCTAGGTCGACCAGCGCGGCCGCACACCAAATCAGTGCTGGTCCGCGCTGGGTGGGTTCAGAGAGAGCCCACTTCTTCCCTCCTTCAGCGCGGCCGCGGTACATTTCTGCGCGGTCCGTGCCAGCCCCCAGCAAAGTACATAAACTCGGGATTTTCAGTCATTTTTTCACTTTTCAAAAACCCAAAACCTAAGAGGCAATTTTCCAAACAACTTTTCTTCTCCAACTATTGTAGTGCAATAGATGACTACAAGTAATATCAGAATGTAGTCATCTATCGAGGCTACATGATTTTTAATTCTTGTGTGCTAACTGCTTAGTAGTTAGGAGGTCATAGTTTGTGTTACTGCTGTGCTTAATTTTAATCTAAGCTAGTACAATTTTTTCTTTAACAAATCTGACCTACATCAGGAAATTTGAAAATGAATGTGAAAAATACTATCACCAAAGGTTGTGGTGAGGAAGTAAGTATCCATCGATAGGAAGTTTAGTAGTATCGTGTTTTGTAGGAACTTTCCAGCTCGATTCCAAATTAATCGTATTGTCACAAAGAAATATACTAGTAGTAGATATATTGGTGTACTTCAGATCCAATTGGTTAAATTCTGATAGTAACCACAAAGAATTAAAAATACAAAAGAAAATTAAACAGGGGTGGGATCAAGATTCAAGAGACAACCAGCTGATTGTGATTGCTATTGAGAACGCAGAATCTGGTAGGTCTGGGATTGAAGTTCTTTCTAATTCTCTTAAACAATTAAGATTTGAAAATGATTCCAGAGAAAATTATTACCTGATTCATCATCATTTTATTGAACTTCAGTACCACCAGCAGAACTATTCAAATCACAAGATTGATCATCATGTGCATGGTCTTCAGAAGAGTTCTGATTATCCATCAACTGCTCAATATAAGGCTGGCTTGTAGAATGGTTTTGACCATCCATCAAATGCTCAATATAAGGTCGCACATATTCATCGTCGTCTTGTTCAATTACCAGTCGGTTGCGACTTCTAGTTCGCATAGTTCCTTCTCCAAAATGAAAAAATTATCTAGCTGCATTACGCTATATTTGTACTAGATTGACTCCAACAAATCAGCAGGCACTTGCAAAACATGAGGAAGCATCATCCAAATCTCAATATGTGAAAAATATCAACAACTCAGGTAACGCAAACAAAGTCTTGCGACAAATATTGTTCTAGAGATAAGAGTTATTTATGCACTAGGAAAATAATTATCAAGTTATAGTACCACCTTATAATATCACATTTAAATGGATACCATAAGAAAAATATAAGTATAAGAAAGCACAATAAATTCACTCAAACATCCAACATTCAAATTTCTGAAGCAAAAAAATAACACCCTTAGAGTTTATTACATAACACTTGCAACAAAAATATTCTATAAGTATCACCTATCTTATTCAGAATCACATTCATTTTCTATGTTATTTTCTCCCTTAACATTAGCTTCACCATCATTTGGAGAAGGTTGAGAATCTACGTTTGTATCAATTATTATCCCATCGACACCACTTCTTACCCAATCATTATACTTATCTTCTAAAACACAAGCATTTTCTAAAAGAGCCAAGACAGTGGCATCACTTTGCATTGATGACTCAAACTGCACACTATTTTCCTCTCCCATATTAAAAATGTCTCGAGGTTTAATTAACCTAGGGACAAACAATTCATGATCTTGAGGATCTTGCACAAATATTACTTGTTGAGCTTGTTCTGCAAAAATAAAGGGCTCATGACGTTCTCGATCGCCAGAGTCTGTCAGGTGTGTGAAATTCACAAGTGTGAAACCCAAGTCATCTTCCTTAATTCCTCTACCTTTGGTTACATCAACCCAATCACACTTAAATAAGATGACCTTAAATTTCTCATAGTAGTTTAACTCCACAATATCATTCAATCTGCCATAATAAGTGATATTTGCATATTTTGGAGCATTATCACTTGTACTTGCATAGCTTTCAGTCTTTGAAACGACCATAATACTACTATTTTGTGTCACATTGAACTCTTCACTTTGTTTTTTTCGGAATCGATACCAATTATTAACATCGAACGCACTGAATCTTTTTGCAATGTAACTCGGTCCTTGTGCTAGGACTTTAACATCCTTTAAGATGTTAAATGTGGCTTCCAACTCCTTTACCTAACCAAATAAAAGATACAACTATAAATGTGGATATTTGTACAAGGATAATAATTTAACGTAAACAATGACTTAGTCCTACTACTTACTTGCTCCTTGAACCACTCATGAAATGTATCGAAATGCACACGATCAAGTTGATGTTGTGTCAAATGATACTTACGATGTGCTCTTTTGATTTCAGCAATATGTTCCCTATACATGTAACTCGCATATATCGATTTTGTTATCAAATAAGTAATATATATATATATATATATATTAAATAATAGATATAACACTTACTTTTTATAATTCTCAACCACTTCTGATTCACAATTGAAAAGCACATGTCGATGTGCTTGCAACCATGTTTTGTCATCCAACTCAAATACATCTACTCCACCGTACGACTCCCCAATAGTAGGAAAAAGAAATTCTTCTTTATTAGTCTCATGTTCAATTTCATCACTCCATTTTCTTGAACAATAAGACCTTGAATCTCCACCCTCTAAATATCGTGAGCAGAATGCCATACACTCATTTGCTATGTATGCTTCCACTATTGAACCTTCTGGACATGCACGATTACGAACATATGATTTTAAAGTACCCAAATACCTATGGAACAAAGTAATGTTATTAGTTTGATATTAGAGTATTTAACAACTAAAGACATATAACAAAGATTCAGTGATATTATATATACCTCTCTATTGGATACATCCATCGATAATGTACTGTTCTTGCATATTTAGCCTTAGTTGCCAAGTGAATAACCAAGTGTATCATAACAGTAAAGAGTCCTAGGAGGAAGAGTTTCTCCATAGTAGACAATGTTTCTGGGATTTTTTCTTCAAGTAGGTTTAACTCTTCTAGTTTTAGCTCTTTGCTAAACAAAACACGAAAGAATGTGCATAGTTCAATTAAAATTGAACTTACTCTTTTATCTACTGATCTCCGGAAGGCAAGAGGAAGAAGTTCTTGCATTATAACATGATAATCGTGAGTTTTTAGCCCAGATAACTTTCGTTTGCGAACGCAACATGAAATATTAGACGCATATCCATCTGGAAATTTGGCATTTTGTAGTACTTCATAAAATAAGTACTTTTCCTGCTGAGACATTGTGAAAACAGTAGCAGGAAGATATGCTCTCCCACTAGCTCGATATTGAGGCCATAAGCTTGGTCTTATTTTTATCTCCTTCAAGTCCAATCGAGCTTCTAAGTTTTCTTTAGACTTTTTACCAAGATTTAATAGTGTATAAATTAAGTTATCGCACACATTCTTTTCTATGTGCATCACATCAAGATTATGGTGCACAAAGTTAAATTTCCAATAAGGAAGATCGAAAAAAATACTTTTCTTTTTCCATGTGTTTTTCATCACCCCACTTACCCCTTCACTTGACTGGCCGAGAGTAAATTTTATATCTTTAACTTGATTCAGCACTACTGACCCAAATACTGGACAAGGTGCATGTCTTGTTTCTTTAGTCCCATCAAATGATTTTGCATCATTCCGATATTTGTGTCCCGACTTCAAGAAGCGCCGATGCCCCATGTAACAAAACTTTCTGCCATATTTCAGCCTTCTAGATTGCGTGTTTATGTTACAAGAAGGGCATGCAAACTGACCATAAGTGCACCATTAAAAAAGAGTACCATATGCAGGAAAGTCATTTATAGTCCACATGAGAGCTGATCGCATTTGAAATATCTCCTTAGTAGAGGCATCGTACGTTTCTACCCCAACATTCCATAATTCATTTAACTCTTCCATTAGAGGTTGCAAAAATACATCGATATTATTGCTAGGCACTTTGGGTGCAGGAATAAGTAAGGACAAAATGAAGAACTCTTGTTTCATGCACATCTATGGAGGAAGATAATATGACATTAAAATCACTGGCCATGTACTATGAACAGTTCGCATTATGCCAAATGGATTAAACCCATCAGAAGCTAATCCTGGGCGCACATTGCGAGGGTCTCCAGTAAATTCGGGATAGTTACTAACAATTTTTTTCCAAGCTTCAGAATCTGCAGGATGTCGTAGAACTCCATCTTTGTTGCGCTATTCATGATGCCAACGCATTGTTTTAGAAGTTTTTGAATACATAAACAGTCTTTGTAGCCTTGGTTTTAAAGGAAAATACCTGAGGACCTTGGCTGGGATTTTTCTAGCATCATTTTTCCATCTAGAAGCTCCACAAACATTGCATTTATTGACATTCTTATTAGCAAACTCTTTCCTATAAAGCATGCAATCATTGGGACAATCATGAATTTTCTCATACTTTAAGCCCAAGCCTTCAACTATCTTTTTGGTCTTATAGAAAGAAGGAGGAAATTTTTCTCCTTCAGGCAGCGGATCGTTCAATAGTCCAAGCAAAGCATTAAACGATTCATTTGACCATTTGAACATGCATTTTGTACGGTACAGATGCATCAAAAAGGACATTTTGCTAAATTTCTTACATCCTGGATATGGTTCTTCATTTGCCTCCTTCATGAGCCGTTCAAACTTATCCACCTCTGGATGCGGTTGATTTCCAGATGGATGAGCAGTATTCTCTTGTAAGTAATGCTCTATGTCACCCCCTTCACTAACTTCGGTATCCATAAACTGTGTAAAACCTCCAAAGGCATCATGTATCATTCTTGTCATGTCATCGCCCCTTAAATTTGACTGGCTGTGATTATTTACTTGAGCATTGTTTGATCCCTTTAGAGACTCACCATGACAAAACCAAGTATCATATGATGGCATAATACCATTAATCACAAGATAATCATATGTTGTAGTCCAGATTACTTGATGGATAAGCACACACTCCGTACAAGGACATGCAATTTGTTCTCCAGCTTGTTTTTTTAGAAAAGGCATGGATTATAAACTCCTCTACTCCATCCAATATTCTTTACTAACTCTATCACAATGCAACCATCTTTTATTTCTAGGATTGTCCATGACGTTCAAGATATTTTTATCTTTTGTATAATTGTTGAAAGAGCTAAAAATTCAGTAGTAAAAAGGAGGAATTAACAAAAATGTAGTTCAAATATATAAAATAATCATCCGCGAGAAGCCGCGAATAGTGAAAATGATACATAACACTTAGGACTCCTAAAAGAAATATGCCCAATCCATAACGTAACATATCATACACTAAATCAGTCTAGTATTCAAGTTTTGATCCCACAAGGAAGGCATAATAGGAAATGTCTTCCTGATCATCTCCCTAATAGATAGCATTCAAACTACCAAAATTACTGAACATTAATCCATTGCATTAAACCAATTCAGATATAAATCATAATATATACTTTTGGGGTAATTACTGCTATACAGATACATAGACAATATATACATGGAAGGATTAAAATCATATCTGGAGGCTTTGAATTTGACATGACCGCTGTATATGGACTCCACACGATACAAGATAAAAGGGAATTGTGGGTTGAGCTGCAGGAAATACATACATCACAGCAGGGGCCATGGTTGATCATGGGTAATTTCAATACCATACTTAGTATTGATGATAGAATGAATGGAAATCTAGTACATGAGAATGAGATTATAGACTACAATAACTTTCTATAAGACACATGTGTGACAGAGCTGAAAACTATTAGGAGAGAGTTCACATGGACAAACGACCATGTCTACAGTATAAATGCGAAGACATTTCGAATGTCCCTAGCATGCTGCATCTACTATGTATGGCAAAAAATAAACAAGAGGATATTCCAAAATTATACAAGAACTACTGATATGCTCACCAGAACTATTGTTTAGGAGGTACAAGTCAGGGGAAATCTGAGGCCAAGTATGCAAGCAAGATTAAAGGAGATAAAATACTAATATCAAAAGTATACCTTTAGTTCAGCAAAATCTTCATGAATACATGTATATGTTTTTAGGAAATACTAATATACTAGTAGTGATACCCTGTATACAAAGCAGATTTTGGTTGAAAGCAAAAGTGCTCCCCGGCCTTCAAATCCTGGATCCGCCTCTGATTCCTTATAATACGGGCAGATCTTATATTTTTTATTTGGGGTAAGACAGTGTTTATTTGAATTTTAACATGTTATTTGATGTTCACTTAGTAGTTGGCCTTATTCTTTTCCAATGTCAGTTCCTGGATGAGAACAAATCACTAATTCTGAAGATTGTTGAGAACCAGAACTCTGGGAAACTAAGTGAATGTGCAGAGTAAGTTCAGTATATAATAAGTTTAAAAGTATGGTGACATTTTTGAAACTTGATCATTGAATATAAATTGGTGAGAATTTTTGCTAACTCTTTTGGTATGGAGAATTCAGAAAAGTAAGTTCAGTATATGTCGACGCCCCCTTTTTCCTCTAACCGTGGAGTCAGAAATTGGGTACACGACATTGGGAAGGACAGCTTTATTCCCTTTCGAGAATTGGGTTTTGGAATTTTGAAGAGTCGCCACCTAATGATTATAGTGCATTAGGACACTTTAAGAAGGGTTTGAGATGAAGAGACCAGAGATTAGAGTAAGGGCTAGAAATTATCTCGAGGGGAAGGTGTTAGGCACCCCTCAAGATCCACTAGCATGGTTCCCAGCCATGTTACAATCGTGACTTTACAAGTACGCAATCAAGGCTCAAATAAGGACTCGCATATAATATTGCAATTAGGTTGAAAAATTTTGAAAGTAAATAGAGAGGACATGAATATATATATATATATATATATATAAAAGATTTGAATAATTTACAAGAGAAGATGGAAGCAAATAAATGGAGGGATATCCTAGGTTTATAATTAATATGGATCACTTCAATGCAATATCCAACAATCACTCCTCAGAAGAGGGGTCGCACGTGATATTAGCGCACCGGTCATCATATCCATATTCTACCCTTCCCACCCCGTTAAGGTATTAAAATGCAAAAAGTTTCGTTTCTTATTGCATGCTAGTACCCGTCCCAATTCTATCAGTCCCGGAGGTATTTAAGACTACTAATCCCAGAGGGAAAGGGATTTGGGCCTTTTGAGAGTTTCAAAGGACAAAATACTAAGGCGTCAATCAAAACACATAATAAGTGGAAGTGGGGGCATATAAGCAAGTAAGGCTCAAATAAACCTCCTTAAATCAGATAAGTCATAGAGTTTAGCATGTCTTGCATGTACTGGTTAGGTCTTTAAAATTAAAGCGATAAACAGACTGATTCAACACATACTTTTAGACAGGAAGTCCGCATTAGGCTCACTCGGATGCAGTTGACAAAGACTGAGCCACTTTAGCTAGGTGTTGGACAGAACTAACAATTTCAAAAAAAAGACTGATTATAAAGTGTTATCGGTTTTTCAGAACGATACGAGTTTCAGAAAAATGTTCTGTTTTGAAGAGGTCCAAAAGAAATGAAAGGAACTTCAAAAGGTGTGCGGACTAGTAAAATTTTCACGAGCCTATCAGAAAGAGAGAGTTTCAAAAAATGCCAGTTTGTTTGAAAAATGTCTGTTAACTTACGAGATTCAGAAAATCGCAGAAGACTGCCCGTTTTACCAAAAGTATTTATTAATTAAACGGTTGGTGCTATTTTGCACAAGAATGAGATAGTTCAAATTTGAAAGTCCTTTAGGCATGCTTTCTATACGTCGACTGATTTTAACACCTTTAAAACAAGAGTATTACAAACATGCAACCTTGTTATTAAACCTACAGTTTGCCTAACGGTATCACTATACGCAAAAAATATAAACCCTTATGAGCATGGTATCTATATGCGTAGTTGCAGAGAATTTAGAAGTTAAACCCTATAGACATGCTTTCTACGTGTAGAGTTGCATAGACCAAAAATTAAATCCTATAGGAATGGTTTCTACCCTTTGTGGATAAAGTAGCCCCCTCCCTTTTCACTAAATCCCCATTGAGTTTGTACAAGTTATTACAGCCCTATAAAAAATAAGACAGAAATTAAAAGTACATCAGAAATCACAGCTACATCCGAGAAGCCTATTCAAACTTAGTGTTTGACAATATGAGATTGAGCCACTTCCGAGATCCAGATTTTCAAAGCCTTCTCTTATTTGGGGTATTTCAGAGATCCAAGGAGTTTCAGGAACTCCAGGCAGTGCTTACACCCCAAATATATTACAGATTTAGATTATAGTGCAGTGTGGAAGTGCCAGCTCTCAGATGTCCAAGTTCAGAGGGAACTTAGGGTCCCAAAGCAAGGCTCAAAAGAGAGGGGCAGAACTTAAGATTCTAAGAATAGGTGTAAGTGAACGAAAGGGGGGAAGGGAATCAAAGAGAGACAGGGTAAACTAGTGGTCATGCCCAGCAATTGGGATGTTGGCACACCCCTAACCAGCCTGCTAGTCAAGCATTGAGAGTTAGGATCCATTGTGGATCAATCTAAGGCCTGGACAGTAATTAGGATACTGTCCGGCCGAGAACTTAACTCAGCACACAGAAGGGAATAGGGATATGGGAAATTGAAAGAGACTAGGATCCAAAGGATCGAGTTTTAATCCATGGACAATAACTTGTGTATTGCCATGTCTTAAACCATAGCTCAAACACATAAAAGGGGGTGAGGAACAGGGATTCCTTGCAGCAACAGACATAAGCATACTACTTTAAAAAGTTTGAACCCTACAAAGCAGTAAAGTAGACATGGACATAGAAGCTTGTAAGTAAACACATTGGGGTTGATGCTAGAATCAAAATTGGGACATACCAAATTCAGAAAAAATAAGTAAAAGCAAAAGTTTTTGTAAGCCAAATTGCGAGCAAGCAATACAGAAGATCTCAGAGGAGAGTCGAGAATTCCAAGAGTTTATAATTGAAAGTATGCAATTTCGAAAAGAAAATCAGTAGATCATGATGAGTATAGAAGGGATGGGCCCTTTTATAGTCCAGCAAGCAAGTAAGAAAAGGTAAGGGAATAACCTTGAAATCAATCTCCCTTTAATTAAGGGACTCTAATTTCAAACGGGTAGAGTCAATTAAGGAAAGAGTCAATCAGAATATTTTCCCAAGCAGTATAATACATAAAAGATATTTAAGGTAAAAATCCAGTGGTACTTGGTTTGGAAAAAAAATAAGGAAAGGGAATCAATCAAACAGCTAGTAAAAATCAAAGTTGAAAGCCTTGTTCGAATGAACCAAATCAGAAAAGAGGTAAAGGAGGTTCAATCAAAGAAAATTAGTAACAATCAATAAAACCCCCATTAGAGGATTTCAAAATCAATTCAAAACCTTTGAAGTCAGAGTCCTCATATATAGAACACACAGATATGTGAAAACCAGAGGGGTTTGTCAAAGAAAGGTTCAGAATCATAAACAAAAAGAGGTATAAGTCTAGTTTGCAGACTCACAATGAGTCCGAGAGCCCAGGGTCCTGAAGTGGAACCCTAACTCGCACACAAAAGATCAAAGTGCTATGAAAACACCAAATCTTAGGGTTTCGAGTTGAGTCAGACAATAGAGATGAGAAGGCAAGTAGTTAAAACAAGGTCAGAAGTTTTCAGAGTTGAAACCTCTTGCATGCTTCTTTCATCAACAGAAACTCATGAAAAAATATGATAGCAAAGTAACTTGCGGAACACAGTAGAAAAGCATATGAGAGCATAGTATGGAAAACATGGTAGAAGAACATACAAGCATGGAGTATATAAAACACAGTAAAAGAACATGCAAGAACGAAGTGTGAAAACTCAATAAAAGAACATACAAGAACGGAGTGTAAAAACTCAATAAAAGAACATACAAGAACGGAGTGTAAAAACTTAGTAAAAGAACATACAAGGTAGAAGAAAACATAGAACAAAGTAGAGGCGAATACACATAAAAGAAAAGGAAAAGAAAGTCAGAGAAACACTTAAGCATTTTCAGAAAACCCTAGATCGGAAACGAAGCGACTTTGAAAGTAATTTTTTGAAAGAAAAGTTGGGGAAATCATTTGAACACTCAAGTAGAGCATGAATACACAACAGATCTGAGAAAATCGGAGAAAACCTCGAAGAGTTAGGGTTTCGGAAGAACCCTAGAATGAGAAAGGCTTTGAAAAGGTCCGATCGGAGTCAGAGAAGATCATAATCAGGCTCAGAAGACCAGGCGCCACCGGAGCAAGGTCGGAGATGGCCGTAGAACCTTGAATCGGCGGAGGTCTGGACAAAAAACCTTCGAGGTCAGACCTTGAATCTTCAAGGACCAAGTGTATAAGAGTAAAGGGAGGTGAGTATAAGGTTTCCATGGCCTGAGAAACCATGGATTCCGGTGGGTTTTGAGGTGAGGATGATGGGGGGCTGCTAGGTTAGGGGAAGGTTCGAGAGAGTTTGAGAGATGAGAGGATTTAGAGGCGGCGGTTGGTGAGTAATGGGTAGGGTTGAGGGTGTTTGGGAATTAAAAAAGGAAAGGGGAAATTCTGGCCGTTGATCAAAATGATTAACGGCCTGGATCAAAATGAGGGAAACCGGGTGGGTTGGATAAACGGGTTAGGAGTTAGGTTAAATAGAATTGGGCTGGTCCGAAATTGGGTTTGAAATTGGGTCAATTAGTGGTTAAAATTGAAATATAAAAGGGGATGTGTTTGAAATAAATGAGGCTAAGTGTTAAACAGCCATTTCTTTCCTTTTTATTTTATAAAAATAATAAAAAATAATTTTAAAAGCAAATTAAAATACTGAGCCAACAAACAATATATAAATATCAACTTAAAATTATTGGAACCAATTTTACAATTATAAAATGCTATTAATCTTAAAGTAGGCTACAATTGCAATTATATGCAATTTCACTTAAAAAATACCAAATAAATTTGTAAAAATATGCAAAAAATTACCTTAATTATATTTTGGTGTAAATATGAGGATGAAAATAATTTATTCACCAAAATAATAATTTTGGGAATAATTATTGGATTTTGTACTGCTAAAATAGACAATAAATTGATTTTTAAGAATCTTAAAAATTAAGAAAAAATACCAAAACTCTTGGGCATGCTTATATATGCATACATATGCTATTTTGAGAGTATTTTGAGTATAAAAATACATAGAAAAAAATTGGGTATCAACAGTATATAATAAGAATTCATAAATCCTTTCACATCAGCAAGATATATATATATATATATATATATATATATATATATATATATATATATATATATATATATATCATACTCGGGGCAAAAAGTTTGAACAAGGTTGAATTCATATCTCAACTACCGGCATTCAACTAAAACATCAATATGCATCAACTAACACTTAGAAAATTTCTGAAAAATCACAAAAATAACAGTAGCCTTGATAACAGAGGAACCAATTCAAAAACAAGAGAGTAACAGAGGAGGAATCAATTCAATCAATTGACTATCAATCTAACAACAACCAGATATCACAAATGACTTAGTAAACACATAAAAAGCTATACTTTCGCTCATCCCAAAAGGCCATAGTTGGATATCAAAAATCAAAATTGGAACCTGGTAAGCAAAAACTTCTGCCGATTAAGAGCAAAAATTGAAGGAGACGAAGGCTTTCTACAATAATTCTTGAAACCTACACGAAACAGAAGTTGAAGACGTTCAGGGTGAAGATTGAAAGAGAAGATTGACAGAGAAGACTGATAATAATCGAGTAGCATCAACCCAAAATTATATATAACTCGATCGAGAACGACCTGGGATGGTCGGAGACCGTGTACGACGAAGGTTTTTCAGCGATGCTGCGTAGGCTTTCCGTCATTCTTCCTATCGCTCTAATTACAGCGTCGTTCTGTATCATTCTAATTACAGGGTTTGGTTTTTCCTATTATTTTTTTAATTGGAGGGTTTTCTAATTGGAGGGAATGTAATTTATTGTCCTAAAAATTGGAGGGAAAGATTGTATGGAGGGAAAGTTAAAATAATAAAAAATATAATTCAATTAGGGATTTTTAGTGGCAATTGTTTTTTATTGTCGTTAAAAATATATATTTTACTGGCTAATGGTCATGTGCCGCTAATATTTTAGCTTAAATAATTCATTAGTGGCAATTACCTAATTGCCGCTAAATAATTGCCGCTAAAGACCTTTTTTGTAGTAGTGTGTTTCTACTCCTGTGGGAGATTCTCTTATTGTGGACCGCGTTTATCGATCGTGTTTGGTTGCTCTTAGTGGTTTTGAGACCAGAGCCGATCTATTGTTGCTCAGCATGGTAGATTTTGACATTATCTTGGGCATGGACTGGTTGTCGCCCCATTATGCTATTCTTGGTTTTCACGCCAAAACCGTGATGCTGGCTGGCTATGCCAGGTATACCGCGTGTTGAGTGGAGAGGTACTTTAAATCACACTCCCAGTAGAGTTATTTCTTTTCTTAAAGCTCAGCGTATGGTTGAGAAGGGGTGTAACATGTATTTAGATTATGTGAAAGATGTCAGTATTGATACCCCTTCAGTTGATTCAGTCCCAGTAGTATGGGATTTTCCCGATGTGTTTCCAGCTGATCTTCCAAGCATGCCGCCTGATAGAGATATTGATTTTGGCATTAATCTGTTGCCGGGCACTCAACCCATTTCTATTCCTCCGTATCGTATGGCTCCTCCTGAGTTGAAGGAGTTGAAGGATCAGTTACAGAAATTGCTTGATAAGGGTTTTATTCGGCCCAGTGTATCACCTTGGGGTGCTCTTGTCTTGTTTGTGAAGAAAAAGGATGGTTCTATGCGTTTGTGTATTGATTATCGCTAGTTGAACAAGGTTACAGTGAAGAACCGTTATCCTTTGCCTCGTATTGATGATCTGTTTGACCAGCTTTAGGGCGCACGGGTATTTTCTAAGATTGATTTGCGCTCAGGTTACCATCAGTTGAAGATTCGGGAGCCAGATATCCCGAAGACTGCTTTGAGGACTCGGTATGGTCATTACGAGTTCCTTGTTATGTCATTTGGGCTGACCAATGCCCCAACAGCCTTTATGCATTTGATGCACAATGTGTTCCGACCGTATCTTGACTCGTTCGTCATTGTCTTTATTGATGATATTCTGGTGTATTCCCAGAGTCGGGAAGATCATGAGCAGCACTTGAGGACTGTGCTTCACACTCTGAGAGAGAAGAAGTTATATGCTAAGTTCTTGAAATGTGAGTATTGGTTGAATTCAGTGGCATTCTTAGGCCACGTGGTATCGAGTGATGGTATTCAGGTGGATCCGAAGAAAATAAAGGCCATGCAGACTTAACCCAGACCATCATCAGCTACCGAGATCTGTAGTTTCCTTGGCTTGGCGGGTTACTACCGTCATTTTGTGGACGGTTTTCATCGATTGCAGCTCCTATGACTAGGTTGACCAGAAGGGTGCTCCGTTTTAGTGGACGGATGAGTGTGAGACGAGCTTTCAGAAACTCAAGACAGCTTTGACTATAGCCCCAGTTTTGATATTGCCTACAGGTTTGGCGTCTTATACGGTCTATTGTGATGCCTCAAAGATTGGCCTTAGAGTGGTGTTGATGCAGGACGGTAGGGTATTGCCTACACGTCCAGACAGTTGAAGATACATGAGAAGAACTACCCTATTTGCGACCTTGAGTTAGCTGTCATTGTTCACGCCCTGAAGATTTGGCGCCATTATTTATATGGGGTTCCCTGTGAGATTTATATTGACTATTGGAGCTTGTAGCACCTGTTCAAGCAAAAGGATCTAAATTTGCGCCAGAGGAGGTGGTTAGAGTTGCTGAAGGACTATGATATCACTATTTTGTATCACCCTGG
This sequence comes from Nicotiana sylvestris, assembly GCF_000393655.2. Lineage (NCBI taxonomy): Eukaryota > Viridiplantae > Streptophyta > Magnoliopsida > Solanales > Solanaceae > Nicotiana > Nicotiana sylvestris. The sequence continues at coordinate 12,758,536 of NC_091067.1, read as the reverse complement.
CAAGGCCAATGTGGTGGCCGATGCATTGAGTCACCGGGCGGAGAGTTTGGCTTATTTACCAGTATCGAAGAGGCCTATGGCGATGGATATTCAGGCCTTAGCCAGCCATTTTGTGAGATTGGATCTTTTGGAGCCCAGTCGGGTTCTAGCTTGTGTGGTTTCTCGGCCTTTCTTATTTGATTATATCAGGGAGCGGCAGTATGATGACCCTCATTTGCTTGTCCTCAAGGACAAGGTCCAGCACGGTGATGTCAGAGATGTGACTATTGGTGATGATGGGGTATTGAGGATGCAGAGTCGGATTTATGTACCTAATGTCGATGGGCTTCGAGAGTTTATTCTAGAGGAGGCCCATAGTTTGCGGTATTCCATCCATCCGGGTGTTGCGAAGATGTATCAGGATTTGAGGCAGCACTACTAGTGGAGGCAGATGAAGAAGGATATAGTTGGATTTGTAGCTCGTGCCTCAACTATCAGCAGGTGAAGTATGAGCACCAGAGACTGAGTGAGTTGCTTCAGCAGATAGAGATTCCAGAGTGGAAGTGGGAACGGATAACCATGGACTTTATAGTTGGGCTTCCTTGGACATTGAGGAAGTTCGATGCTATTTGGGTGATTGTAGATCAGCTGACCAAGTCTGCTCACTTGTACTACTTATTCCTCAGAGCGGTTGGCAGAGATCTATATCCAGAAAATTGTTCGTCTGTATGGTATTCCAGTGTCCATCATTTTAGATAGAGGTACTCAGTTCACATCACGGTTCTGGAGGGCCGTTCAACATGAGTTGGGTACTCGGGTAGAGTTGAGTACAGCATTTCACCCTCATACGGACGGACAGTTCGAGCGCACTATTCAGATTCTTGAGGATATGCTCCGTGCGTGTGTGATTGAGGTTGGAGGGTCTTGGGATCAGTTCTTGCCATTGGTGTAGTATGCTTACAACAACAACTATCAGTCCAGTATTCAGATGGCACTTTATGAGGCTTTATATGGGAGACGGTGTAGATCCCCCTTGGGTTGGTTTCAGCCGGGTGAGGCTAGATTGTTTGGCATAGACTTAGTTCAGGATGCCTTGGAGAAGGTTAAGGTAATTTAGGATAGACTCCGTACAGCCCAGTCTAGACAGAAGAGTAACGCGGACCGGAAGGTTCGTGATGTTTCCTATATGGTTGGAGAGTGGATTCTGCTTCGGGTTTCACCTATGAAGGGCGTTATGATATTTGGGAAGAAGGGAAATTTGAGTCCGAGGTTTATTGGCCCTTTTGAGATATTGAGGCGTGTTGGGGAAGTTGCTTATGAGCTTGCCTTACCTCCCAGCTTGGCAGGAGTTCATCCGGTATTTCTTGTTTCGATGCTTCGGAGGTATCACGATTATCCGTCGCATATGTTGGATTTCAGTTAAGTCCAGTTGGACAAGGATCTATCTTATGTTGAGGAGCCAGTGGCAACAGGCATGTTAAAAAGCTGAGGTCAAAGAACATTGCTTCGATAAAGGTTCAGTGGCGGGGCCAGCCGGTCGAGGAGGTGACCTGGGAGACTAAGTAGGATATGCGCAGCCGTTACCCTCATCTTTTCACTACTTCAGGTATGTCTTTATGCTCGTTCGAGGACGAATGAAATGTTTAAGTGTAGGAGGATGTGACGACCCGGCCGGTCATCTTAAGAATTAACGCCCCGATCCCCCATTAACTGCTTTCCCCAAGTTTATTTATGCTATTTTGTATTGCCAAGATGTTCGATTTTGAGTTTTAGGACACCTAGTCCCTAAATGAGAGCTTAAGTATTGGAAAGTTAACCGTAGTCGGAATAGTGTGAAGACGACCTCAGAATGGAAATTTGATGGTTCCGCTAGCTCCGTTGGGTGATTTCGGGTTTAGGAGCGTGTTCGGATTGTGTTTTAGAGGTCCGTATCTAATTTAGGCTTGAAATGCCGAAAGTTGAATTTTTGAAGTTTCCGGTTCGATAGTGAGATTTTGATCTGAGGGTCGGAATGGAATTTCGAAAGTTGGAGTAGCTCCGTAGTGTTGAATGTGACATGTGTGCCAAATTTTAGGTCATTCGGACGAGGTTTGATAGACTGTTTGATCAAAAGCGTATTTTTAGAGTTTTTGGGATTCTTAGGCTTGAATCCGATCAAAAAAAGGTGTTTTGATGTTGTTTTGAGCATTCCGAAGGCTGGAACAAGTTTGAATGAAGTTATGGGATATGTTGGTAGGTTTGGTTGAGGTCCCGGGGAACTCAGGTGTGTTTCGAATGCTCAAAGGGGCACTTTTGGCCTTTGGATATTGCAGGTTTGCTGGTATTTCTGCAGTAGTGATTTGTTCATTATGATCGCATGAGATCACCTGCGATCGCGTAGAGTAAGCTGAGACCATGCACTTTGTTTTGAATTGTAATAGCAGAGTAAGGAGTGCGATCATATATGGTGAGTTTGTTGGTCATTGCGTTCGCATGAGGACCATTGCGTTCGCGTAGAAGGATTTAGTGCGGCAGTGAGTGATGGAATTTGCTCTATACGATCGCATAGAGCTAATCGCGATCGAATTTCTTAGAGGGAGTTGTCTTATGTGATCGCATAGGGAGTTCTACGATCGCGATTAAGGATTATCTGGGCAGAATATAAAATTTCAAAATCGAGGGTTTAGCCATTTTTATCAAACCCTAAGCTTGGGAGCTCGGATTTGAACGAGATTTTGAGGGAATTTCAGAGATATCGATTGGGTAATGATTCTTAACTCCTTTTTTCTTGTACCCATTAATCCAAACATGAATTCATCATTTAATTTCGGATTGGAGATGAAAATTGGGGAAAAGTTGGAAGAAAGTTCTTAGACCTAGAATTCGAATTTTGATTGGGAATTTGACCTTAGATTTGGATAATTTTGGTATGCATGAATTCGGGAGAGTGTGAGGATTCTAAAAATGTAAATTTTACTCGATTCCGAGACATGGGTCCGAGGGGCATTTTGGTCATTTTACCTAATTTCACGTATTAGCTTAGAATTTCTTTATAGAATCAATTACTTGAAAGGTTATTTATGTTATGAAAATGAATTGAATAGATTTGGGCCATTTGGAGTTGAGTACTCGTGGCAAGAGTGTGGTTTCGAATTGATTATTGAGCCGGTTCGAGGTAAGTGGCTTGTCTAACCTTGTGTGGGGGACCTTCCCCTTAGGATTTGGTAATTGAAATGCTTGGTACGTGAGGTGACGAGTGCATACTTGTGCTAATTTTTGGAAATCCGGTTTTCTTTAAGTAATTACTAGTATATTTCCTTTCCTGTTTCTATTACTTGCACTATTAAGATTGTTATTAGCTTAGGAAAGCATGTCTAAGTGAATTAATTGCTTTATTTGCTCAACCTGCCTTACCGAAATTTTGTGCATCATACTAGGCTAGAATCACTTGCTGCCTTAATATGAACTTTTGTCATTTCTGTATATTTTCCTGTTGCTGTTGTGTATTTATTTTGGGACTACGAATGTGAGATTCTGGTAGTTCCCCTTGTCTGTTTATTTTGGGACTACGGATGTGGGATTCCGGTAGATCCCCCTTCACAGTTATATGGAACTACGGGAATGCACTCGGTAGATTCCCCCAGTACTGGGTATTTACATTTGGGACTACGGAATGGGATTCCGGTAGATCCCCGGGCACTATGAGTTGGACTACAGGACGGAATCCCGAGAGACCCATTGGATATGTACATATGGGACTACAGGACGGTATCCTGGGAGATCCCCGATTGTTATTATTGGTACTGAGTTGTATTTCCTTTCTGTGTTTATCTTGCTTATGTATAGTTGTTGCTGTCCTGTACATCCTGTGTTATTTTACTGTTGTACTTATTTATATCGTTCTGTTCTATACTGTTGATCTTTATATTTTATTTAACCTCAGTAGGGACCTGACCTTCCTCGTCACTACCCGATCGAGGTTAGGCTTGGCACTTACTGAGTACCGCTGAGGTGTACTCATGCCCCTTCTGCGCATGTTTTTCATGTGCAGATCCAGGTACTGCGACTCAGTCTTATCACGCGTGAGGCGAGGCAACTGCTCTAGAGACTTCGAGGTACATTTGCTGCCTCCACGGACTAAGGAGTCCCTTTCTATTCTAGCTTTAAAACATTTTCCCTTATGTATTTCTTTCCCTTGTTAGATATTTCTGGAGTTAGACATTGTAGATATCCAAAGGCTTGTGGTTCCGTGAGTTTTCGAGTTTTGGGATAGTGTACATGGTTCTGAGAAATGTTGTATTGTGTATGCTGAGCGGCACTTTTTAACACTGTTTTTATCACTCTTCATTCTGTTCTAATTTGTTTATATTCCGCATTTTGGTTATCTTCCACAATTTAGACTTACCTAGTTGTAGAGGGCTAGGTACCATCACGATGGTTCACGGAGGGCGAACCGGGGTCATGACACCTCCTGATCATGAGTTTAAAAGGATGAAAAATGCATTTAAAAAGAAAATGGAATATGATTCTTCACCTCCGATACTTTCAGCTGAGGAAATTTGGGAGAGGGTCCAGACCTTCAGTAAAGTTACTAAAGCTCCACCTTATAGATTCCCCGGATACGGTGTTACTCATAATTGGACGAAACAGAGTATATTTTGGGAGTTGCCTTATTGGAAGTATAATCTTCTCCGTCACAACCTTGATGTCATACATATTGAGAAAAATTATTTTGACAATTTGTTCAACACAGTGATGGATGTTAAAGGCAAGACAAAGGTTAACCCGAAGGCTAGAATGGACTTACAAGAATATTGCAGGCGGCATGAATTGTACTTGCAGATAGAAAACAATGGTAAGATATTCAAGCCCAAAGCAAGTTACACATTCACTTTGGAGGAAAGACTGCAAATTTGTGATTGGGTAACGAAATTGAAGATGCCTGAGAGTTATGTGTCGAATCTTGGAAAAAAAGTTGATATGGAGGTAGGGAAGTTGAGCCATTTGAAAAGTCATGACTGTCATGTATTCATGGAGACCTTAGTGCCTATTGCTTTTTGTGGTTTGCCTGAAAGAATCTGGAAACCCATCACAGAGATTAGTTTGTTTTTCAAAGACTTGTGTTCTTCCACATTAAGGGAAGAAAACCTACTCCGGATGGATCAGAACATTCGCGTAACTTCTACTAAGATGGAAAAGATATTTCCATGTGGTTTTTTTTATGTGATGGAACACCTTCCAATCCACCTTGTACACGAGGCACAACTTGGAGGGCATGTTCAATGCAGATGGATGTATCCCTTTGAGAGGTAATATTATAAGTTTGATGTAATTTTTTGTTTTATTTTAATGTTCTTGGCTAACCTGAAATTATGTAGGACAATTGGCAAATGCAAACAATTTGTTAAGCAGAGGAATAAGATTGAAGGATCTATATGCGAAGCTTATCTTGCAAGAGAAACTGCTCATTTTTGTTCTTATTATTTTGAGAGTAATGTGCCATGTGCTAGGAATATGCCCAATAGGCACACGGTCGAAGGTGAGAATGATCCATTATATATGCCTATGTCCATATTCAATCAACCAAGCCGATGTTCTAAGGATGTTAGAAAGAGAAGTTTGAGTAATATGGAGTACAAGTCAACTACACTTCATATGTTGCTATATTGTCCCGAAGTTGTACCATTTCTCAAGTACGTTTTGATTTAGTAGTTATCAAAATATAAAATTTATTGTGACTACATCTCAATGCAACTACTAAAAATATTTGATGTATTACAGTCACTTCATGGGTCAATTTGGCCATGATGATGTATATACGAGATTTGATACGTGGTTTAAACAATTTGTAAGTTTATCCTTATAATATTCTAACACTATGTAGGTAAACAATGTTTGGAAGTTATGCTAATTTATGAATTTTTTAACAATATGTAGGTAAATGATCCAAATAATGGTGTAAATCAATTTTTGAAAGATATATCTTGGGGACCTGGACTTCAGGTCACAACAATGTCTAAGTACGTTGTGAATGGTTATAAGTTTCATACAGAGTATTGCTCTAAAATTAAAAATAACAACAACATCGGGGTGTGGGTTCAAGGTGGTGATGGCAACCAAGTTGGAGATATTGATTATTATGGTGTGCTCAAAGAAATAATAGAACTAGAATATACATGTTGGCCATTTAAGAAATTGATACTCTTTAGATGCAAATGGTTTTACCCAAATCCAACAAGAGGAACAAGAGTACACAATCAATACAACATAATTGAGGTTTATCAAACGAGGGAGTATGATCGCTATGATCCTTTCATAATTGCACATAATATTAGGCAAGTGTATTATGCTCCTTATCCATTGCGGCGGAATAAGTCCGATTGGTGGGTTGTAATAAAAACTAAGCTTGTATGTAGGGTGGAAGTCGAGAATGTGTTAGATGTTGCATATCAATACGATATCTCTAATATTCACCAAATAGTGGGCGAACTTTTAGAAAATGATTTGGAACATCCTGAACACATATTAGAAGAAGTTGATATAAATGAAGTAAGAATTATAGAAAATGAGGAAGAAAAATCAATTGATGAAGCTCAAACTAGTGAGGAAAAAGAATTCTTGGACGAGGAACAATACGTCGATGAGCTTTAAAAAGTTGGTTTCTTTAATAACTCTCGTTTTATAGCTAGTTTCTTATATGTTTCACTCTAAATATGTATTATATTATGCAAATGACAGGCAAGGGTCGAGGTAACAATGACTCTACTAGTTATCGGGGTCGAGAAAAGGCTAGGAAGGCAAAGAGGAGGGTAGAAGATAATACTGCATCTTTTCCACCCTCTTCAGAGATGCCTATGCCTATGCCTAGGTCTTATCCTCCACCCCAGAGCTATTCTGAGCTACCACGGCATCATCAGCCCTGCATCTTCGTGCAGACATCGGGTCTTTCATCACAGGGCCATAGGACTATACGTCCGGCATATAGTCCAGCTGCCTCACGACCACGTGGATCGCAGCCATCTGCATCGCATGGATCATATCCATCCATGTCACATCCACATGGATCATATCCATCCGTGTCACAGCCACTCAGGTCATAGACATCAGTATCACAGCCACTTGCGGTCCATCAAGCTATGTCGCAGTCACAGGGATCGCAACCATCTTCATCAGTGACTTCATCTATTTCAGGACTTCGCCTGTAAGATAGTAGCTCTGACCCCCTACACCTTCCACACATGCCTCTGATATACATGCTTCGGACGGTGATAATGATGATGATGAGGAGGTAAATTATGATCAATATGGTAGGATCATCATAGTCCCTGGGGGTGATGGATAAAAGTTATTTGTTATTTTTACATTTATTGTTTTGTACAATTTGTACTAAGATATTAATGTATTTTTTTATTGAATTGCAGGTCCATCCCGAGTAATATTACTATGAGGATAATCACCAAAGCCACCAGAAAGCTTTATGATGGCCCTTATACGACTTGGAGTGAATTCCCATTCTCGCTGAAGGAGCAAATTTTCAATCAATTTAAGGTATAAATGTTCTTTTAAGTAGTATAATTATTTATATTTATGACATTCCCATATAATATTTAACTTTTGAAATACAGAGCAAGTGTGTATGGGAACACCGCTATAGCGCGAAAGTGGCTGCAAATTTTCATCACAAAGCTCGCAAAGCGGTTGTCACATATTTTTTCCAAAGCTAGAAAGTTGAACCAGAAGCTTGACTGGTTGCTTCAAAATATATGGGAGGATTTGCAAAGGCAATGGCTTACCGCAAAGTTCTTAGAGAAGAGCGAAAAAGGAAAGATAGCTCGTGCATCTGAGAAGGGAGGATCCTTGCACACTGTAGGTGCAATCAGCCTAGGGACAATAAAAAGAAGATTGGTACGTAATTGCTTAATTTATTTTAATTTTCAAAGTATATCTATTCTTTTTATTAACTAAAATTTATGAGTTTTCAGGAAAAGAAGTTGAGGCATCCAATGAACCAAGATGAGCTATTCAAAGAGACTCATATTGTAAAGAAGAAGAAAGAGACGGATCAAGAAAGGTGGGTCGAGGGCCGAGCCTCGATTGTACATGTAAGTTTTCACTTTTCATTAAGTATTTTGATTTACTTTTATATAAATTTTGAAATACTAATTCAATGTAATTTTTCGTATAGGGTCGTTTCACAGCTGACGTGGAGGAATTCATACGCGTTCAGCCACCTAATGAGTCGGGCGAGCCAATCCAACCTTCGAACGAGGATGCTGAAAGAATGTGGACGGAGGCTGCTGGCAGTCCAAAATGGGGGAAGGTACACGGGCTTCCTACTAAGAAATTTCATCGCTATAAGTGTTGAATGGAAGGAATATGGACTTCCTCGCAAGGCGAGAAACTTGATGGGGAGAGCCTCTCCGCTATGCGGGAGAATGTGACAAAGCTCACATCCGAGCTAGAAGCGGCCAAGGAAAGAGAAAAGCTTAAAGATGCTCAGTACATTGGCATGCAAGCTCAGTACCAAGGCATGCAAGAGCAGCTCAAATCTCTCCTAGCTTCTGGAGGTTTTCCGATTCCCCGGTCTCGTGAGTCATCGCCAGAGGCTCGACTTAGACGTAAGTGTTCCTTCCGTCCTCCCCGTGCTCGTTCCTCCCGTCCTCCCCGTGATCGTTTTCCCGTCCAAGACAAGTAGACCCTTCTATATACCGTCTTGGTGATTAAAGTTCATCAGACGGTGATGATAATGATGTTGTACAAAACACACCTTGACTTTTATATACTTTGAACTAGACAAATAGAACCGATTTTGAACTAGGTGTAATAAGCGTTAACTTAGTTTAATTTGTTAGTTCCATTGAACTTTAATTTGTTGGTTTTAATGTGTTTTTTGAATTGTGTTGTTGTTGTTGTTGTGTTGTTGTTGTTGTTGTTGTGTTGTTGTTGTTGTTTTGGGTTGTTGTGAAGATTTTGGTATTGAAATTGTAGTTTATAAATTGAATTATATTGTTATTTAGGGAATTTGGTATGCTGGCAGGTGGTGTAGCTGCCAAAACAGGCAGTTTCTGCCAAAATTATACCCAGAAAAGCGACCAACTTTGGTCTCTTTTCTATTTAAAAAAATATTTTCTGGGCAATAGCGACCAAGGTTGGTCGTTAATTAACCCAGATTTCCTAAAAAGCGACCAACTTTGGTCGTTATTCTATTAAAAAAAAATCTTGAAATTAGCGACCAATTTTGGTCGCTTATGTTAAAAAAAAAAAAAAAAGCGACCAACTTTGGTTGCTATTTTTCAGATTTTAAAATATAATATTTTGTTTACAGACCAAAGTTGGTCGCTATATTTTGAATAATAATAAATAAATAAATGTAATTTAATTATAGAGACCAACTTTGGTCGCTAAATTTATATTATTAAAATATTAAAGCGACCAAAGTTGGTCGGTATATTGTTTACCCGGAATATTTGGTCCTTTTACCTTAGAGACCAAAGTTGATCGGTATATTGTTTACCCGGAATATTTGGTCCTTTTACCTTAGAGACCAAAGTTGGTCGCTAATTAGCGACCAACAAAATAGCGACCAAGTCAGTTTGGACGCTTTGTGACTTGTAAGCGACCAACTATGGTCGCTTTTTTCCGGATTTCTAGTAGTGTGATAAAGGGTCTTCAAAATCCTACAAATTCTATTTATGAGGTTAGAAGTTGATATATTATTTCTTATGAGCTTCTCCATTAAACACGCAAAGAGATTGATCTTTTGCTGCAAAAATAACTTTTGGTATTATCATCTTAAGTTACCACCCAATTCTACTAATAAGATCAGTTTGAAAGAATGCAAGGTCCACTTTAGAGACCTGCCTCTTAAGATTTTTGAGACTAAACACATGCCCCTTTTCTTAGTAGGCTTGGGAACAATGTTGGCTGCTCTTTCGGATATTTCGCTTGTCCTGTTGCGTCTTCAAACTCCCAAAGGCAATCTACGGATAGGAGCTGATCACGGCCTATTTGAATATGCATGTTGTGCATGTCTTACTGTATTCAACTTTAATTTAATTTTAATTCAGTGGATACGTGAACATGATCTATGTTAAAGCAAGATATTTAAAGAAATAAAATAAACAATTTGTTCCTTTTCTTGCTCTTATATTTCTGCAAAAACTCATGATTAACTCATGGCCAAAACTAATCTGCATATAGTAATTTAGGTTTAATATCAAAATTCGGTGGAGAATTACAGTCATATAGCTTTAGTTGGTGCATTTATGTAGAAATGTAATTTGCTGCCATTTTTAACTTTGCTATTTTGGTAGTTTCTAGCTAAATCCCTTTTGATTCCGGTATTTTTTTCTATTTTTCTTTGTTTTCATGACCATTCAAAATTTTAGTTTACTTGGTGCATTTGTCCAAATATCTCCAATAGGAGCTTTAACTGTAATTGGTGCAGTTTTTGTAAAAATAATGCTACAAATTTCAGTTTCAGTGATTTCTAGCTAAATCCCTCTTAATTCTTGTACTTATGCTCTTCTTTTCTTGGTTTCCTATTGAACCATTTCTATTTTGGAAGGTTTAAGTTTGGTTTCTGCTTGAGTTGGTTTTTAAAACATTATTTCATTTAATTTTGTTTATCAATGAGTGGAGAAGTAGAATATTTCTCCCATTTAAGATGTATTTGTTGCATTGCTGGAGAACTGCTGATGTTGGGGAAAAAATTAAAAAATTATGGGTTCCGCTAAACCTTCCTTTTGTTTTATCTCAACTAAACCTTTAACTTGAAGTCATGCTCACAAAATGCTAAGATTGTAAACCATCATGAACTATATGGCATGGTAGATATGAGAAATGCAGTTCTATTGGCTTGGGCTTGAATAGGCTTGAACACAGAGGCGGATCCAGGATTTGAGGCTTATGGGTTATCGTAATTTTAGATTAATATGCAATAATAACTGGGTTCACAGTCAGATATTTATCAATATTTAGTGAATTTCTTAATATAAATATAGGGTTTACGCAAGAGTTACTGGGTTCCCGGGAACCCGTAGCCTATGCACTAGGTCCGCCCCTGCTTGAACATACATTTTTCTGGTGAATCTAAGATGAATTTACCTATTTATTTTTATATAGAAACTCGAAGTTTTATAAGATAAACAACTTTTGAATTTTGTTATTTTGCATACAATAGATAGCAAAATAGTTCCTTGCATTTTATCTTTATTGTTTCTAAGTTTATCTCTTATCTTCAACACATTTCACTTAGGTTAGTAGTTTGTGCAGCTTTTATCCTACATTCGAGGTGACACTGCATTTTCCAATTAGCATTAGGAGATAGAGTGATGTGAGAGATTCACACACTACATGTTTCTGCCATGGGAAAGTAATAATGCACGACTTTTGTAAACGCTCAATTTTGTAAACGCTCAATTTTCGTGGTGTATGTCACACCTCCTTTTTGCGCGCCCCGCCCCGAAGGGTTAAGCGAGGGGAGTTTTTCCAATTTAAGTGACAATATTCGAAATGGAATTATTTATTTTAATTCAGAGTCGCCCCTTGGGAAAGGTTTGGCTTTTGGTGTCCCAAGTCACCGGTTTATCTTGAATCCCAAATCGAGGAAATTTTCGACTTTTCCAAATGAAGTCTGCGAACCAGAAATTATAAGTAAGGAATTCTGTTGACCCGAGGGAAGGTGTTAGGCACCCTCGAATCCCGTGGTTCTAGCACGGTCGCTTAAATTGTTATAATGGCTAAATATCTGATTTAAATACATGTTATGACTTACGTGCTTTTATTAAGTTTAAACCGCTTTTATTATTATCATTTATTTTTATAGAATTGCAACGTCGTGAAAATGCATCTCGAACCACGTCACAATCAATGCACCCGTAGTTGTTAACACATTTCGACTCCGTTGAGATTTGAATTTGGGTCACATCAATGTGCACCCGAATTTAAAAATGTAATTTAATTAAGCCGCGCCTAAAGAGTCTAACGTGTTATTGTCTTTGGAGAAGGCAAGGAAATTCACTAGACCGCCCATCTCCAAATTCTAAATGTTTATTATGATTAATTATTGAGGGCCCCGCAATGTGTATCTTTCTTTGAACGGGGCTCATCTCATTATTTTAAAAGAGATATCCTAAAGTGGCTACATTTTCTATTATGTTTGTCTCTAAAATAGAAAGGGAAAAGGTACGTGCTAATTTACTTGCATGCTTTTAACCAAATCCGGATTTCCTGTCAATCATTTGATTCATTTGGTTAATTTGTTTGCAAGATGAAGAATGCAGTATCTCGTGGAACCTGCCTTTAATTCTAATGAAAATTACATACAAGCTGGTGAAACGCTACAACTACTTCAAACATTTCTTGAGTTGAATTTAACTAAACTTATTTAGGCTAGATTAAAGGAATTAGCTACTAGACGTTGTTACTAATGGGATTTGAACGTGATCCTATGTACTGCCTAACGGGACCCGACAAAAGGACTAAAATAAAACAAAACAGCATTGTATAAGGTTGGAGTATACATACCCCGTACTAACAAACAACTACAAACTAAAACACAAAGGACTAAACTCAATCGAGTATCAGTTAACATATACTTTCATACTATTGAATTATAAACTAATCAATTATACAGACCCATTAATATACCATGAATATTACAACAAATACTTGAACTTCTTCACCTTTTTCATTTCATGCTTTCAAACTGTTTCAGCTACAACAATATGGGACTCGAAATGTGTACCTGGAATGCTGAAATGCAAAGAAGAAGAGGAGAATAACAGGGAAGATCAGCAGCAGCAGGAGTCAGAATAACAGCAGCAATCAAAGCAACACAGCAGAACAGGTTCTAGTGCAAGAATGGAACTATAGCCTGACGGGAAAGTAGCCAAATGATAGCAGCACACAGTGTAGTAGAAACAGAACTCCAGACAATCCAATTCCGAGATAAACCAATGCAACAAACACTACCAATAATCTCGATTGAAACTTAGAAGAAGCAATACTACCTAACAGATTGCCAACAGATGAGCTTCAAACAAACAATAAAAAGTTTCTGATTGCCTGTCTGTTTTTATTTCTTGCTCTCTTTCTATCTCTATCTATCTCTCTCTGTATGTGTATTTAAAAATCCAGAAAGTCCTTCAATCTGTCTGCCTTCCTTCTTTTATTTCTCTATGTATATATGCTCTCTAAAATCCCTCAAAATCCAGTCTCCTCCCCCTTTGCTAATGGAAGTTCTGCCCCCTTTTATCCTAAGCTCAGGCCATTTTGAACAGCCTGTAAAGCCATCAGAAACCCCCCTCCATGTGGTCTCTCCTCTTTTCAATTTCCACTCAACTATTTAAGTATAAACCCTCTCATGATATTCCCTGACAAACCCTTTTAATCACCTTATTAAACTAAAAGCAGACATGGGCAGCAGGAATATAATTCAAATACAGCAACTATAAGTAGCCATACTTGATTCTTACTTTGATTCAAACAAAGTCCCAGCAGGCAATAGATCAAATTGTTACCATTCGAACAACTGAAATTAATCGACGACATATGTCGACTCGACTATACTAATCATAACATGTACAATCGAAAGCCATGATCAGAACATCTAACAGTATTAAACACATGATTCGAATTGTACTGACTTAAACAAAAATTGTACTGGGGAATCGATTAATCAGTAAAATTTAAAGTTCAACTGATTGCACAGCACATACACATATACACATTATCAGTGAAGCAATTTCGTTGTGATCTGCTAGCGCCTGGGCTTTCATTGTCGTGCGAGTAACATAGACTATGTCGAATTCAGTAAGCAATTTGCCACTTAGCCAGTCTTCCAGTAGGCATTGGTTTCTGAAATATATACTTCAAAGGATCCAACCTGCTTATGAGGAAGGTAGTGTGAGCTTGAAGATAATGTCTCAGTTTTTGAGCAACCCATGTCAAAGCGCAACACGTTCTTTCCAACAGAGTATACTTGGCCTCGTAGCCGGTGAATTTCTTACTCAAGTAGTAGATCGCTTGTTCTTTCTTTCCGATTATGTCATGTTGCCCGAGTACGCAACCGAAAGAGTTTTCCAAGACTGTCAGATACAAGAACAGCGGTCTCCCTGGCTCTGGAGGGACCAAAACTGGGGGATTCGAAAGATATTCTTTGACTTTATCAAAGGCTTCTTGACACTCAGCCGTCCATTTGATCGCCGCATCTTTCCTTAACAGCTTGAATATGGGCTCACACGTGCTTGTCAGCTGGGCAATAAATCGACTGATATAGTTTAATCTGCCCAACAGACTCATCACGTCTTTCTTCGTTCTTGGGGGAGGTAGATCCCTGATAGATTTTATCTTGGTTGGATCTAATTCGATACCTCTCCTGCTCATTATAAAGCCCAAAAGCTTGCCCGATGGAACTCCGAAAGCACATTTGGCTGGGTTCAGCTTCAAGTCATACTTCCTCAGTCTCTCAAAGAACTTTCTCAAGTCTTAGATGTGATTATCTTGCGTCCTGGACTTGACTATCATGTCGTCCACGTAGACCTCTATTTCTTGATGCATCATGTCATGAAAAATGGCGATCATGGCCCTCATGTAAGTAGCCCCAGCATTCTTCAGACCAAATGGCATGACCCGATAACAGTAGGTGCCCCAAGGCGTGGTGAAGGCAGTTTTCTCGGCGTCCTCTTCATCCATCAATACCTGATGATACCCAGCGTAACAATCTACGAAAGACTGTATCTCGTGTTTGGCGCAATTATCAACGAGGATGTGGATGTTGGGCAGTGGGAAATTATCTTTGGGACTTGCTCTATTCAAATCTCGGTAATCTACACATACCCGAGTTTTCCCGTCCTTTTTCGGTACTGGAACCACATTTGCCAACCATGTTGTATACTGGACTACCCGAATCACTCCCGTTTTCAGTTGTTTGGTGATCTCCTCTTTAATCTTGTCACTGACCTCAGTTTTGAACTTTCGTTGCTTTTGTTGAACTGGAGGACAATCAGGATGAATTGGCAATTTATGAACCACTAGATCAACACCTAATCCCGGCATGTCATCGTATGACCAAGCAAACACGTCTTTAAATTCAAAAAGAAGTTGAATTATCGCATCTCGCGTTTTCTTGTCCGTGTGAATGCTTATTTTGGTCTCCCGGATTTCTTCAGGAGTTCCTAAATTAACCGGTTCGGTGTCATTCAGATTTGGCTTAGGTTTATTCTCAAAATGTTCCAACTCTCGGTTTATTTCCCTAAAAGCTTCTTCTTCATCATATTCTGGTTCTGGGTTCATTAATTTACAGTTAAATAGCTCGTTGTGATCTGGGCGTGAAGTCCGCAAGCATGTTATATTTAAAGCCGCATTATTATAACTGAAAGGAAAGATAAAAGGAAAAATAACAAAAATCAGAACAAAAGAAAAAATGGGAAAGCAATGATGATTTTTTTTATTTTCTTTGGGAAGTTGGAAGACAACAATGTTTACAACTTAGGAATTCAAAACAACAATTGAAAGGAAGAAAACGTTCAAGTTATGTCCTGGAGATAACTTGTGACACAGGAAAGGTGGCAGGACAGGTCTACCCGGACTTCCGTCTAGTCGGGAATGGCGTGGCCTCCCAGTTTCGAAGTTTGGCGTTTGGCCCCACGTACAACATCTCAGCAGTGCTTGTGCCTTCACCTGGTTGAACCATGTGAGTCTCGTAGAGCATTTCTCTCATTGCCCCACATATCTCCTCGATTTCCTCAGCCGTGAAGATCTCATCGTCTTCTTCTTCGGTGTACCTTGGCCTGATGAAAGTTTCATATAAATCCGGCAATGGTCGAGGTAATTTCCAACCCTCATTTTTCCTTTTCTTTGCCCACTCTTCATCTCCTGGAGTGGGTTTGAAACCTAGTCCAAACGTTTTCTTGGTGGTCGGCAATGTGATGGGTTCTGTTATTCCCTGCAGGGTTCGTCCAAGCCCTTTCCCTGGCCTAAATCCGTGCCGGATCATCTCTTTGGCCGCCATAATCGAGGCGTTAGACAAGAAAGGCTGGGGGCAAGGTATTCCCTCTTCATGCTGCTCTGCTAGTACAATCTCGAAAGCTTGATAGACCGTGTGTTCTCTCCCTTCTCTTGGTTCAAGATATGGGATGGATAGGTCCCGATAAATAGCATGCTCGTCTTCTCCATGGACCGCGATCTCTCGGTTTTCGTACTCAAACTTCACCATCTGGTGAAGAGTGGAAGGCACAGCTCCTTCCGCATGGATCCAAGGTCTGCCGAGGAGAAAATTGTAGGATGTATACATGTCGAGCACCTGGAAGGTTACTTCAAACACGACTGGTCCTATGACTAACAACAGGTCTATTTCCCCCATGGTATCTCTCTTGATGCCGTCGAAAGCCCTTACGCAGACATTATTGGGTCGGATTATTCCGGTCCCAATTTCCATTCTTTGTAGCGTGGAGAGCGGGCAAATGTCGACACCTGAACCTCCATCCAACATCACCCGCTTGACATAGTAGTCCTCGCATTTAACTGTTAGATGCAGGGCTTTGTTGTGATCTGCTCCTTCTGGAGGTAAGTCATTCTTGCTGAAAGAGATTTGGTTAACGGCGAAGAACCTTTCTGTCATCCGTTCCAGTTGTTCAATTGAGGTTTCAACTGGCACGTATGCTTCATTCAGGGTTTTCAGTAAGATCTTTTGATGCTCGACCGACCTCATCAACAATGATAGCATGGACACTTGCTCGGGGCACTTGCGCAGTTGATCTATCACTTCGTAATCCGGCATTTTCATTGGTTGGAAGAACACTTTCGCTTCTTCAACGCTTACAGGCTTCTTTGGTGGGAAGCGCCTTCGTGTGGCGTTGTTCAGCTCTTGGGCGTTTGAATACCTTCCAATGAAAGTATTTTCGGGAAGTTCCCCCGGGACTTCTTTACCTTTGTACGTTACCAACGTCTTCTGATAGTTCCACGGTACTGTGGACGGGTTTGTCATCGGCTTTTGTGGCACGCGTCCGATAACCACTAGCTCATTCAGCCGAGGTGGTTGAATCGTCCCCCGGACCACATAAGCCCCTTTTGGTACGTACATAGGTTTTGCCTTTTTGACCTCGAAGTTCTGCGGCTTCTCTGCTCGACCTCGTGGGATGTAAAGAACTTCATCCTTTACCGGTACCGCTTTCTTCTCCACCTTCTTTTCGGGCTCGCGCTTTGCAGTATTGGCCTTTTCCCCTTTTTCTAGTTTCTGGGCTGTTTCAGGCTTTTTCCCTGCGTCGACAATGGCGATTATAGCTTTCAAAGCAGGGTCAAATTCTTTGTCTTCGCAAATCATCCCGATCAGCGGCCCGTTATTGTGAGCAGGTAATGGATTGTTAGTCACATTTGGGACCTCCTCGTCCCTTATCACTATTTTCCCTTGCTCTATCAAATTCTCGACCACTCTTTTCAACGACCAGCAGTCATTTGTATCATTCCCCTCGACCCCTGAATGATAGGCGCATCTGACTCCAGCTTTGTAAGAAGGTGACGTCGGGTTTTGCCTTGTTTGAGGGACTGGTTGCAGGAAGCCCAACTGGACTAGCTTCGGGAACAAAGTAGAGTATGGTTCACCGATGGGCGTGAAAGTCCGCCTTCTAGGCGGATCCTGAGGGCAGAAGTTATTCTGCGGAGGTTGTGGGTTATAGTGGTTGCGGTAAGGAGGTTGATTTTTGGGAAGTGGAGCTTGGCCTCGGTTGGCTTGTTGTGGCGGATGGACATAAGGCTGGGCATTCATGACCATATAGGGTTGATGAGCATATGCCAGATTTGAGTGGGGGTAGTAGTGTTGTGGGGTTCTTTCCGGAAAACGGGGTCGGTGATTATGATATTCCCTTGTTCCTGAGGCTGCCATGGCCGTTTCTTCCTTTTTCTTCCCTCTTGCCATTCCTCCGGACCCGCTTTGGACGGCTTGGGAGGTCGCCCTTATGGCTGCTTGACTCAAAATCCTACCTGTTTTCAGACCATTCTCCACCATCTCTCCAATCTTAATTGCTTCTGCAAACGGCTTTCCCATGGCTGACATCATGTTTTGGAAATAGTCAGACTCTTGAGCCTGGAGAAAGGTAGTGACCATTTCCACTTCATCCATGGGAGGCTTCACCCTCGACGCCTGCTCGCGCCACTTAATAGCATACTCTCTGAAGCTTTCTGAAGGTTTCTTTTTCAAGTTCGACAGAGAATTTCGGTCTGGTGCGATGTCGATGTTATACTGGAATTGTCTCACAAAATCTCTACCGAGATCATCCCAGACATGCCATCGGGACATGTCCTGGTCCATGTACCATTCCGAGGCTATTCCCACCAGACTTTCCCCGAAATATGCCATTAGCAATTCCTCTTTTCCGCCTTCTCCCCTTAATTGGTTGCAATATTTCTTTAGGTGAGCAATGGGGTCATCGTGCCCGTCGTACTTCTCAAACTTTGGGGTCTTGAAACCCATTGGTAGGTGTAAGTGAGGGAACATGCATAGGTCAGCGTAAGAGACGCTTTTCTGTCCGCTCAAACCTTGCATATTCTTCAAACTCTGTTCAAGGCTTCTCATTCTTTTGGTCATCTCATTTTTTCCGCAATTCTGGGGTTCTGATCCTGCCCAGGTGCAAGCTCGCACTGAGGCTGTGGAGGATTAGTGCTGGTAGCGAACCTAGTTGGTTCCATCGAGAAGGATGGGGCTTGGAATGTAAACGAGGACGAGTCAAAAGTCGGCTTGTATGCAGCAGGTTGTGCCGTGATCGGGCAAGGTGGTGCAGTAAAGATATTGGTGTTTACATCCGTCGTTGGCACCCGAAGACATTTCTGAAGATATTGGTGTAAAAGTCGGCTTGATTACGGAATCTCTGAAGACATTTCTACACTTCCTCTTGACCTGGTGAAGTAAGTGTGAGTACTGCTTCCGGACTTAACAATAGGTAGTTGAACACTCCTCTTTGACCTCGTGAAGTATGAGTGCGAGGCCAGACTTTCACCAAACCAACCACCTTTTCCAAAACCTGGAAGAAACTCAATGACAAACGAACGGTTAATTCGAATCAAATAACAGAAAAGCAATCTCACGTTGGGGCATGATGCACCTATACAGTTAAATGGATTCCTACATGTTTGCGACGAAAGCATGCGTCATTCCGGCATTCTTTTAGGCTTTTTATTATTTTCCCCCCTTTTTTTCAATTTTTCTCTTTGGTTAAACCGCGACCGGATCCGATGAGGATTGCCTACGTATCACGATGCCACGTGAATCAGATCATTACGTAGTTCAAAAACACAAATGAGCGTAAAAGAAGCAACCTTTTATTGTTGAAACGGTCTATTACAAACTATATTTTGCAAAAGAAAGAGCAAACTTTGAAAATAAACCTAGACTAAAATAGACTAAAACAAACTAATGGGAAAAACAGGCAGAAGATGCTTGACTTATGAGTACATTATGGTTTTGAACATTGGTGCCCGCGGGGCATCATTCGGCCTCGCCGCGGTCCTAGGTGTGAGATCCCTCTCAAGCTGCTCCAACTCATGCATGGTCTGCTTGACATAACTCATCACTGCCGAGAGGACGGTAACGCTGGTCATGTTCTCAAATAGTAGACATCGTCTGGTGATGGCATGGGCAATGGCCTTGATCCTATCTCTGGTTTTCTTCTTCTTTATGAGTAGGCGTTTTATCTGATCGCTACACATCTTGAATACCTGAGCATCATGTATATGCTGATTCTTCAGTCGCCGTACTTCTAACTTCATCTGGGCTAAAAAGTCGTACCAGTATCTGCTCTCAATTTGGAAATCCTTGGCCTGATTAGCTACTTTGATCTCAAGTGTAGCCATCTCTCTCTTTATTTTAGCAACAGTTTTCTCGTGGTCGCCTTTCAATTGATTCAAGTATCGGCGATGCTTATCTGCTCTTGTATCCCACTATGCCTTGAGCTCTGCTACGACGTTTTTAGATTTCTCTAATCCCTCTTGCCATTCCCTGACTTCACTTTTAACCTCTTTGTCAACAGCTCGTCCGATCGATTCCTTGGCTGTTTATCAACGTCCATCCTCATCCGTTTGATCTGGGCCCTGAGCATCTCGTTTTCCTGAGTCAACCTGTTTCGTTCCCCCAGATCGGTAGCGACTTGCATGTATTGCTCATATTTCAATCTTTCCACCTGTTGCTTCAACCTGCTGATTTCGGTATGATAGCCTTTTTCTTTTGCCAACCAATCCCACTGCCTTTTTGATGACTCGGCGAATTTCAGGATGTGGGGTCTCTTAGCCGGCATTTCATGCTCAAGTTCCCTTCTGTACCATGCAAGGTAACCCGGCGCCACCTCACTTTTGGCCCGATCCCGCACGCAAGTATCAGATTCCAAATATTGACACTCACTCCAGATCTGGCGAATTTTCGCTTCTTGAAACTGTCCGTCAGGACTTATCTCAATTGTTTGAGTGCTAAGATCTTCCTCATGTGGTACTGTCTGGCATCTTCCGAGCTGTCTCAAAACTCGGCAGGGCGCGTAAGGTTGAATGCTCTTAAGTCCCATCAGTAAGAAATGAGTTCTAGTTGTTGGCATATATATGACCTCATCAACAGGCAACCATCCCAGTGTCCACTGTATTTGGCTGGCAGTAAGAGCTTGAAAGAACGAGGTCCATGCCATGACTCCTTTGGGCAAACCGATCTCTTTGGTTCTCGTGTAAAATTCTTCTATGCAAGTCTTTTCTGGGGAACCATGGCCCAAAATCTCGGAACGATGGCAGAGATGCTCAGTCATCCACATCTGTAGCAGCAAGTTGCAACCTTCGAAGAAATTTCCCCCAGCTTTGCAAGCTGTAAGAGCTCGAAAGATATCAGATACCACCATTGGCGCGAGAGTACTGTTATTTTGCGTGAGTAAAGTGCTGACGACCCCGGATATCTTCAGATCAATGTTTCCGTCTTTCCTCGGAAATACTAGAAGACCTAGGAACATCATCATGAAAGCTACCTGTCTGTGCTTGTCCCACTTCTGACGAATACCTTTGCTGCACAGCTTGTTGATTGGATTGTTGAATCCTCCTTCATGACCGTACCTATCATATATGAAGCATGGAGTACAAAAACCGGCAGCCAGATCCGGGTTGTGGACCGTCCTGGGTATCTTTAGTGAATCTAAGAACCGATGCACTGTGACGACCCTTGGGGCGACCAGGTATTTATGCTTTAATGGAAGTTCAGCATTTCCGATGTACCCAGCCATTTCTTCCAGAGTCGGGGTGAGTTCAAAATCGGAGAAATGGAAAACATTGTGCGTCGGGTCCCAGTAAGTGACCAAAGCTCTTATGATATCCCCTCGAGGCAGGATTTCCAGTAAACCCGTGAGACCTTTCAGATATTTCTTGACCTCGTCTTGTCCTTCAACACCTAGATCATTCCATCATAGCCGCAACTTGACAGGGATTTTAGTCATTATCGAAAAGTGTTCATTTTGCATTGTGCTCATCCTGCACATTTATTTAGGGTGATTATTAAAAAAAACCTTTATTAGACTCAAAAATTAAAAATTATCTAGATCCCCTTTTTTTTAAGAGATTTTTTTTTTTTTTTTTTGCAAAATGGGAGGTTGGACCCGATGAGAGTTGCCTACGTATCTCACACCGTGTGAGAATCAAACCGGCGTAGTTCGGTACATCGTGAATAGAGAAAATCAATTAAACCCAGAAAAACAAGAATATGTTTTTTTTATTTTCTTTTGAAAAGAGATAAAGACTAAAGAAAATATTTATTATTTTTTTTTAAGGAAATATTTGGACTATTAGTCTGAATTTATAAAAGAGGTACTACGAAAGAAACAACATTTTTTTTGAATTATGAATTTTCCATTTTTTTTACCTTTAAATAAATACCCTTTTTTTATTTTGAAAGTGATTAAAAGAAATTTTTATATATATTTTTTTTTAATAAATCAAACTAGAAGACAAATTTTGTTTTTTTTGTTTCTTTTTTTTTTTTTAGAAAAATTCCGGCGAGGTTTTGACACTACTCGGACATTGGTTTTATTTTTCAAAATAAGTAATTATCTCCCTACGCTGCTATTTTTCCACTTTTTTAGAAACCGGTCAGCATGCGGAACTGAAGCAAATAAATGCGCAAAACAAATAGGATGCAGCAGGATGGTCTTTTCATTTCAGGTTGCCTGTCCTAGACGGACCCAACCCCTGTGTTGAGCCCCCTAAGTCAAATGCAATATGATGCAAATAAGCGTTCCTACTAGGGATCCGGCATGAAGTTTCGTTATACTAGGTTTATAACCTGGGTATTTGTTCTAGACTGTGTACCCGAGCGGACAACTCGGGTCGAGGAGGGGGCAACGTATCGGGGACCCGCGGGATCGTCCGGCTTTGTAACTTGTCCGACCTCTTTCTTATTTCAGGTATCTACACTAACAGAATAGGGAGTCTCGACCACCGAGCTTCTCCCCGGAGGTAAGAAGAGAAGGGTTTCGGCATAGTTTATATACAGTTCAGATAATATCAAAGCGGTAAAAAACAACATTTAGCACGTTATGCAAAAACATGTAATAAAGATCAGATAATAAAGCCAAATATAACAATTATTCTAAGCTCGAATTCTTGAACCCTGAACCAATGGTTCTGGGTTAAAAAAAATTTCCCCAGCAGAGTCGCCAGAGCTGTCACACCTCCTTTTTGCGCGCCCCGCCCCGAAGGGTTAAATGCGCGAGGGGAGTTTTTCCAATTTAAGTGACAATATTCGAAATGGGATTATTTATTTTAATTCAGAGTCGCCACTTGGGAAAGGTTTGGCTTTTGGTGTCCCAAGTCACCGGTTTATCTTGAATCCCAAATCGAGGAAATTTTTGACTTTTCCAAATGAAGTCTGCGAACCAGAAATTCTAAGTAAGGAATTCTGTTGACCCGAGGGAAGGTGTTAGGCACCCTCGAATCCCGTGGTTCTAGCACGGTCGCTTAAATTGTTATAATGGCTAAATATCTGATTTAAATACATGTTATGACTTACGTGCTTTTATTAAGTTTAAACCGCTTTTATTATTATCATTTATTTTTATAGAATTGCAACGTCGTGAAAATGCATCTCGAACCACGTCACAATCAATGCACCCGTAGTTGTTAACACATTTCGACTCCGTTGAGATTTGAATTTGGGTCACATAAATGCGCACCCGAATTTAAGAATGTAATTTAATTAAGTCGCGCCTAAAAAGTCTAACGCGTTATTATCTTTGGGGAAGGCAGTGGAATTCACTAAACAGTCCATCCCAAATTCTAAGTATTTATTATGACCAATTATTGAGGGCCCCGCAATGTGTATCTTTCTTTGAACGGGTCTCATCTCATTATTTTAAAAGAGATATCCTAAAGTGGCTACATTTTCTATTATGTTTGTCTCTAAAATAGAAAGGGAAAAGGTACGTGCTAATTTACTTGCATGCTTTTAACCAAATCCGGATTTCCTGTCAATCATTTGATTCATTTGGTTAATTTGTTTGCAAGATGAAGAATGCAGTATCTCGTGGAACCTGCCTTTAATTCTAATGAAAATTACATACAAGCTGGTGAAACGCTACAACTACTTCAAACATTTCTTGAGTTGAATTTAACTAAACTTATTTAGGCTAGATTAAAGGAATTAGCTACTAGACGTTGTTACTAATGGGATTTGAACGTGATCCTATGTACTGCCTAATGGGACCCGACAAAAGGACTAAAATAAAACAAAACAGCATTGTATAAGGTTGGAGTATACATACCCCGTACTAACAAACAACTACAAACTAAAACACAAAGGACTAAACTCAATCGAGTATCAGTTAACATATACTTTCATACTATTGAATTATAAACTAATCAATTATACAGACCCATTAATATACCATGAATATTACAACAAATACTTGAACTTCTTCAACCTTTTTCATTTCATGCTTTCAAACTGTTTCAGCTACACCAATATGGGACTCGAAATGTGTACCTGGAATGCTGAAATGCAAAGAAGAAGAGGAGAATAATAGGGAAGATCAGCAGCAGCAGGAGTCAGAATAACAGCAGCAATCAAAGCAACACAGCAGAACAGGTTCTAGTGCAAGAATGGAACTATAGCCTGACGGGAAAGTAGCCAAATGATAGCAGCACACAGTGTAGTAGAAACAGAACTCCAGACAATCCAATTCCGAGATAAACCAATGCAACAAACACTACCAGTAATCTCGATTGAAACTTAGAAGAAGCAATACTACCTAACAGATTGCCAACAGATGAGCTTCAAACAAACAACAAAAAGTTTTTGATTGCCTGTCTGTTTTTATTTCTTGCTCTCTTTCTATCTCTATCTATCTCTCTCTGTATGTGTATTTAAAAATCCAGAAACTCCTTCAATCTGTCTGCCTTCCTTCTTTTATTTCTCTACGTATATATGCTTTCTAAAATCCCTCAAAATCCAGTCTCCTCCCCTTTTGCTAATGGAAGTTCTGCCCCCTTTTATCCTAAGCTCAGGCCATTTTGAACAGCCTGTAAAGCCATCAGAAACCCCCCTCCATGTGGTCTCTCCTCTTTTCAATTTCCACTCAACTATTTAAGTATAAACCCTCCCATGATATTCCCTGACAAACCCTTTTAATCACCTTATTAAACTAAAAGCAAACATGGGCAGCAGGAATATAATCCTGACAGCACATGCTGTAAAGTTATTCTTCATCTCAAAAGGGCCTTTATGCACATGTTGTGCACAAAAGCACATGCCACCAATTCAGATTGCAGCTAACAATCCAATCTTTTCATTTTCAGATTCAAATACAGCAACTATAAGTAGCCATACTTGATTCTTACTTTGATTCAAACAAAGTCCCAGCAGGCAATAGATCAAATTGTTACCATTCAAACAACTGAAATTAATCGACGACATATGTCGACTCGACTATACTAATCATAACATGTACAATCGAAAGCCATGATCAGAACATCTAACAGTATTAAACACATGATTCGAATTGTACTGACTTAAACAAAAATTGTACTGGGGAATCGATTAATCAGTCAAATTTAAAGTTCAATTGATTGCACAGCACATACACATATACATATTATCAGTGAATAGAGGAAAGACTCGATCAAACACAGAGGTTCAGGCAAGGCGGGCAAACACAGTTGGTAAAATTCAAAAACACAAATTAAAACAAGACGTTTGGCCATACAAACAGACCTTTAACAAACACATGAACTGAAAAAAGAAAAACAAACTTACCTTAAAGTCCTTGAAAGAAAAATCAGAAAACCAGCTCGTGTTTGAATAGACCCTTCTTAGGGTTGAACGGACTTTAATCGAAGTGTTCTCAACTGAGAACACTTCGATTAAGGTCCATTAGAACCTAATAACTTTGGCTTAAACGGACACAAACCAGGCATGAGAACTTCTAGGGTTCCTAAGGGTAGATTTGGGTTTTGGGTTCCCTTGGTTAGATTCGGACCAAACCAAGCATGGTTTGGTCACGAGGGAGATCCGGGGACTGTCTGGTATGAATCTAGGGTAGATCGGTGTAAGTCAGGTTCCGACTCGAATCTTCAAATGAAGATTCGAGAAGGTGGGAGGGGACTCGAGCTAAGTGGCTGGTGGATTTGGGTTCAGGATGGTGAGGTGCATCTATGGTGTTAAGGTGAGGGCCACCGGTGTTCATGCCGCCGGGATTAATGGTAAGGGGAAAGGGGGCGGCTAGGGTTTCGTGGGGAAAGGGGATGAGGACGAAGGCGGGGGTCTTGGATAGGGGGGTAGGGTATGATAGGAAAGTTTATATATGGAATGGGTGGATTTATCTCAGCCGTTGGATCAATCGGGATCAACGGCTTGGATCTGAAGGCTTAAACGAAACGGTGTCGTTTGGCTTAGCAAGGGTCAGGGTTGGTTCGGGTAACGGGTCGGGTAATGGGATTATGGGTGAGAGATCTGGACCGTTGGATCAGTTTGGTTTGATGGTCGAGATGGGTTGGCATTGAAACGACGTAGTTTTGGTGTCAAACTACGTCGTTTTTGTGGCCTGGAGATGGGCTGTTTGGACTGGTGGCTTGGGCTGCTCGTTTGGGCCTCAGATTTTGAAATGGGGAATCAGCCCAAATTTGTTTAAAACAAATTGCACCCTTTCTTTTTATTTCTAATTTTTCTTAAACACAAAGCCTAATTAAATAAAATTAAACACTATTAATGAACATTTAATGTAATTATTACACGCATATTAAAATATTTAAAGTAAGTAAAATCAACCAAGGCAACAATCAGGACAAAAAATGCATATTTTATGATTTTCCATTTAATGACCGGATTACGGTTCAAACTAACATGACAACACATTTTTTATGTTTTGTTTCAATAAAATAATAAAAAAAAAGAAAATGGGCAAAAATCATAGATAACTAACAAAATGCC
The DNA here is from genome assembly GCF_000393655.2 of Nicotiana sylvestris. Taxonomy (NCBI): domain Eukaryota; kingdom Viridiplantae; phylum Streptophyta; class Magnoliopsida; order Solanales; family Solanaceae; genus Nicotiana; species Nicotiana sylvestris. The sequence continues at coordinate 12,732,141 of NC_091067.1, read as the reverse complement.
ACGTAAAAATCCAGAAATTGTACAGCAAGATCAATTGCTATTATTTTCGTTTCTTTTTGGAGTGATTGTCGCGAAAACAAAAATCACGTGCTCACAGTGTAGATATCTCATAATAATATTTTGGGGGTAGCGGGTAAAGTTATTGTCATGTGACCAGGATGTCACGGGTTCAAGCCGTGGAAACAGCTTCTTGCAGAAATGCAGGATAAGGCTGCATACTATAGACCCTTGTGGTCCGACCCTTCCCTTGATCGACCCCGTGCATAGCGGGAGCTTAGTGCATAGGGCTGCCTTTTTATTTTGTCCTCGATGAATGCACACAGTATGAATCTGTTGTGGCCATTTATTCAAGTTGATTATGTCAGATACTTTTTCAATTAGTATTGGAGCACAAAATCTATCTAATCTTGAAACTTTATGGTTAGTTCTATAGTTGTATTTATGAAATTTGCACCAACTATAAATCAAAAGAAAAAGGAAACAAAAAAGATGTTAGCTTGGCTGATGAATGTTATATTGCCTTGAAAGCTTTGATTTGCACATAGCTTTGTCCTTGAGGCCAAAGTCTACCAAGTATTTATTGCCGTCTCCAAATGCAAGAAGTTTTACTTTAAATGCAAACAATATCTTCTTGGATAAACTATTACTGTACAAATTATTACACGGGCCAGCTTTATCTAGTCTAGTAGTATAGAAGGGAATAGTGAAACAGCGAACTGCAGGAATAGATATGGTGATTATGAGGAGAAACATGATAACATGCCTATAATTTATAATTCTCATCATAATTATTATCGAGTGAGAGAAAATAATGTGTACGTGCATGAGTGCTATCATATAATAGGTTGTTTGATTTATTTATATGTATATATAGGGTTTAAAGTAGAGTACAATTTCTATTTCCTAATGACAATACAACACCTTTTCCTTTAGGGATTAGGGCTAATGGTTCGGTACGCGAAGTCATCTACTACCTCGACTTTTCCAACCCATATTGAGGTACTATTTCTATCCGATTTATGCTAACATTATTATTCCTATTTACTCTTTTTTTTTTAATATATTTTTCGTTCACCAATAAAACATTAAAAAATTATTTCCTATAGAAAATAACTACTCTTTTAGGGGGGAAATTCCTATTGACTTACGATTTTATTTACAGCTTGTTTGGATGAGTGTTACCTACTGTATTGTATCGTATTGTTATTTTAAATATAATGTTTGTTTTGATTGTTACTTAAATTTTATTGTATCGTATCGTTAAATCCGTCGTTACGTAACAACGAAAAGTACTACTTTATGGAACGACGAATTTGATATGTTGGCATCGTTATCTTGCTTTTTTCTCGCATCTTGCCCTTTCATATTATTAAATAATCATATTTTATCTTTTACCCAATTTTTTATATAATAATTCTACTCAGTATCCTATTTCTTTTTAATAATATTACAAGTTTATTTTTCATATTGTTGGTGCGTGACATCATGAAATGACGGCAAGCGATATAATCTATTCAAACGTTATACTTATCAAACAATATAGTACAATTCAATACAATACATTATAATTAAAGAACGTAAGCCAAGGTTGCCTAACTTGAACGAACCCTTCTGATCAATAATACTCCATATAACTTGGGTGCATAAGTGCTGTTCGAAACAAATAAATAAAATGCAAAACCGTTCAACCTGCATAAAGAGGAGGGGAACGGAAACATAGCTTCTGTTGCCTGTTACTGTTAGTAATGATTTTTGAGGGAGATTTGATTTTGAAGACTTTTAACGGGAGTTTTTCCTATATATACTATAATAGAAATTTATTTACTTATTTTCTCTATGTTTTGTAATTGTCAATAAGTAACTAGATTTTTCTTACAAATTATATACATTACTCCTTAAAAGGCTCTCATCCAGAGGCGGAGCCAAGATTTGAAGTTAACTGGTTCTAAATTTGCCACGGAACTATAACTCATCTTAGTTACGGGGTTCGCAATTAAATATTTATACATACTTAATGAATTTTTTAGTACAAATACAATATTTAAGTAAAAGTGACTGGGTTCGGCCGAACCTGCACCTCATAGGCTAGCTCCGCCTCTTCTCCCACCTCATTATTAGTGTCTTCAATTAAGGGATTCAATTACATCATTTTTTTTCTCTCCTCTTCTCTCTCCTTTTTCTACATCAAAATCCCTTAATCTACGCCAGAATCTTCATCGTCTCTCTTCCCACCATTGCGACAGTTTTATATTATTAAAAAACGTCAATAGCATCGTTCTTTTGCTGGGAGACTGGACAACACTGAAAATAAAGAAACATTCAAATTGTTGCCAGAATTATTCCCAATGCCATTTCATTAAAATAAAACCTTTAAGTTTTGAATTCGATATATATATTCATATTTTCAGATTTTGTAATTTATTTGGATAAGATATTCTTACAAATGATTGAGAATATGCTTTGGCATTTATATCTCAATTTTGAGGGAGATTAGTTAAGTATAGAGTTGGTTTTAGGTGAAATTTAATATTGAAACTCAAAAAAGAAGAAGTTGCAGAAATTGTATGATAACTATATCATATTTGTATCTGAATTGTATCGGATACATTAATGCCTAAAACATATACTTGTATCACAATTGTATCTAACTTGTATTTGGTACATTATTACCCAAAACAATACCTGATATAATACTAATAAATTAATATACAATTATCATATATTTGTCACGGCCTAAAATCAACCTGTCGTGATGGCGCCTATCATAGTATTAGGCAAGCCGACTACTCAGACATTTCCAACACTTTAAAGCTTTGAAAGATACGAAAACAGTTTAATTTCAGGAAAATCTTTTTAAAGCGGGATAGGAAGTCATTTCAATACATAATCTCTCCCAAAACCGAGGTGTCACCGTGTACATGAGCATTTACATAAAGATATAGTCTGGTACACCGTCTAGAAAATAAAAACTGAAACATAACATGAAAGATAAGGGAGGAGAGTCAAGGTCTACGAATGCCAAATAGCCACCTCGATAATCTTCGGAGGTCCGGACTCCGCAACTCAGCAACCGTCGTGACCGGAAGCACCTGGACCTGCACACGAGGTGCAGAGTGTAGCATCATTAAAATCATACTCAATAAGTAACAAATCTAACCTTTGGACTGAAAGTAGTAATGAACTAGGTAGGTTCAATTTAGAATAGAAATAACAATACGGAAATATAGGCATGCTTTCAAGTTCAACAGTTAAACTCAATACAAGTAAGATAGATCAATTCTGAATGATAAGGAATATGATCTCTCTATATCTATATGCCAATGTACATGTTGTACGTGATGCACCATACTGGAAGCCTCGTGTATTCACACTTTCATAATACTCAATCACTCAGTATTGTATATGTCGACTGACAGTTAGTCACTCTGTACTGTATAAGGCCAATCCCGGCTAGAGAAAATCTATCCTCAAATATAAATGATTCGGGCAAGATCCATCCCTCAATATAAATCAACAACTCTCACTGTGGGGGTGTACAGCCCAAACGTTATAATAAGCCAGATCCAGGCATAATAAATAAAACATGTTGCGGCGTGCAGCCCGATCCCATAAATATCACTCACAATCAGGCCCTTGACCTCACTCAGTCATCAATCTCTCCAGTCCCTCTGGCTCATAACGCTCATACTAAGCAGCCCTAATCAATGATACGATATGTGACAATACACAATAACAGAGACTAAGCTGTGATATGAAATGATGAATAAGACTAAGTACATAATTGCAATTTGACAAATAAGTCAACAGCAAAGAATGGCCACTATGGTCCTAGTAGTACCAGCATATAGCTTAAACATGATTCCTAGCATAGAATACAGCAAGAATGTTTAGATAAAATGACTACGCAACTCCAAGGTAATGACTAAATCATAATTTCTACAGTGCATGCCCACACACCCATCACTTAGCATGCGCATCACCTCAACATCTATCACAGAACATGTAATTCAGGGTTTCATACCCTCAGAACAAAGTTTAGAAATGTTACTTACCTTAAAACTGTGCAAATCTCTACTTCAACACACCCTTGCCTCATAAAATAGCCTCCGAATGCCCCAAATCTAGCCACAAACAGTTCAATACAATCAACATGAGTTAAAGAAATCAATTCCATAAGAAAACACTAACTTCTGGATCAAATTCAGAAAATCAATTCAAAAACTGGCCCCCGGGCGCACGTCTCGGAATCCAATAAAAGTCACAAAATCCGGAATCTCATTCAACCACGAGTCCAACCAAAAGCAAATCGATACCCAAATCCCCAACTTAAACTCTCCAAATCCCTAGCCTCAAACTTCAAATAAAACCACACAATCTATTTGGGAAAATCAATGGAAAAACATAATTATTGAGCAAATTAAACCACAAGTGACTTACCTCAAGAATCCCTTCGAATTTCCTCTCAAAATTGCCTAATCCCGATCTTGGAATGTTCAAAAATGAAGAAAATCTCGGAACCCTCATTTTTATAATCTGCCTAGGCCTTCTCGCTTCTGAGGTCCAAAAATATGCTTCTGTGGTACCACTTTTCCGATCAATCATCTGCATCTACGGAAGCCACTTAAGGCCGATCAACCAGTAACAAATCTCGCTTCTGCGGGGGCGCATCTGTGCCATCCATCCGCTTTTGCGGACCAGTGACTCCAAGCCCTTTCCGCTTCTGTGATCCTCCACGTGCAGGTGTGAGTCTGTATCTTCTCTCCACAGCTCCAATCCAAACTCCACTTCGGCGCTTCCCACCTTAGAGGACTCGGACTTTTAGAAAGTTGAAGGATAAACAAGTTAGGCAATTGTGAGATACTATGATTGCTGATCATTTTGAGTATTATATCCTCGTTCTCCCTGTTTGATGCTTTACATATTTGTATTTGTGGTTACATGACTTGCCGAGGTGTTTGGTTTGGTTTCAGGGAAGTTACAGAGTGGATTGGAACACTTAGTCCCAATGTTAGAAGTTTAAGTTAAAAGAGTTGACCGGAATTTGAATTTTGTGTAGACGACTCCGGAATAGTGTTTTGATGATTCAAATAGCTTCGTATGGTGATTTTAGACTTAGACGTATGTCCAAATTTAGATTTGAAAGTCCGTCGGTGGGTTTGATGATTTTAGGCAAAAGTTGAAAAATTGGAGGTTTGGAAGATGATAGGTTTGACCGAGAGTTGACTTTGTAGGTACAGGGTTCGAATTTTGATTTTGAGAGTTAGAATAGATCCTTTGTGTCATTTGGGACTTGCATACAAAATTTGAGGTCATTAGAAGTTGATTTGGTATGGTTCGGCATGAGTTTTGGAAGTTTAAAGTTCATTAGGCTTGAATTGGGGTGCGAGTTGTGATTTTGATGTTGTTTTATGTGATTTTAGGCCTTGAATAAGTCTGTTTTGAGATTGGTTGGTGTGATTGGACGGGATCTGGGGGCCTCAGGTGTGTTTCAGATGGGTTCAAGACCATTTCTCCATGTTTTGGAACTACTGATTCTCAGTTCTGGTTTCCTTCTTTGCAAACGCGAAGAAGAGGTCCCGTTTGCAGAGGGTAATCTGTGGGAAGGGGTGATTTTTATTTACGTTTGTGAAGTAGCGAGCACATTCGTGAAGCTTTGGATGGCAGTGGACATCGCGATCGTGCAAGGTTTGTTGCGTCTGTGTAGAAGGGGAAGCTCAGCTGGGTTGTCAGGCAGTGAGCCTTCGCGATCACGTTAGGACACCCGCGTTCGCGAAGAGTCAAGATAGGTGTGCATCAAGTTCGTGGCTTGGGTCCCACGTTTGCGTAGGCTATTTTGGGGGGGAAGTGATTTATTATGCTTCGCGATACTGACGTTGGTTTAAGTACTTTTGACTCGAATTTGTTCATTATTCATGATTCCATATTTGGTTTTAGCATTTAATTGGTGAATTAAAGTGAAGAAATGAGGGATTTTAGGTAAAGCTTTCCTAAAGTAAAAATTGAGGATTTGAAGGTCGAGTTAAGGTCGGAATTGGATGAAATTGGTATGGATGAACTCGTAAGGAATGGATGTTCGAAATTTTTGAGTTTGACCGGGTCCCGAGGTGCGATCCCAGGGTTGACTTTTTGTCACACCTGTGAGCACGTGATTTTCGCCCTAAGCTAATTATTCCCAAAAATTCAAACAAAATGATTTTTCTTTATTTTTATAATTTTTGTGCATTTTGGTATTATTTTCTGTTAATTGTTTGCATATTATTTGTGCATGTTAATTCATATGAAAATACAAAAATATGCATTTGCATTTATGATATAATTTTATATTTTTAGCATTAATTAGGGGTTAATTTGTTTTAGAACAAAACATGAAAAATCACAAAAATAGTTCACTTTTGCATTTTAATTGTTTTAATCGTGAATTTGTCGTAAAATAGGTTTTAAATAATTTTAGAATTTAATTAGTGTAGCTTTGGAATATTAGGACTTTATTTTAATTTTTGCACATTTATATAAATTAGGGAAAAATAAACAAAAATACAAAATGAAAATAAGAAAAAAACAAAGGAAAATAAATAAAGGGGTGTTTAATACAAAGCCACAATTGGGCTCTTTCAATTAAATTCCACCACAACCCAAAACAATGTCATCCGCTCAGGCCCAATGTCGCCCCATCCGGACCCAGCCCCCTTTCAACCAAACGACGACGTTTGGCGTTGTTAAATCTGAGCCTTTAATCGTGTTAATCCAACGGCCCATAACCCTTCCCCATTTGACATAATACTGTCCGAATAAACCTCTAACCCTAGAGACATCAGACCTTCTTCCTCGTACCAATCTCCAGCCCCGCCGGAACCTCGCCGCTGGCAAACGACTTCCATGCCAAAAGCCCCAAATTAACACCATAGATTCCCCATGAATCCCTCTTTCCATTCCTACTATTGGTTTCCCTCGAATATTGCCGGAGCTCGTCGAATCTCAGATTGAAGTTTTCCGGCCAAGTCGCAAACTCACCCAAACCGGCCCAAATCACACCATGCCTTCCCTTGACCTCCCTCATCCCTAATATCTCATTAGTTTCTGTCAAATAACACCGGAACTGGACGAATTTTTGAATTCGAGGTTCTCGCTATTTTGGGTTGTTTGGAGGGTTTTTCAAGTCGAGTGACCTCAGGTTAATAT